>NC_028356.1:12483652-12491010 GCF_000741045.1 Vigna radiata var. radiata | reverse complement strand
AGATAAATAAGTGAAGTAAAATAGAAGAGTAGATATATGAGAGTGGATAAGATGAAATTGTAAACCCCAACAACACCATTCATCCATAGTTTCTCGAAACCAATTGAATCAAGTGCATTGCATGTTTATTTTTGTTCTTTGCATAAAACCACCAAATTTATTCTCTTCTCAAGTCTTACGCGATTAGGTTACATGAAAGTTAAGGCCTAAGAGTCCTTTGGGAAAACGATACTTGAACTTACCCGTTTATATTACTTGATAACGATATGGTACACTTGTCAGGGACTTAACAAGTTTTTGGCGCCGTTGCCGGGGACTCGTGGTTTAACTTATCTAGTAGTGTAAACTGATTAAATTTTACTTGACTTTTTTTATGTTTATTTTTATTTTTTTTCTAATAAAAGTTTTCTAGGTTTTTGTGCCTAACATTTTCATAATGCAGTATGGACAAGAATTTGACTATATGGGCACTTAATTTTATCAAAATGATTTCAACTACTGGTGGAAACCTCACTCAATCATGGATCAAGGTTGGAATGGACAAGCAGAAGAATCACATCAACAATTACTATTATGGCAACATGTATCTTCTTGGAATGAGCAAATCAACAGAGTGGACGAGACATTGGAACGACTTATCCAAATTACCCTCTCCTCTTGATGGGTGTCGCGGCCCATACAAATTTGATTGCATATGAGAAATGCAGTATAGCTAGGAAGTGACTCCTAGGTCGTCACTCAAGGACCAAATGTGGTTCGAGAATTAGGTCAAACACGAAGTGGGGGGTTGAAAGTGTTTGTGCAAGGAGAATTAAACTAAACTAAAACTGGAAATCAAATACAACCAAAATAATTAAAAACATTAAGGTAAATGAAAACATTAAACCGAACATAACTGACAACATGAAAACAATAAAGGTTTAAACCATTTAGGCGTCCTTATTTTTGTTAAGTATTCCCATATTGGTCCCCTTCTTTTAAACCTTCCCAATTGAGTCCTTATAAGTGTTAATTTCAAACAAATTAGCCCCTGCTGTTAAAAATCGTAAACAATATTGAAATTGTGCAGAGGTGGGTAGATGACGTGTTCAATGTTTAACTTTCAGGCGAAATGTGGCAGAAACTGTTGCACAATTTCAATATTGTATACGATTTTTAACGGCAGTGGCTAATTTGTTTGAAATTAACACTTATAAGGACTCAATTAGGAAAGTTTAAAAGAAGAGAACCAATTTGGGAATATCTAACAAAAATAGGGACACCTAAATGGTTAAAACCAACAATAAATTAAGCAGTCTTAAAGCAAGGTGTGTGAACTAATTGAAATGTGAATCAGCGTGTAGATATCTAATTGCAAAGAAAATCACCATCTCCATTTTTCCTAAAAGAAATTGAATGCTCCAATCAAAATGAAATTGTTGAAAATAAACTAGTTGCGTCCGCTGCACCTCCAAAGATAAATCACCGTTTCTCCTTTCAACAAGAAAATTAAATGTGCTAAAAGGTAACAGCTAACCCTAAGCTTCATGCTAAAATAAAAATGAGCTTTTTGAAAGTTTAAAGGCAATCTAAAGGAATGTAAAATCTGGCCGCATGTGCATTTCTCTCCTTAAGCCGTGACACCACCACATAAATGAATGAGCTTTTTCCAATTAAAAAAAAAAAAAGCATCACCATGCAGCTCTCCATTAAGAAATCACGCTTGTTGTGCCGCAAATCAGCTCCCCAAAAACCTAAAGTTGCACCCCCAAGAGAAACCAAAAAACGCTCTCAATTGCTAAAAGCAAAGTTGAATAAATTCTCTTCTCCAATGACATTACCGTGTGCACACCAAATTGAGGGCAAGTGAAAATTAAAGATGGAACCCGTAACAGCAGCTCAAAATACTAAATAAAAAAAATTGCAAGCTAGAGTTGATATGAATACTCTTCATTCTTCAATGAAAGAAATCTCCAAGAATTAAGCACCGGACCCTACCATAATCAAGGACCGTGAAACACTGAAATAAACATCTATCTTTCTCCAAAATAAAGCACCGCTTTAACAAAAGCTAAAGTAAAGATAAAATGGGTGTGGCTGCCTATTCCAGAAAAACAAAGAAAAGAATTTAAACCACCGTGTGTTTCCAATCCAGCCACATCAATCAACATAAAAGCAAATGGAAGGAAAAAAAATACTAGCTTTCAGCAGCCGTGAATCAGCACCGTGTGTTTCTCATCAATCAACATTTCATTTAAAACGTGAATGCACATTGAAGACCAAAAGAAAGAAAAACACTGCAGCAAAATGACATGTTTCTCCAAAGAAATATATAACCCGTGACAGCAGCTGTGTGCTCCAAATAAAAATAAATCTCCAAAACTAACTGATGAAGCGCCTTTCTCCTTTTCTTCCAGAAGCACAAACAAAAGCTCTCTTCAACAACAAATCAACTCCTCCTTCTACAACGTGGCAACAACAGCTTCTCCCAACAAAAGTGAATGAAGTCCGCGTGAAATAAAAGGAAATTACCGCATAATAAAAAACAACTAAACTAAACTCCCTAATCAAAATGTTGGAAGTCACCGTGTACTTTATTTTCATTCATCTAAAGTCTAACAATTGAAGGAAAAACTCCAATTTAAAGAAACGTTCAAAGCCTCCCTTTTTTTTTCAAAGCATGTGTCGGCTGTTGCAGCACAAATACGTCCCAGCCAAAAGAAATCTGCCTAATGAGTGAGTGTGTCTTCAAAATGACGGTTGCAGCACTTTTCTAAGAGGCCATGTGTTCTAAAATTGGGGTGGGGCCCACCCTAAAAATAAAAGGAAACCTTAGATCAAGTGTCCTACAATTTTGGGCTCCTCATAATTTTTAACAATGGTCCAATGTGCAAAAGTTTGTCTAATAAGTTTAAACAATTAAAATTAAAATACAATTAAAATTTAAAATGTCTAATTTGAGAGTCTTGAATTTATTTTGTCTCCTTCCCAATGCTCCAAATTGTATCTCCAAAATTTTCCCTGCAATTAAAAATGCAAATAATTAGGTCAGAAAATTCAAATTAATTAAAATTAGAATTTCCGGTCAAATTAAGCACAATTAAAAGAAACAGGAAAATACCAGACAATTAGGCACAATTCCCTTATTAATTCTAGCACAATAAACTAAGTGAAATCAATAAAATATCGACTCATCACCTCTATAGAAGAGAGTGAAGCAAGAAATAAAAGGTTGGAGATACAGATTTGTCACTCCAATGAGATATTGAATTCTAGGGTTAATACTAAGGTTAACCCTAGGGAGGAATGTCAAGCCACTAAATTTGAAATTGATATAATGTTGGTGATGAGGAAAAGATAGAGGAGGAAAAAATGGAGAAAAAGGAGGAGAAGATAGAGGAGAAAAACATGGAGAGAAATGAGGAGAAGATAGAGGAAAAAGAGATAGAGATAAATGAGGAGAAGATAGAGAAGAAAAAAATGGAGAGAAATAAGGAAAAAATAGAGGAGGAAAAGATAGAGATATATGAAGAGAAGATAGAGGAGAAAAAATGGAGAGAAATAAGGAAAAGATAGAAGAGAAAGAAACAAAAAGGTTGAGTGAGGGAGAGAAAGATGAGGAGAAAGAAAAAGAAGTGGTTGAGAGAAAAGAAAAAAAGAAAAAAAGAAAAAAAGTGCAAAAATAAAAAAGAAGAAATCAAGGAAAAATAAAAAGAGAAAGTTGAGGGAGGANAAGATTAAGAAAAAGAGGAAGAGAGGAAAGAAGAAAAGATCATATGCAAAACCTCTCCCTCATCAAAAGAAAAATCATAGGAAAGAAAATAAGTTTAAGTGCTTTACGGAAATCTTCAAGAAATTGGAGATTAAAGTTCCTATATTGAGACATGGAAACAAGTGCTTGGTGTTCTCAACTTTTTGAAAAAATTCAGTAGGAAGAAGAAAAAGAAAAGAATATCAAGAAAGGGAAGTATTTTTCTGTTTTTATTTTTGTATTCTTAAATTCTTATCTTTATTTATAAAAAAAAATAAAAAACGAAAATAAAAAAAATATATCTTTTACTGTTTTTATTTTTGGGCTAACTTTGTGCTCTAGTGCAGTGTTTTTAGCATGTGCAAGATAAAATTTGTACTAGGAGCACAAGATCATCAGGAGGCGGATAAGGAAGGAGAATTGGTTCACCAACACCCTGATGTGAAAAGTGACAAACCCTAAATTGACACACCAAGTGAAATTCAAGAACAGGTTATGGGTTGTCAAGACTATTAAAGTAGACAGAGCTTTTAAAGTTGGTGATAAGAAGAATATCAACACCTATTGATGGGTGTTTGAGCTTTACCAGGTCAAGCTAATGACGTTAAAAGAATGCTTACTGGGAGGCACCCTAGTGATCCAAGAACAATATTTTTGTACTTTAAATTTTTAAAATCTTGGTGATGATACAGGGAAGCACACCTACTGATGGGTGTTGGAAATATTTGCACTTACTGACAAGTGCTAGAAAGGTTTAGGTCAGGCTCGTGACGTTAAACAAGCGCTACCTGGGAGGCAACCCAGTTGATTATATTTGTTTTTAATTTTGTTTTTGTGCATTATATGTTTGAATATTGCATTTGAGAAGGGAAAGGTGCATAATTTAAAATTTGACAGTTGAAATCCAATGCTACAGGGCTGAAAACGTGGAGGCAAGCAAAGAAGGAAGAAATTTTTAGCGCTTACCGTTGAGCGGTCCATTTGACCGCTGAGCGGTGGTGACGCATACCTGGCTCGGGTTTGTTAAAAGCTGAGCGTTTTTAGGTTTTTGCACTTTGAAACATCTTCTTTGCAGTTCACCCAAGTGGTCTCCATAAGCCCTAGCACTTCTCTTTCACTTTCAAGAGCTTTTCAAAGAGATTTCATCACTTTTCCCATCACCCACTCACAAAAATATCAGTTCTATCATTATCTTGTACTTATCTGTGTCAGTAGGCTGGGGTGGACACTGTAGTTCCACCTTATGAGTGGCCAAGGAGAGCTATTTATGCCTCCTATTATCTTGGAGGAGATGAGCCAGTCGGAGCGGTTCCTAAGAGACGTCCTAGGAGAGCAGCAGCACAGCAGGAGGACATACCTGTAGATGCACCGGCGCAGTAGTCTGAGCCTTTCCTGATAAGGGACATGTATATGTCAATGATGGAGGCGAGGATGGAGTCTCTCCGCAAAGGGAAGGTGGCCACTACTGAGATGATTATAGGTCTTTATGATTAGCCACCAGTGCATATGTGGACCTTGGACGAGTTCCATAGTGCGATGGCTTGGCCTCAGGAGCAGGCACAGGGCAGTGGGTCTGGAGCAGCTAGAGCATCAGACAAAGATGAAGATGATGATGATTTTGAGGACGCCCAGGAGGGGGATAAGTATGACTCAGATGATGACTTGCACTGAGGACATTCACTGATGGATGCCAACACTTGAACATAGATTTTTCTTTTTCTTTGTACTTTGAATTAGTAGTATAGGTTGAATTTATGTTTGAGTCTATGCTTGGCTTGTACACTTATTTGGATAATGGTTCACTATTATTGCATGATGAGTTGTTTACTATTGATAATTGATTGTGGATGATGATTGAGAATGTGTGAATCCTGATATCTAGGTTAATGTTTCACTAATTATGTGAACAGATGAGTAAGTGATTATGATTGTGATTGTGATGCTAAGCAGGATTCATGAATGAGAAGTGAGAAAGCATTTGTGTGAGGTATTGAGCTCTAGAATTTTTATGTGTGCACTGTTCACAGGTAATCATGAATGATATTGACTTAATCTTAATAATTGATTGAATTGCATGTGTATATCATATGATCAAGGCCATGTTTGGAAAACCCTTACTTAGCCAAATTTTCACCCAAAGAATTTTAAGTGATATACCCTTTTTGAACCTTGACCTTAAATAGTATGAAAAACCCATGTTTGAATTGATTTACCTTGAGTTAGGGTTGAGAATAAATGTATGTGTTGAAAAGGTTCAAGTTTGGGGTTGTATGGGGAAAGTAAAAGGCACAAGAGAAAACATTGAGTTCAAAAGTTGAAAAAGAAAAATGCATGAGAAAGAAAAGAAGAAAAGAGAAAAAGCATGCAAAGTGAACTCAATGTAAAATGGAAAAATGGAAGAAGTTGGGAATGAATGAGATGGGTTAAAAAGAGAGTGTGCTTGAACTTTGAATGATTTAAAACTCTCTTAACTCAAGGATTTTGTATTCCAGAAAAACCAATTTTTCTTGATAGCCCAGCCACATTACAAGCCTTGGAAAAGTCCTTGTGATGACATTTGCATGTAAGGATTTTGATTGTTTTAGATGAATGGCAATAATGTTTTATGTGACATGTGAACAGTAGAGAGTTGAGTGACCTCCTAAACACTTGAGTGATTGAGTGAGACACTTGCTTGGTGAGAATTGTTAAATCCATGTTTACATCTATGCTTATTTGATTGATCATTCATGAACAAAACATCTGTTGGAAAAAGATTGATTATGTGAACTAAAGTAGATTGAAAGCATGCATGCATCTTTATAGGATTCTACTGAAATCTGAATTTTATAATAACTTGTTATGAAGAAAAAGAGTTTTGAAAATTATGAATGATGAAGAAGTAGAAAGCCAAGTTTCGTCCTGTTTTGCTTGAGGAAAAGTAAAATTCTAAAAGTTTGGGGCTGTGATAACGGTTGAAAAACATTTATTTTCATACTTGATTTTGATATTAAAACACACCCTTTATGACTTAGAATTAGCTTGAAATCATGCATTTTTATTAAGTTAGAGAATAAGAGAGTCAAAGATGGTTTTCTTGGTTTTATTCTTGGTTTCCCTTGATTTTATAGGTTTTTGGAATGAATTGAAAGAAAGGTTGAAGTATCAAATGGTTGGAGTGCTGAAAAGTCAACCAGAATGTAGAAAAGTCAACCAGTCAACTAGAAAAGTCAACCAATCAATTAGAAAAGTTGACCAGTCAACCAGAAAAGTTGACCAAACCGCTGAGCGGTGCAAATGGGCGTTGAGCGGTCCGTTTTTGGCACTGAGCGCCAGTTTTGGACGCTGAGCGGTCCTGCGATTAAGGGGAAACCGTTGAGCGGTCAAATTGGGGCCTAGGCGGTTGTCAGTTTTTATATTGCGGATTTTGTAATCTTTCTGTTATCTTTTTGGCTTATAAATAGCCCCAATGCGAATTGAAACAGGATTCTTTTGGCAGAGAGCAACGTCCAGAACTATTCCACACACCTTGGAGGAGGTTCCTTGAATGCTTCGGCTCCATTCAACCAAGTTTAGGGTTATTTCTTCCATTCTTTCATCATATTTCATCTAGTTTCACCATGATTATGGTGAACTAAACCCTTTGTTG
>NC_028356.1:12455885-12483202 GCF_000741045.1 Vigna radiata var. radiata | reverse complement strand
TAGTTTCTCAAAACCAATTGAATCAACTACATTGCATGTTTATTTTTGTTCTTTGCATATAACCACCAAATTTATTCTCTTCTCAAGTCTTACGCGATTAGGTTACATGAAAGTTAAGGCCTAAGAGTCCTTTGGGAAAACGATACTCGGACTTACCCGTTTATATTACTTGATAATGATCTGGTACACTTGCCAGGGACTTAACATAAGTGCATGTAGAAATAAATTCAATTAAAACAATTAAGAATAATGAGGTGATAAAAAAAGTTGTATCCAATTTATTTGCTCAAATTTCAAAACAACTCACTGATTCTTAAGGTCGTACTATTATTTCATTAGAGGTTTATCAAAATTAATGTTAATATATTTAGGTTTGATTTATTTATCTTAAAAAGTGGTTGGAGGAGAAGTTTCAACAACTTCAAAAAAATTGAAATACTTTGAACTACTTCTCCAATTAAATTTTCTTAATTTTTTAAATAGTTTGTTTAAACAAAGTAATTAAGATATTATAGATTTTATTCTTCTAGATTAGATAAAACAATTTAATTTTTTTCCTAAAAAAATTATTTTAAAAATATTTAGATAATTCAACTTTATCTTTTAGCTTGTGTCGACTTAGTTTAACTTTCAATATAAGACAACTCATCTCAATTTTTAATATGGACTCATGTAACATTCAACCAAGGTCGTCCCCACTCTACCTTAGATACGGGTCGACTCATTTTAACCATTAGTTCGAACTGAATCGTCTTGCCTTTTGGGTCAAATTGACTTGTCTTGATTTTTATCGAAATTACTTACCAGTGGAAAAAATGATGAAAAAAAAATAGGCACTCCAAAATGACTTTCATGTTCATAGTTGACCTTCATGTGCAAAAACCTCAGTTGAAGTACCTACTTATTTTGTCTTTGGTACCAGTTATGTTCCTACAGCATGACTCTTAGTAAATATGGTTCCTCTGCCACCAATTTCTTAATAAATTGTATAAAAATTGGTTCCAAATTACTTATAAGTTGAAAAAATGATGATAAAGAAATTAGGCACCCCAAAATAACTGTCATGTTCATAGTTGACCTTCCTATGCAAAAACCTCACCGAAATTACCCACTTATTTTGCCTTTGGTACCAGTTCTGTTTCTGCACCATGACTCTTAGTAAATATGGTTCATTTACCACTACTTTCTTCATAAATTGTATAAAAATTGGTTTCAAATTACTTATAAGTGAAAAAAATGATGAAAAAGAAATTAGAAACTCCAAAATGACTTTCGCGTTCATAGTTGATCTTCCTGTGCAAGAACCTCACCTAAAGTACCCACTTATTTTGCCTTTGGTACCAGTTCTGTTCCTGCACTATGACTCTTAGTAAATATGGTTCCTTTGCTACCAATTTATTCATAAATTGTATAAAAATTTGTTCCAAATTACTTATAAGTGGAAAAAAATGATGACAAACAAATTAGGCACTCCAAAATGACTGTCATGTTCATAGTTGACTTTCCTATGCAAACACCTCACCTGAAGTACCCACTTATTTTGCCTTTGATACCAGTTTTGTTCCTACACCACGACTCTTAGTAAATATGGTTGTTTTGCCACCAATTTCTTCATAAATTGTATAAAAAATGGTTTCAAATTCCTTATAAGTTGAAAAAATGATGACAGAGAAATTAGACACTCCAAAATGACTGTGATGTTCATAGTTGGCCTTCCTGCACCATGGGTTTTAGTAAATATGGTTCTTTTGCCACGTATTTTTTCATAAATTGTATAAAAATTTGTTCGAAATTAATTATATGTGGAAAAAATGATGACAAAGAAATTAGACACTTTTAAATGAATTTCATGTTCATAGTTGACTTTCCTGTGCAAAAACCTCACCTGAAGTACCCACTTATTTTGCATTTGGTACCAGTTTTGTTCCTGAACCATGACTCTTAGTAAATATGGTTCCTTTGTCACCAATTTCTTCATAAATGGCATTAGGAATAATTACTTTCTCCATTAACGTCACATTATAATATAATATTATATTACAATAGTAAAGGACTTACATAAGGATATTTTAACAACAATATTAAAAAAAGAAAATTTCCATAAATATATAAACTTTGTCTTTAGTCATTACTTTTTTGTTCCACCTTAACTTTGAACAATGAATTACTTAGAATGTTTAGAAAGAGAGGTTAGTGTGAGGGATTGACAAGTTTCCATCAAAAACAAAAAGCTGACATTGATCACTAAGCATATATTTTTGCAACATTGTCCTACATGTGGCCAAACAATGCCTTGCAACATCTACTCCTTTCATAGAGCTTGAATCACCAAGAAGGTCCAATATCATACAAAGTTTAGCACTTGAAAATAAAATTGTTACAAATACAATTATGATCAATATTGAATCGTTTCTCAGGTAAACTAATCATTACAATCAATTTTGCTCTTTCAACTAAAAACAAAATCCTGCAAAGGAAAAAGCAAGTAAAAGCATCATTGAAACACAATCATTCATTCATTTTCTTCCCGAAATGAAGCAATCTCAATCTCAAAATCATGTATTTTTGCGTTAGTACGGGAAGAAATGCTCCCTCTAGTCTCATATTAAAAAAATAAACTCATGCTAATTAAGAAAGATAAACATCTCTTAATTGTATCAATCTCATTTAAAAACCAAACTTTTTTACCCGCTTCAAACTTCCTTGGAACTTTGATATCAAAAACACAACAAGAGAGTCATTGACATAACAAAACCTCCATTGAATGAAGAGTATTTTGATAATCGTAAAAACAATTAACACTTGCTTATATTTGAGACTTACAAAGTTCAATTCACAATTTCTGAATCACAATTACCTAAAGCTCACTTAATAAGGCATCAAAAATCAACTCTCATATTCGATCTACATATAATCAATTTAGGATATAACTTTTCTATCAATTTAGGTGTATTGGGTGTTGACGGATTGACAAGCGTACCAAATCGTTCAAGTAATAATAAATGGTAAGACCAAGTATCGTTTTCCCAAGAGACTCGAAAGGCTTTCTCGTTCGCGTGAATTAAAATAATAAAAATTAATAAATTGATTAAGAGAATAAAATATGAACATGTAAAAGAGATTGATTCAAATGACAAGAAGAAAACAATGGATGAATGAAGTTGTTGGGGGTTTACAATTTCATCCTTATCCGCTCTCTCTTATCTACTCCTCTTGAATTATTAGCTTGATTAATTAATTGTCATGCAACTTTCATAGCCTACCCTTAACCCGATCCCTCGACGAAAANAGCCTAATACTAATTACTGGCTTGCTATCCTTAGCCTCCCCTAGCAATTAATACAGCATTATAGAGCAGAAGTTAAACGCAATTGATCGTCATACCCCTATCCCTAAGTGATATTGCATAATCAAGAAATTACTTACCAGTTCATGACATTACTGTACGTCCCCATATCAATAAAGACAAACATCAGTTATCGAATGATTTAAACGATAAAGGCATTAAGCACAAATGAGAACCCAACAATTACAATCAAAACATATGGAAACCATATAAATAATCAAGAGTTTCAATAAAAGAGAGTATCAAAAGATTACATTGTTGCCCCCAACAACAATAGGGTTTAGTTCACCATTTTCATGGTGAATCTAGATGAAAAATGGGAGAAGAATGGAAAAGCAAACCCTAGAAAAGATGAAAAGGAGCCTAAGCATCCAAGAGATCCTCTCTAGAGAGAAAAATTAGGTCTGGCCGTCCTCCCCTGTCAAAAGAATGACTCTGAACTCGCAATAGGGGTATTTATAGGTGTGGAGCGCAGCAGAAAACAGGCCCAAGTCCAACGGACCACTGCCCGGTGGAACAAGTGTGGCGCCCGGCGGTTTCCCATAAACCTCAAAATCGCCCGGCGGTGTAAGTTGCAGCCCGACGGTTTCCCTCAAAACCGCCCAGCGCCAACGCCAGTACCTACTCCTCGCCCTAGACCGCCCGACTGTGTAAGTTGTCGTCGGGCGGTGCGTCGACTCTTCAATTTTCTTCTCTTTTCTTGAGTCTACGACCTTTATCTTCAACTTCATTCTTCACTTTCTCCAAATAGCTACAAAACAATGCAAAACAAGCATAATATCGCTAAGTGAAAAACCATGATCACCTGAACCTTAGGAATTTTGGAGCTTTGGAATTGTTTTGGGAATAAGTGTGGTCTCTTAGGAGTTGCAGATGAATTGGCTAGTGAGTCCTCTTCTTGCGGTTGCACTGTAAATATCATGTATCTTGTCTTTTCAATTGTGTGTTGATTAGAAGAAAAAAAAAGAGAGAAAATACAAAATAAAAAATTGTGAATAATGGAGTCGAGAAGATGATTGAATTAGAAGTTTTGGGTGTGTTTGATTGTATTTTCACTTGTTCCCCATTGCTCCTCTATTTCTTTTGGTTTGTAGCTTCTCATCCATATGTTATCCTCCCTTGTCCTTGGCCCCATTACATCCATAAAAGACCTTTTGATTTGAACATGCATATATGTTTGAGTGTTGATATTAGAGGTTTGCCAAGTCTGTTTGTGTTTGCTTTCTTGAGTGCATTGAGTTGACATTATTTATCCTAGACACTTGAGAGAAACACTGTTAGTGTGCATGTGTGAGGTTCTGTTACTTCTGATTCACCTCTTGAACGGATTGATCATTTTGTCATGCTTTGAACTGCTTGGATGATTTCATGAGTATCTCCTTTCCTTGAAACTGTGTTGGATATTGTTGACTGCTTTTCATCATCCAGATTTCTTGAGAATTGTGTAATTCTGTTTGTTTCTTTCCTCGTGAGTCTTTGTTTTCTGTCTGTTGAGTCCGTGTCACCTTCCTGAAG
Source organism: Vigna radiata var. radiata (assembly GCF_000741045.1). NCBI lineage: Eukaryota > Viridiplantae > Streptophyta > Magnoliopsida > Fabales > Fabaceae > Vigna > Vigna radiata. The sequence goes on along the minus strand of NC_028356.1, from coordinate 12,478,341 downwards.
TCCTTCGAACTGTTCCCTATTTTGCGTCTTGATTTTGCCCAGGAGTGCAAAAGACTAAGTGTGGTCTATTTTGATGAGTCAATATTTTATTGATTCCACTTAGCTTATTGTACCGAATTTAATCAGGGAATTGTGCTTAATTGTCTGGTATTTTCCCGTTTTTGTTAATTGTGCTTAATTTGACTAGAAATTCTAATTTTAATTAATTTGAATTATCTGAGCTAATTATTGACATTATTAATTGCAGGGAAAATTTTGGAAATATAATTTGGGGCATTTGGAGATTAAATGAGAATTAGTTTGAACTAAAAAGAAATAGCAATTGGATCCAAAGAAAAGGTGCATTCAATTGATGAGGTGCACATGGGATGGACTTGAATTAGAAAAGCATGCTTAAATTGAAGAAAGGTTGCAGCACATAATTCTTTTTCTTGCACGTCACGGGCCAAATGAATGGGAGCATGGCAGCAATTCATATGGGTGCACGGTAGTTGACTGGATTTACTATTGAGAAGGAGGCAACATTTCATTCATTAGGCTTGATAAATAGCACGCTACTTTTAGTGAAAGAAACTGGCACACGTCTTGGGCCAGCTTGAATGAAGCACACATCTCCAATTAAAGTCCAAGCCACCAATAAAGGTGTAACACGCTGGCAGCAAGCTGGTTACCTTTAAAGCACGTGCAACGTCCGTGGCCCTACAACAACATCATCCAACATGCTGTCCAGCTTTCAAGAGGGCAGCAACGCACACAACAGTTGGGCTAACTCCACATCTTGACACAACCCAAGTATATTACAACAACACGAATTGATTGCAAAGAGTTTGATGGAGGTGCAAACTGTAGCACGACCCATGGAAATTAAATGCAACACTTAGTAGCTGATTTTTAGGCTTGAAAGAAGAAGCTTGGAGAAGCAACCTCACATCCAGCAAGCACCTTGCAGCTGGCCCAGCGCTCTCATTGTAACAACCTGCAGACCACCGAAAACAAAAAGAATAGGTGTAAGCTAACACGACCTAGCTGAAGAAAAAGCACATCCAACCTTTGAAGAGCCACAATCAAGCAATGAGAGGTGCAGAAGGCAACGATCCCGTAAGGAATTTGGGCTGAAAAGAAGCTGGAGTTGGCACGGAAGTAGGGCAACATCCGGCTTGCAGCAAAGGTGTCCTGGATAACAAAAAAAGGGAATTTAAGAAACCAAGATACTGTTACATTGAGAGAGGTCTCGGGATTGCAAAAACACGCAGCCGCCACACAGGGACCTCTTTTGGAAGACAACATAGCACTTGGAGAATGGACACCACACTCTTCATGGATTTTGGATGAAATTGAGGAGCATATTTCTTTTCTTTGCCTTTTAGAGCAGCGGACTGTTGCATTATAGTTTACAAAGGTTCTCGGTTTTTTTTTTTTATTATTTTGAATGCATGTTATTTAATTTCAAACCTGAAAGTAACGTGATGTTTAATTGAAATGGAAGCAGCGCTGTACGGTTCTGGATGAGAGGATTTCAATAGCATTTTTCTTCTTTTCTTTGAGAATGTGTTACATTAATTTTGGCTGCAGCTACTCATTTATTTTGCTTTTAAGAAATTGATGGAAAATGTGATTAGAAGAGGGTTCAGCTTCATGGCCTGGCATATTTGTGGATGTTACGGTTGCAAGTTAACATTTTTCTTTTGGTTTTATGAATGAAAAGTAGAATTAGGTGAGAGTTTATGGTGATGGGACATTTGGTAGAGTACCATGTCATTTCTTTTGTTTAATGGGAATTGGAAAGCACATTCTTGTTTTATTTTATTTACTAAAAGCAAACATCCCTCTCGGTGATTGATAGTTTCTTTTTTATTAAGGTGCATTCATTTGCTTATTTTAAATGGAGAGAAAAATTATGCGGTTTCCATTGCTGCAGCTCACGGGATTCAATTTCAATTGGAAGCACATTTTCTTTAATATTCATTGAATGAAAAAGTGGGAGCAAGAAGGCACATGGAGCTGGAACGGTTTGGAGGTAGTACTTTTAAACACATTTAGTTTTTTTTTTTTTTATATTCTAGAACTTTATTGTTCCTTTTCAATCTTCATGGAAAATTATATTCAGCATTGTCCACTTAATTTAGTGTTGCATTTTAAATAGCTCTAATTGTGTATAGATATTTGACTGTCGTAGTGCTCTATTTAATGTTTTCATGCATTTTAATGCTTTCAATTATATTCGGTTGTGTTTAATTTTCATTTTTATTTCATCTTTTTAATTCACAAAACAATTTCAAACCCCCCCACTACGTGTTAGACCTGACTCTGAACCGCAGTTGGTCCTTGAGAGACGACCTAGGGGTCATTCCCTAGCTATACTGCATTCCTAATATGCAATTAAATTTGTATGGGTTGCGACAACCCATCAGCAGGTAGCTACTATTGAGATGATTATAGGATTGTATGACACACCACCAGTGCACAGGTGGACTATGGACTATGGCCTCAAGAGCAGGCACAGGGCAGCAGGTCTAGAGCAGCTGGAGCACCAGGTGGAGATGAAGATGACCAAGAGGATGATGATTTTGAGGATGCACAAGAGGGTGACGAGTACGACTCAGATGAGGACATGGACTGATATGGCATCTACTAATGGATGCCAGCACTTGGACATGGATTTTTCTTTTTCTTTTGTACTTTGGATTTGTAGAATAGGTTGAACTTTATTTTTGTGTCTATGCATGGCTTGTACACTGGTTTTGATGATGGGATGATGATTATATTGCATGATGAGTTATTTGATGATGATTAAATGTGGTTGATGATTGAGACTGTGTGCATGTTGATATCCAGGTGAATGGTTCACTAACTATGTGAACATGTATGGTGATTTATGATTGTGATTATGATGCTAAGCAGGATTTATGAATGATGTGTGAGAAAGCATGTTGTGTGAGGTATTGAGCACCAAATTTTTCATTGATATGTGTACTGTTCACAGGGAATCATGAATGATATTGTCTGAGTCTTGATAATTGATTGAATTGTATGTTTATGTCATATGATCAAAGGCCATGTTTGGAAGCCCTTACTTAGCCAAATTTTTACCCAAAGTAATTAAATGTTATACCCTTTTTGAACCTTAGCCTTAAATAGCTCTCTTGACTCAAGGATTTTGTGATCTAGAAAAACCATTTTTTCTTGTTAACCCAACCTCTTTATAAGCCTTAGAAAAGTCCTTGTGATGACATTTGCATGTGAGAATGTTGATTGTTTTAGATGAAGGGCAATTTTGTTTTATGTGACATGTGAATAGTTGAGAGTGGAGTGTCCTCCCAAACACTTGAGTGATTGAGTGAAACACTTGCTTGGTGAGAATTGTTGAAATCCATGTTTACATCTATGCTTGGTAGATTGATCATTCATGAATAAAACATCTGTTGGAAAATATTTGATTATGTGAACTGAATTGGATTGAAGGCATGCATGCATCTTGATAAGATTCCACTGATAATCTGAATTGAATCATAACTTGTCATCAGGAAAATGAGTTTTGAAAATATTGAACTATTTGATGAAGAAGTGGAAAACCAAGTTTTGTCTTGTTTGCTTGAGGACAAGCAAAGTTCTAAGTTTAGGGTTGTGATAACGGTCTAAAAACCGTTAATTTTATGCTTAAATATGATATCAAAACACACCCTTTGTGGCTTAGAATGAGCTTAAAATCAAGTAAAACACTTAGTTGAGTCATGTGAGAGTCAAAAGTTGGTTTTAGAGATATTATGCTTGTGTTTGCATTGTTTTGCACAGTTTTGATGAGAATTGAAGATGAGAGTGAATTAGGACGGACTTAGACTCAAGAAAGAAGAAGAAAAAGGAAGAAAAGATGAGTCTATGAACCTCTCAACGGCCAAAATCAGCGTTGAGCAGTCAAAGCGATTAGAGGCAAACCGCTCAACGGTAAAACTGACCGCTGAGCAATGGCGCGGCTAAGAGAGAAATCGCTGAGCGGTTTACTTTGGCACTAAGCGGTTATCTGTTTTTATTTGGCTTAGATTTTGTTATCTTTTTGGCCTATAAATAGATCCAGTGTGATTCAAATTGTAATCTTTTGGCCAACAGAGACGTCCAGAACTATTCTACACACCTTGGAGGAGGTTCCTTGGATGCTTAGGCTCCAATCTATGAAATTTATGGTTTATTCTTCCATTCTTTCATTATTTTTCATCTAGATTCACCATGCCAATGGTGAACTAAACCCTATGTTGTTGGGAAACAATGTAATCTTTTGAAACTCTCTTATATCAAAATACTTATCTTCTTTATATGCTTGCATATGCTTACTTTATCAATTGTTGGGTTCCTTACCTTTGCTTAATGCTTTTATCGTTTAACTCATTCGGTAAATGTTGTTTGTCTTTATTGATACGGAGACGTACAATAATGTCATGAACTGGTGGGCATTCCTTGATTATGCTAATACCGCCTAGAGATAGGGGTATGACGATCAATTGTATTTTGATTCCGTTTATCATGCATTATTAGTTACTAGGGGAGGCTAGAGATAGCAAGCCAGTAATTGGTAATAGGCTCTTTTCGCCAAGAGATTGGGTTTAGGGTAGACTAAGAAAGTTTGCATGACAATATGATAAATAAGCGAAGTAGATAAGAAGAGTAGATATAAGAGGGTGGATAAGATGAAATTGTAAACCCCAACAACTTCATTCATCCATAGTCCTTTCTAGCTAATTGATTCACTGCATTTTGCATGTTTACTTTTGTTCTTTGCATTCAAAACCTAAATTTAATTCTTTTCTCAAGCCTTATGCATTTGGTTTACATGAAAGTTAAGGCCTAAGAGTCATTTGGGAAACGATACCCGGACTTACCCGTTTTATATTACTTGATAACGATCTGGTATACTTGTCAGGGACTTAACACATTATTAGAGTTGCCTACATTGTTAGTGGCCTTATTTGGATTGTGGTTACGCATGCTATATTTTACAATTTGTTTGTCTACTTTTTTTAGCTAAATGATGCAAACATATTGTGGTTACCAGTTGTTGATTCTGATTTGAATGACTCTTGTTTCTGATCCCTTATTGTTTTATTCAGAATTAGAAACAAAAATTGGGCGCACCATGAAATGTACTCTTTAATTCAGTTGACAGATGAGAGTATTCTGATTTCCTTAGTTGTGAATGTACAAAAGAAAAAGGAAATTGGCATAGATTTCTCACTGAAATTATCTAGGACTTGAGATTTCATATTGTGGTGAATTTACTTGCATGGCATTCCATAGCATTTGACGTCTTTTTAATTTTAGAAAACTTTGCTAGCTTGTATATGTCTGAATGTCCTTCTCTCTGTTCAATATGATTATGCAATGAGGCAAGATAGAAGAGAAGTTGTGCGAGGAAAGTGATTATAAAAGGCTATGCAAAAAAACTTTATTGCCTAAAAAATCACAATTAATAATTTATTTCGTTTGTATGATCAATAATATAATAATGTATTTGATGTCAAATGTTTGATTTGGCTCTTTAATATTTGATAAATGAAATTTGAATTCCATTTATTTATTCTTTTATATTCTCTCAAAGGTCACAAATAATTTGAAAGTTATAGAAAACAATAAAGGTTGTTTTGTCAATGTCTCCATAAGACCCAGGAAGCCAATCAGCTGGATACACATGCAGGTATACACAAAGGAGTTGAATGAAAGAAACATGCATGACTCTGTTTAGTCTTTTATTATTTGCGCTTATTGATTATGGCTTTTGCTTATTGATGGATTTTCCTGTTTGGTAAACCACAACTAGTCTCTACATCATGAGGCTTCTATTCACCGATTCCTCAACCATGGATATTAGGCAGTGTTATAAATTGGATAACCAAATATACACCGTCCAAAAATCTTACAGAAATATATAGGAGGGATTCTGGAAAAGCATGGCTAGCAATATGGATAAATAACAAAAAGAAAATATTAAATATGCATTCAGATAGGACACTGGTTAAGAATAATTAACAAACATTGAATTTTACAAAAATTCATAATTAGTTGTGATATTAAGTGAATTCTGACTTTCGATACTTATTATTGTCGATTTACTTTATTAATAGGACAATAATGTTTATAAATGTTCTATGTTTGAAACTTATAATTTATTTGATATAATGCTAGTGATTAATGATATCAATAATTATTACGATTAAACATTGATAGTGATATTTCTTTATCCATCCTTTTCTCAGTTTTCTTATCGTTCATTAAATTATCTTTTGATGCTTCAATTTTATTTTTTTTTTCAGTTGAAAGCTGCAGTTGTTGCACTTTGGTAGTTTGACTCAATTTTCTGCAAGATATTCTACAAGTAAGTGCTCTACAACATGCATTGGATCTCTTAGTGTTCTTCTCACTCAATTTGCATGTTAGCAATTATGGTTGCTGGTTGTGTGAATAGAGTTTAACTCAACTTAACATCAATAATTTACCAAAGATTGTTACTTGTTTATGTCCTTTGGCTTAGTTTTCTCTAATATGTTTTTTACTGGGTAGACTTCTATGAAGTTGTTGACCATTATTCTTTCCCTAAATTAAGCAAAAGCTGAGTTGTGGTACCTGTTCTAAAGAAACAGTTGGTTTTTAAACACCTTTCATAATGACTTCTTTTCACTGTAATGAAAGTGAACAAAAAACAAACTAATGAAAATGAGCAAAAGGTTGGCAATGTTTCTTGGCTTTGGTACGAGATCCAGAGATAAGTAGGTAACTTTGATTTTTCATGTACTGTTTTGATACTTCTGAATTTATAACAGTATTGAGCTTGTGCCTTTTATTATAGATTTGGTTTTGCACTTTACATTTTCTCCCTTACAAAGTTGACCCCTCTACTGACTTTAGTGAGAACTGGATTGTGGTTTTGTGATCTCCTCTATGATATAATTTGCATGTCATGATTAGAATGAAATCTTAATATTAGTTACCTTAACTAAAGCTTCAACTAGACCGGCTAAATGAATAGTTAATTTTATCCAAACACCTTTCTTGCCCTACATGACAATGTTGATTCATTTTTATGTATATGTATGTATTACATAAATAGTTTCTCTCCTGTGAAATCCTGTGGTGGCCTTTTCGTATAATGTTCTTTGTTGTTTTATGCGTGTTTGTGTCTAAAATCCTATGGTTTATTTAGCACCTTACTTGCATAAGTGAGTACACAAATTTTGAATTCTTGGTAACTAATTTAAAAGTTATTTTTAATTAATATTATTGTCACTTGTAGGGGTCATTGGCAATTGCTAGTAATTGTTCTAGATCGTTCTCTTGTAGTTCTTTTATGTTCCTTGCATAAGAAAGCTAACGCATTGTCCATCAAAAAAATTTTAGAGGCGTAAGTTTTCCTTTCTATTTTGTTTCCTTCTTATATGATTATAATGATATAATGAATGTCTATCTTTTGTAGGTCTTTGGAAACTCATTCAAGGTTGCGGGGCATTCCATTTGTATCTAGGAAGAAGATGCAAATAGTGACACCTAATGTAAGAGAAGTTGACCTTCATTCTATATTTTATGATTTTGCTATTTTTGTGAGGAATTAGCTTGTTGGTTTACCAAAATTAATCAGAGGTGGTACAAAGGCTATAACTAGAGTATAATATGATCTTTTGTGTCCTTAGTTTGAATGAGTTTTGATTATTTTTGTTTAATTTGCAGTGTCGACGTCAATTAGGCAACTATGAGTGTGGGTTATTATGTAATGAAGCACATGCACACCATTATTTGTACAAACATTACTGATTCATGGGATAAGGTATTAAAAAACTAACTAAATACTTATCTAACTGTTCATTACAAAATTGTTCTAACTTAATTATTTTAATTGTAGATCTTTAATGATTCATCTCCAATGGAAGCTCCAGACATTGAAGACATTAGAACTAAGTGGACTTCTTTTATTTTAAGTGTCAGTAAATTGTAGAAACTTGACTACAATTAGTGTAGATTGATGTTATATTTGGATTTAATATGATTTACAAATTATGTATTAAATATTATTACACAATTTAATGTTTGAAATGGATTTCACATTATGTTAGTTTAATTGAATATGTTCATTTCATATTATATTGATTATAAATTGATTGATGAAATTATAATACAGGAAATTAATTGTAAATTGAATGGATATGTCAAATGTAATAATGATTTTTTTTTACAAAACAAGTTTTTATGATAGGTGAACAATGTATGTAATAAAAGTTTATTTCTGAAAAGTATATATTATGATAGGTGAACCATTACTTGTCATAATATGTTCTACATATTATGATAGGTGAAAAAATCTTCGTCATAAAACATTACATATTATGATAGGTAAATTTAGGTGCATCATAATAAATTCGCTATATTATGACTGATAATGAAAATCTGTCATAAAACACTAGACCTATTATGATAGGTGACAGAAAGTCTGTCATAATACACTGGACCTATTATGATGGACTTTTCTATCCGTCATAAAATGCACAGACCTATTATGACGCCCATAACTATGATGTCAGATTACCCGTCATAATAGATCAATTTTACCCGTCATAAAAAGTTATTTTTCTATTAGTATCACTTGGAGTAATGAATATAATAATTTTGTTACTCCTTAATCTCATATAATCATTAATACTAAAAATTAGTCAAGTAATTGTTTAATAAAAAAATTATTTTGTAAATACAAGTCTCATGAGCTATGCCAATTTATTTTTGCTAAAAATTTGATTTAGGAATTTATTTAACTAAAAATAAATGGGATTGTGATTTTATTTTATTTAGGCTAGCAAACTTATATATTTTTGCTTTGAATGAAGTGAAATGTGTATAAGATAACTTAAACTTACAAAAGCAATAAATTTCAATGAGGCAGAAAACAAAAATGTTCATGTCCATTGAAGTTTGATTTTCTATATAAAATAAAATAAAGTTGGTACCTTTGGGTTTTTCTTTCTATAAATAGATTAATAAATAAAAAATATTTGAAACTAAAAGGCTAACAGTGGAATCTAAATGATTTGCAGAAAAGGAAAATATTATTGGAACTAGATTAAATTTCATTTAAAAAAATTATGAACAAGAAAGAGACATGAATAATTACTAAGGATTTAATAAACAATAAGAAAGTGATAGAAATCAATCCTTTCAGAATGTAAATAAAGTAGAAATGTAATCTGAGAAAATATAATTTACCAAGGTATCGTTAATACATGAAAAGAAAGACTGGTGAACAAAGCCAAAATGTACACTTCTTTAATTAGTGATTGTCACTTTTCAAAAGTTACAACTTTTTTTATATATAGGTGGAAATAGAAGGAAATGAGAGTCAAAATCAGTGAAAAGTAGATACATGCGTGGTTGATGTGAGTGAAAAAGAAAAGTTAAATCCTTAATTTAATCATTTATTAAAATATTATTGATTTTTCTTTTTGTTAAGATTGATTTTAAAGTTGCAAAACCATGACTTGACGAAGATTATTAGATGGTGAGAGAAAAGGGACTGGATTGATTAGGCCCCATGAAAAAAAAAAAGAGGCCATTGCTTACTGCACCCTGTCAAATATGTGAAACGTCAAAAGTAACCTTACAGGAATTTTTAAATCAAAACTTAGTCCTCTTTTTCTTCTGCTGGACATTGAAGTTGTGGAATGACCGACCGCCATACAATTATTATTATTATTTTTCTTTTATATTCCTTTTAATTTAATTTTTTTATTATATATAATAATATTCAAAGTTTTTGACAGGAGTCTGAACCAGCACGTTATCGTTTTGATCCGTCACGTTATCCATACTCCAACTTTAATACCCTTTCACACTCTGTTTTACCAACAACCAACACACTTGGCAACCTCATGGCTCTCCCTCCCTCTTCAGTTCCCACTACATTCTTCATCATCTCTCTCCTTCTAACTCTCCTCCTCGCCGAGTCAACTCAGCCTCCTCATTCCTGCGACTCCTCCTCCAACTCACCCTACTATGCATTCTGCAACACCAAGCTTCCCATCCCCCAGAGAGCAAAAGACCTGGTCTCGAGACTCACCCTCGACGAGAAACTCGCCCAACTCGTTAACTCAGCACCCGCGATTCCCCGACTCGGCATCCCCAAATACCAGTGGTGGAGCGAAGCCTTGCACGGCGTCGCCGACGCAGGCCTCGGCATCCGATTCAATGGCACTATCAAATCCGCCACCAGCTTCCCTCAAGTCATTCTCACTGCGGCTTCCTTCGATCAAAACCTCTGGTACAATATCAGCAAGGTCAGCTAACTCAACTTGTTTCTACTTCTAAATGGCTCTAAACACTTTTTCTTGAACTTACTTTCCCTATGTGAGACTTTATAAAGTTATGTTTATTGCTTGGTTGGTGTGTGGTGAAGGCGATTGGCCGGGAAGCGAGGGCGGTGTACAATGCGGGGCAAGCGTTAGGAATGACGTTTTGGGCTCCGAACATTAACGTTTTCAGGGATCCACGGTGGGGGAGGGGACAAGAGACGGTGGGAGAAGACCCATTAATGAATGCAAGGTATAGTGTGGCTTACGTGAGAGGGCTTCAAGGGGATTCCTTTGAAGGAGGGAAACTTGGGGAGAGCCTTCAAGCTTCCGCGTGTTGCAAGCACTTCACAGCCTATGATATTGACCAATGGAAGGGCCTCGATCGCTTTGTCTTCGATGCTCGTGTAAGTCTCTCTTCTTTCCTCGGTTACTGTCTCGAAACCACTTTTTCTTCGTAGTATAATCAATAATTAATTATTTTTTATTCTGCTTCCAGTACAAACACACCAGTCATGTTTATTTATTATATATTATATAGAACACAGATGCATTACTACGGTGAGAAAGCATTGATTTTTCCTCTATAGATTTTAGTTTTTACTTTTTTATTTTATTTGTTTGTTGTTACTTATCCAATAATTATAGGAACTCGAGCCATGATGTCTGTCGTTTTCTCATTTCTGACTTCGATTGTCTTTTAATTTTAAATTTTATACTTTTATATATTTAGTAACTTCAATGGGAGAAGTGAATTTGGATTCTTTTTTATTTTTCATTACCATCTATTAATTAATGCAAGACGACAACTAATTTTTATCCTAACAATAAAATCTGTTGAATTTTTAAGAAATTAATATTCCTTTTTTCATTTATCTACTTAAATAAAAAACTTTCTTGAGTTTAAAAAATATATTTTAATGATTAAGCAAGATACTTTTTTAACTTTTACAGTAATTATATTGAATTTATTGCTTTAATAGCATCATTGAACTTTTTAATTGTATGGAATAGTATAAGAAAGTGGTTTTTTGATGGTAAAAAAATTTAAAAAATCGTGAGTGGAAGACAGAGGAGTAGGATTAGCTATTAAGTAAAGTTTATAAAATAATGGGTTAAATATGTTTTTAGTCTCTATATTTTGGGATTATTTTGGTTTTAGTTTCTCTTTCAAACTAAGGTATAATTTAGTCTTTCAATTTTAGAAAGTTCTGGTATTAGTCATTTTTACTAAATTTTTTTAACTTTATTTGATGTTGCAAACGCGTTTTTCAGTTAGTTAACATTAAAAGAGGAACTAAAACCAAAATCATCCAAAATATAGAGACTAAAAACATATTTAACCTTAAAATAATTAAAAACAGCTTTGCAAATATAAGTTACAGAGCATTTATATGTTAACACGAAGTCAGGCATCTTCTACATATTTTGAAAGAAAAAATAGGCTAAAAAATTTTGAAAAGCTAGTTTTATGTTAATATGTAAAACTTAATTTATGTATAATTAAAATTTTACTTTCTTTTTATTTTATTTTAATGATGTGCAAACAAAAGATACTGACGTGATTGAGCTTCTCATAATATGATTTCTTTTGGGTTACTCTTTCTTCTCAATTCTTTTCCTGTTTTGCATTTCCGAATTCTTCTTCACCCAATCCTTCGTGATTCAGGTCTCAAAGCAAGATTTGGCAGACACATACCAACCTCCATTCCAGAGTTGCATTCAGCAAGGTCGAGCCAGTGGTATAATGTGTGCTTACAACCGTGTCAATGGGGTTCCAAACTGTGCAGATTTTAATCTCTTAACCAAAACTGCAAGGCAACAATGGAAATTTGATGGGTATGTTCTTAGCTTGGCGCTTTTCAAAGCAATGCTCAACAATTTTATATCACGGGTCAATTCCAGAGTACAAACTTGTTTTCTTCCTTGTTGAAACTTCCTTTTCCATTGGAATACCACATTTGGATTTTTCATTGCATGTCTTTGAAGCTAAGATAAAACCAAATTAGAAAGTGACACCTTTTTTTCTGCATAAGCTAAAAATTTTCTTTTACTGTAAAATTTCAGATATATTACGTCAGATTGTGGAGCAGTCTCTATCATACACGACAAACAAGGTTACGCAAAAACAGCAGAAGATGCTATAGCCGATGTCTTTAGGGCAGGTAAATATATATGTATATATGTATACATTATCGGTGGCACTTTCTTTCATATATTCTTTATCTACATATTTCTTTTTACATTTTTGTTTGTGATAATCAAAGAGTAATTTTAACTAAATGCAATCACAATGTGCGCGAGGTAATTATGTAACTCGGCTACTATTTGCAATGCGTGATGATTTTCCCGCTTGTCTTTGACGCTTGTTTTCCGCACCAATATTTCTAGCATAGTCATGTGGAATGGCCCACACAGTGAGTGTTTTTTTCCCACACATTTTTAAACCACTTTTATATAGAGACAATGATCACCGACACCGACACCTTGTTTAGCCTTTTAAAGTAATCATGATTTTATAATTGTTAATATAAACATAAGATTAAATGTTACGAAAGTAAAACTCAAACTAAATAGTAGCTTTGTCATGTTATACTTTTGAGTTGTATAGCACCTATGCTAGTGTTACCTTGCTCAAGGACATTGCAGATGGGTAAAGTGGTGTTGGAGCAGCACCATTCTAGATAGTATAAGTAGTTTTGATGGATTGTGAAAATTGGCTAATAGAGAAACCAACATTGCAATGCAGGGATGGATGTGGAATGTGGTGATTACATAACTAAGCATGCAAAATCAGCGGTTTCGCAGAAAAAGTTGTCCATATCTCAAATAGACCGCGCTCTTCAGAACCTATTCTCAATAAGAATGAGGCTAGGCCTATTTGATGGGAACCCCACTAAACTTCCCTATGGCACCATTGGTCCCAACGAAGTGTGTTCCAAAGAACACCTCCAACTGGCTCTTGAAGCAGCAAGAGATGGCATAGTCCTTCTGAAGAACACTGACTCATTTCTCCCACTTCCAAAAGCAAGCCATAGTGTTGCTGTGATTGGCCCAAATGCCAATGCCTCGTCACTAGTTTCCCTAGGAAACTATTATGGTCGTCCTTGCAAATTGGTGACCCTTTTGCAAGGCTTTGAAGGCTACTCTAAGGACACCACTTACCACCCTGGGTGTGATGATGGCCCACAATGTGCCTCTGCACGGATAGAAGAGGCAGTGGAGGTTGCGAAAAAGGTAGATTATGTGGTGCTTGTTATGGGGTTGGATCAAAGTCAAGAGAGGGAGTCACATGACAGAGAATATCTAGGTTTGCCAGGGAAGCAAGAAGAGTTGATCAAGAGTGTGGCCAAAGCTTCTAAGAGGCCAGTTGTTTTGGTGCTGTTGTGTGGAGGGCCAGTGGATATCACTTCAGCCAAGTTTGATAACAAAGTTGGAGGAATCTTGTGGGCAGGGTACCCTGGGGAACTTGGAGGAGTGGCCCTGGCTCAGGTTATCTTTGGTGACCATAACCCAGGTAAATTTCTACTAAACTTTATTTGTCAACTTATGAACACACATAACACATTAGACCCAAAAAGCATATATAACACATACTACACATCATGAGGTGATTTATTTCATCACTCCAATGCAGGTGGTAAACTACCAATTACTTGGTACCCTAAGGATTTCATCAGAATACCAATGACAGATATGAGGATGAGAGCTGATTCAGCCTCAGGTTACCCAGGGAGAACCTACAGATTTTACACTGGTCCAAAGGTCTATGAATTCGGCTATGGCCTAAGCTACACAAAATATTCCTACAATCTCCTCTCTCTCTCACAAAACACCCTCCACATCAACCAATCCTCTACCCATTTGATGACTGAGAATTCTGAAACCATCCGTTACAAACTGGTTGTAGACTTGGGAGAACAAACATGCCAATCCATGTCATTGTCAATCACTTTGGGGGTCACAAATCATGGTAACATGGCAGGGAAGCATCCCGTGTTGTTGTTTTCGAAGAAGGGACAAGTGAGAAACGGGAATCCGGTGAAACAATTGGTGGGTTTTCAAAGTGTGAAGTTAAATGCAGGGGAAACTGCTCAAGTGGGATTTGAGCTAAGCCCTTGTGAGCATCTTAGCGTGGCAAACGAGGCTGGTTCATTGGTGATTGAAGAAGGCTCTTATTTGTTGCTTGTGGGGGACCAAGAGTACCCATTAAAAGTCACAGTTTGATGCAACCATTGCAGTATTCAGCCAAGTAACGCCTTAAACCCATAAATAACCAATTTGCAACAGTGTTACACCGAGTAGCTTTTAGAGTGAACCGTTCACAGATTGTATACCTTTATCAACATTTGAATAATGATGGGGAGACTTCAAAAAAGTGTTGAGAAGTTTTCTTATGAATTAGTATATCTCTAGTTATTTAGCATTGTTGTTTTTATATATAAAAGTTTATCTTATTTTAAGATCAAACCAAAATGAAATAAAAAAAAAAAAAAAACCATTTTATGCTCTTTAATTATCGCAACCATCTAAGCAGGTAAAGTTATCGATTTAGGTCTTTCATAAAAAAAATTTCTCTAACTTTTTTTTAGTACTAATATAATTTTTTTAAATTAATTATATAATTATGTTTGAGAATAAAACTTAATTGCATTATTAATTTTTATAATAAATTATTTTATTAGTAAAAAATTTCATTTTTAAGTTTGTTTTTAAATCTTCTAAAATTATAATATATTATGATATAAATGGTTTTATTAATAAATAAATCCTATAGTTTGTGTTAGATGTCTCAAACTCTTAAGTCTTGTTCACTTGAGTGGATTTGTGAGAGAGTAATTGAGAGGACTTGATGATAAATTTTTTTGTTGTTTATTTGAATAGATTTGGAGGTAAGTGAGAGTGAATTTAGAAGTAAATTTTTTTAATCTGTCACATAAATTAAATCATACACTAATTCTTACTAATTTTACTTCCAAATCTATTCTCACTTACTTCCAAATCTATTCAAATAAACAATAAAAAATTACCTTCAAATCCTCCCATCATCAGCAACAACATCTGTAATATCATCTGCTCCCTATAAATATGATCATCACAGGTGGAAACCGTCACCACAAATGCAAGGGTGAGCTAACAGAATCAACATCTAACTCAGAGATAATATATAATATAATAAATCAATTATCAATTAAGACATAAGCTCATAATTCTCCTACTTAAATTAAAATCACAACATTTCAACCATCACTGATTACCTAGGAACATTTCCAAAATGCACACCAAGTATCTAACACAACCATACATTCGACAAATATCATAGCATCATAGAAAATACTACCATTTTCTATAAAACACCACAACACCATATAAAACATTACGGCTTCATATACAACATTAAAACATCATATAAAAATACCACGACTTTCTTTAAAAACATGACAACACCCAATAAAATACAAAGGCTTCATATACAATATTAAAACATCATATAAAAATACCACGACTTTCAATAAAAACATGACAACACCAAATAAAATACAAAGGCTTCATATACAACACTAAAGCTTCATATAGAAAAACTACGACTTTCTATAAAAAACCAATATATAAAATACTACGACTATCACCATTAACCACTTTATTTCTTCTACACTCTAGCCCCTCAATTTGTTTACCAAAGTAGGACTTTCACAATACTGTTTACCAAAACAGAGCCTACTTACCAAACATTAGTGCAGCGAAGGGAAACGACTGCGGTTGTTTTTCCCTATACGTCGCGGTTTAAGAACTGCGACAAATACAGCCGCGGTAAAAAGTCAGTGACTATAGGCCGCGGTTGCAACCGCGGTCAAAAGGTCTACGAATAGACCACAGTTGTAGTAGGAACCACAGCCAAAACCCCTACTTTTTTAAAAAAAAATTGTTCCACTATAGGTCGCGGTTCGAACCATGGTAAAAGACCCAGGAATAGGCCGCGGTTCATGCCTTAACCGCGGCCAAAAGTCTTTTTTAAAAAAATAAATAAATAAAAAAACGACCCACTTTCTACCGCGATTGCTACCATAACCGCGACATATACCCACTTTCTACTACGGTTGTTACCACAACCGCGACATATTCTCCTGCAATTTTTTTAAATTGCAGGTCTGTTTTTATGATATCCACTACCACAAAAACATACCTACATATCAAACACATGTTCAAATTCAATTTCAACAGATCAAACACATGTTGAACTGTATTTTAACATAAAATAAAGTACAAAGTCTAATAAAATACAATCTAATCAAATACAATGTTTAAATCTACTAACTAAGAACTATTATATAATCTAACTATATACTTTGCAGCAACTTTCCTCATGAATGAAAGTGGCTTCTCAGGAACTAGTGTAGTAGTCTTGAATCTCTGCACAAGACAATTGATATTAATTAGTGTATATGAATTCAAAATTTTGGAGAAAATCAAACTTTGTTAGATTTAAATATTACCGTTTCCCAGCCTCTTGTGATATGAGAACGAATAATATGGGTCNTCCAATACATTACATAGTATCCGCACTCATATGACCCATTATGTCTGTTACACTACAATATATCATCACAGTTCTAAATAGTTAGTGAAAAACATTAAAACAAAACAACTATAAGAAATTATGGCTTTAGCATATGTCAAACCTTGAGAGAAATCCAAACAATCTTTCTACTGTTAGCAATTGATCTCCCAACCATCATCATACTTGCTGAAATAGAACTGTATATAAAAAAAGCTTTTAGCATTCATTTATATAACAAAGAAAGTCCAAACATTGAGGTTCTTACCAATCAATTGCTTGTCTGAGATGTGTGGGAGGAGGCTTGTGCAATGAGCAGAACCACAAAGCATAGCTCTCCTGTATAGCAATAACAAGAAGCTGCCAGTGGCGCCTGAAATTCATAATAACTTAACTATTATATATTAAAATCACATATGGAACTTTATTATGTTAACAAAGTTCACTTACCCAGATATAACCGGCAAAAAATATATTTTCTTGCCGCTTGCAAAACTTCTTATGAGATTTGTGTTGATCTGATCAAAATCATTTGATTCATGAATGGATTGGGGATCAAGGAATCCATAATCATCAGAGCGCCCCAACTTGTTACTAACCCCAGACATATACCTGAAATCAAAAATTAACTTTGATATAAGGATACTTGATATATAAATCAATTTTATATATAAATAATTTCTCGTAGACTTACATCATCCATAGCTGAATAATTGAAATATTCAACTCTTTTGTTCCCGACGCAAGCTCTCTGACATCTTGGCTATGAAGTTATAATGGGACCTCAGAGGCTCTCCAAAATACATTCGCATCATATTCAATCTCTGTTGAGACCTTGGCAAGTGCACCAAATCGCTCAAGTAGTAAAACCAGTAAGACCGGATATCGTTTCCCAAGAGACTCGGTTACTACTTTACTATCGTATAATTACTAACTAATTTAAGCTAAAGAATGATTCCCTTTTAGTGTGAAATTGTGCAATGAAAGTAAACATAATACATAAATGTTAAAATGACTTTCTTGGCGTTAAAACACTAGAAAATGAAATGATTTAAAATGATATGGAATGGATATGTTGGAGAATGATTTCAACTAATACAATCCTATGCAAATGCACTAAACCACTCTTCTTCATTAACTTGCTCTTGTCAACTTGCTAAGTTACTTAAGCCCAATCCCTTGGTGAGAAAGCCTAGGTTCACTTGTTAAAATCCCAATCCCTTAGGAAGCTAACAAGTTCACCCGCATTAAGAAAAGAAGTTCAAGACAACCAAAGGTCCCAGCTCTATCCCTAGATACTATTTCCTTTAGGTGTTTAGTTCATTTCAAGGTTCACACAATATTTCCCAATATTAAGCAAACCCTAAAATCATGCCATGGTTGATCAAGTCATAACAAGCTTTAAGCAAAAGAAATAAACACTAGCAAGTAATGAAAGAAGCATATTTTCATTCAATACAAGTGCATTTACAAATGGGTTGTATAGTTTACATCATTCCCCAACAAAAGGAACTTAGCTCTCCATAGTCATGGAGAGCTTGAGCTTACAATGGAAGAAAATGGAGTAGAAGGAGACCCAAGGAGGAAGAACGGAGACTTCCCACAGCCTAAAACTAGCTCCAAGAGGTCCAAAGTGATGTTTTTAAGCTCCAGATGCCAAGAAGATGCAACCCTCGTAAACTGTGTGCCTTTTATAGGTCTAGGGTACCAAGTCAGCAAAAAGTCGAGCCCAACGCCCTTTTCTGGGGTGCCCAAGCGCCATCAATTAAGCTCCAATAGTGAATCAAAGGGCGTCCAGCGCCCTCCAGGGGGCTCCCAGGCGCCAGAAATTGAGAAAAAGTGCGAGCTGAAGGGCGTTGGGCGCCCTTCAAGGGCGTCTGGGCGTGGAGAATTGCCAAAAAGTGCGAATTGAAGGGCACCCTGTGCCCTCTAGGGCACGCCTAGACGCCACTTTTGTAGAAAACTTCTTCCAAACTTCATCTATTAAGCTCTTCCTTGGTTCTCTACTCTCGGTAGCTTGAATGTCCTTCCAAAGCATACAAAGTTCCTACAAAATTTGAGGAATTAGTGATGAAAACTAATATGTGTAACCTAAGCTGAGTTTATTCACAAAGTTAGATTAGAGAGAGAGGATTAAGCGTGTTTCAAGCTTCAGGAGAGTTGATTTGGTAAGAAAATTGTACCATAGATAATGGTAAGAATTTCCGTTATCAACAATCCCAAACTTGAAACTTTGCTTGTCCTCAAGCAAAAAGGGAACTTGGTTTAAACAAACAACTTAGTCACAATGGTCAAGCATCTCAAGGAAGCAATTTCAATCAGATAAGTCAATCAAACATGTTGCTCATCGTGAGAAGATCTAACAAGAGCTAATGCAGCCGGCAAATCAAGCTTAAACTATGGTGCTCACTGAATAAATTTTTCAAGACAGACATAGAGGCTTCATAGGGGATCAACAAACATGGAAAAATGTTTTCCTGAATAGCATGGAACCTTTCCTCACCAGAATAAGTGTTTCACTCAAGCTCAATGGTGTACGAGGAGGTGTTGTTTTCACTCTACTATCACAATGTCACACAAATCAACCTTGCCTTTCATTTCATTCCAAATCAAACACATTCACATGCACATTATCATCACAAGGACTTTTTGAGGTTAGAATTGTGGTTGGGCTAAGAAGAAAATTTGGTTTTTCTGGATACAAAGCACCTTGAGTTAAGAGAGTAGACAAATCAAAGCAGGATAACTACATTCTCTCTTTTCCGTCAAGACAATTGAAACCAATTCTCAACTCAGTTTCCAACTTTCATTCATTGTATTCTTTTTCTAGATTTTGTTCTTCTTTCATCTTTTCTTTTTCTTTCTTTTCTTGTTTTTCTCCATGCTCCTTTGTAACATGATTTTCCCAACTACCCCAAACTTAGACCATTCTCCTATACCAGAAATGAATACACTATTCAACTCAAGGTAAGGACATCAAGGGTTTTCACATGAAGTTCAAGGTTCAAGGAATGGGAAAATTCTTTTTCTTTTTGGGTTCAAAGGATTGACATTGGCTTATTTGGCTCAAAATGAAAAAGAAGTAGAAAAGAAGATGGCCTTGATCATTTGTAATAAGCAAGTGAGTAGTATCTCCTGCATTGTGCATGAAGAGGAAGTACATGATGTTGTCTATGATGATATCTGGTCCAAAACAGCCTAGAAATGACATAGATGTTTATCTGAGCCCACTAGTTGAAGACTTGAAGTTTTTGTGGGTTGATGAGGTTGAAATATTTGATGCATTCGCTTTTGAGACTTTTGTGATGCGTGCAATGTTATTTTGCACCATTAATGACTTTCCAACTTATGGTAATTTGTCAGGATACAGTGTCAAGGGTCATAAAGCATGTCGTATCTATGAAGAAAACACTGCAACTCATCAATTGAAACACGGAAGAAAGACGATGTATCTACGTCATCGGAGATTTCTAAAACGTAATCATCCATATCGAAGGGTAAAAAAAGCATTCAATGGATAACAAGAGAAGGATGAAGCACCAAATCCCCTTACTGGCCTTCAAATTCTTGAAAAAGTTAATAAAATACATCATGTATTTGGGAAAACATCCAAGAAGTCATCTGTAATGACCCTTGGAAGAAGAAATCAATATTGTTTGATCTTCCATACTGGTCAAAGTTAGATGTTCGACATGGCATAGATGTGATACATGTAGAGAAGAATGTGTGTAATAGCTTGATTGGTACACTACTCAACATTCAGGGAAAGACAAAAGATGAAGTTGATAACGGCTGAAAAAAAGTTATTTTCATATGTCAATTTAGACCAAATTACACCCTTTAAGAGTTAGAACGAGCTTAGAATCAAGTAAAACTCAATAAATGAGTCAGTCGAGAGTCAAAAGCTGTTTTTAGCGATATTATGCTTGTTTTGCATTGTTTTGTAGTTATTTTGATGAAAGTGAAGATTGGGATTGAAGATGAAGGTCTTAGACTCAAGATAGAGGAGGAAAATTGAAGAAAAGAAGAGTCTAAGAACCGCCCGACGGCAAAATTCACCGCTGGGCGGTCCAAGGTGAGGATTAGGCACCTGACGTGGACGTTGGGCGGATTTGCGATCAGAGGCAAACCGTCGGGCGGTGGTCCCCTGCCGCCGGGCGGTGGCGCGATTAGGGGCAAACCGTCGGGCGGCATAAGTGTGTCGCCAGGCAGTTGTCCGCTGGGCCTGGGCCTGTTTTCTGTGACGCTCCTCAGCTATAAATAACCCTCTTATGATTTCATTCCCATTCTTTTGACAGAAGAGGGCAGCCAGACCTAATTTTCACTCCTTGGAGAAGATTTCTTGGATGCTTAGGCTCCTTTTCATCCTATCTGGGTTTGCTCTTCCATTCTTCCATTATTTTCATCTAGGTTCACCATGACAATGGTGAACTAAACCCTTTTGGTTTTGGGGAAAACAATGTAATCTTTTGAAACTCTCTTTTATTGAAACTCTTGTTTATTTATATGATTCTTCATATGCTTTGATTATCAATTGTTGGGTTGTCATCTGCGCTTAAAGCTTTTATTGTTTAACTCATTGGATAACTGTTGTTTGTCTTTATTGATACGGGAACGTACAGTAATGTCATGAACTGGTGAGAAATTCCTTGATTAATGAAATAGCACCTAGGGATAGGGAGGTAGGACGGATTATTGTTTTTGCTTCTGTTCGGTAATGCATTGCTAATTGCTAGGGGAGGCTAGGGATAACAAGCCGGTAATTAGTAATAGGCTCTTTTCGTCGAGGGATCGGGTTAAGGGTAGGCCAAGAAAGTTTGCATAACAATTAGATAATCAAGCACATTAAACAAGAGGAGTAAATAAGAGGGAGTGGATTAGATGAAATTGTCAATCCCCAACAACTTCATTCATCCATAGTCTTTTTCGTCAATTGAATCAACCACATTGCATGTTTACTTTCTGTCTTTGCATTCACAACAATTATTTTTCTCTACAAGTCTTACGATTTTGATTCACAGGAACGATAAGGCCTTTCGAGTCTCTTGGGAAGAACGATATCGGGATTTATCGATTATATTACTTGCACGATCTGGTACACTTGCCAGTGAGTCAACAGGAGTGGATGCTCGTTTGGATTTGGTTGACATGAATATCCAAGAAGAGTTGGCACCCAAGGAGATTGGTAAACATACCTATTTGCCCCCTGCATGTTACACAATGTCTAGACAAGAGAAGATAAGTTTTTGCCTTTGTTTAAAGAGTATCAAAGTACCACAAGGATACTCTTCAAATATGAAGAGTTTAGTGTCGATGCAGGACTTAAAGCTTGTTGGCATGAAGTCTCACGATTGCCACGTCTTAATGCAACAATTGTTACCGGTAGCTATTCGTGGAATTTTGCCTAAAAATGTTAGGCAGACCATAAACAGGTTGTGTTAATTTTTCTCGTCAATATGTAGTAAAGCCATCGATTCAACAAAGTTAGATGAACTTCAAGTTGAGATTGTTATCATCTTGTGTCAACTAGAGATGTTTTTCCCTCCATCTTTTTTTGACATCATGGTACATTTACTTGTTCATTTGGTTA
>NC_028356.1:12453634-12455614 GCF_000741045.1 Vigna radiata var. radiata | reverse complement strand
GTTAAAAATCCATATCTTCCAGAAGGTTCAATGATTGAAAGGTATATTACTGAAGAAAGTATCGAGTTTTGTTCAGATTACATGACATCAACGAATCCAATAAGAGTTCCTCGCACATCATGGTTGAATAAATTTTCTAGAAGTAAAAGCATCTCAGGTGTGAATGTGGTGACAAAATATCGTGAAGAATTGTTGCAAGCGCATCTTTATATATTGAACAACACATATGAGATGATCCCTTTTTTGGAAGCACACAAAGCCATTGTTAACAATAAAAATCAAAGACAATCAGAGAAATGACAGTTGATGGAGCATAACAAAATGTTTATGTCTTGGTTCAAATATGAAATTGACAAAGAGCCACATTCTTCTCAAACTTTATTGTGGCTTGCAAATGGTTTAAAAGTCTGATGTCATATGTTGTACAGGTGTTGACTCACTGGCAAGTGTACCAGATCGTTCAAGTAATATAATCGGTAATGCCCGATATCGTTCTTCCCAAGAGACTCGAAAGGCCTATTCGTTAATGTGAATTGAGATCGTAAGAATTGTAAAGAAAATTAATTGTTACGTATGCAAGAACACAAAATAAACATGCAATGCGTTTGATTCAGTTGACAAGAAAAGGACAATGGATGAATGGATTTGTTAAGGGTTGACAATTTCATCTTATCCACTCCCTCTTATCTACTCCTCTTGTTTAATGTGCTTGATTATCTAATTGTTATGCAAACCTTCTTGGTCTACCCTTAACCCGATCCCTCGACGAAAAGAGCCTATTACTAATTACTGGCTTGCTATCCCTAGCCTCCCCTAGCAATTAATAACGCGTTAAGAACAGAAGCAAAAACAATTAATCGTCCTACCCCCTATCCCTAGGTTGGTATTGCTTAATCAAGGAATTTCTCACCAGTTCATGACAGTACCGTACGTCCCCCTATCAATAAAGACAAACAACAGTTATCGAATGAGTTAAATGATAAAAGCTTTAAGCGTAGATGAGAACCCAACAATTGATAATCAAAGCATATGACAAGCATATAAATAAACAAGAGTTTCAATAAAAGAGAGTTTCAAAAGATTACATTGTTTCCCCCAACAACAAAAGGGTTTAGTTCACCATTGTCATGGTGAACTTAGATGAAAAATGATGGAAGAATGGAAGAGCAAACCCTAGATAAGATAAAAAGGAGCCTAAGCATCCAAGAGATCTTCTCCAAGGAGTGAAAATTAGGTCTGGCCGCCCTCTTCTATCAAAAGAATGAATCTCAAGGCGCAACAGGGCTATTTATAACTGAGGAACGTCACAGAAAATAGGCCCAAGCCTAGTAGACAACCGCCCGGCGTCACACTTATGCCGCCCGGCGGTTTGCTTATAATCGCGCCACCGCCCAGCGGTGGAGGGTTGCCGCCCGGCGATTTGCCCATAGTCGTAAATCCGCCCAGCGTCCACGCATGGTGCCACCTCCTCGCATTGGACCGGCCAACGGTGAATTTTGCCGTTTGGCGGTTCCTAGACTGTTCTTTTCTTCAGTTTTCTTCCTTTGTCTTGAGTCTAAGACCTTCATCTTCAACTCCATTCTTCACTTCCATCAAAAATGCTACAAAACAATGCAAAACAAGCATAATATCGCTAAAAACAACTTTTGACTCTCAACTGACTCATTTATTGGGTTTTACTTGATTCTAAGCTCATTCTAAGTCTTAAAGGGTGTAATTTGGTCTAAAATGACATATGAGAAAAACTATTTTTCAACCTTTATCAACAGGTTATGAAGTCAATAATTGCACATTTTATACGAAGACTTTGGATGATAAAAGCATAGTACAAAATAGTGGAGTCAGTTTAGAAGCTGAGTCNCTTCAATTTTCNACATCAAAAGATTAATCTCCTGTACTTGGATCAATGAGATATTATGGTATAATAGAAGAGATATGGGAGGTTGATTACACCAAGTTTTTTGTTCCATTGTTCAAATG
>NC_028356.1:12448807-12449909 GCF_000741045.1 Vigna radiata var. radiata | reverse complement strand
ATTTTGTTTCATGCGACTTGTGAATAATTGAGAGTTGGAGTGTCACCTTAAACACTTGAGTGATTGAGTGAAACACTTGCTTGGTATAATTTGTTAATTTCCATGAGTACATTTTTGCTTAGTGAATTGATCATTCATAGTGTATAACATCTATTGTGCAATCTCTGGGTGGAAAGCATGCATGTATCTTATTTTGGATTTCACTGAGGATATTGAATTGAGTGGTTTTGTCATGTACCCTGGGATTGTTGAGGCATTGGATGAAACAGTATAAAGCCAAGTTTTGTTTTGTGTGTTGTTTTGTTTTGTTTTGCTTGAGGACAAGTAAAATTCTAAGTTTGGGGTGTTGATGAAGGTTGAAAAACAGTTATTTTCGTATGTCAATTTCGACCAAATTACACCCTTACTACTCAGAAGGAGCTTAGAATCAAGCAAAACTCAATAAATGAGTCTGAAGAGAGTAAAAAGCTGTTTTTAGCGATTTTATGCTTATTTTGCATTGTTTTGAAGCTAATTTGAGAAAAGTAGAGAATGGAGTTGAAGATATAGGTCGTTGACTCAAGAAAAGAGCTGAAAAATGAAGATTTGAAGAGTCGACGCACCGCCCGACGGCACACTCAAACCTCCGGGCAGTCCAGGACGAGGAGAAGGCATTGCAATTGACGCTGGGCGGACCTGAGGCAAACCGCCCGGCGGCAATCGCCACCTCACCTAAGTGTGCCGCCCGGCGGTGGCTCGCTCGACTTGGTAATGGGCCTGTTTTTGGTGCGCTCCTCACCTATAAATACCCCTATTACGAATTCAGAGTCATTCTTTTTTCAGGGGAGAACGGCCAGACCTAGTTTTGCTCTCTGGAGAGGATCTCTTGGATGCTCAGGCTCCTTTTGATCTTTTCTAGGGTTTGCTATTCCATTCTTCTTCCATATTTCATCTAGTTTCACCATGTCTATGGTNAACTAAACCCTATTGTTGTTGGGGAAAACAATGTAATCTTTTGATAATCTCTCTTATTTAAACTATTGATTATTTACATGGTCTCCATATGTTTCGATTGATTATTGTTGGGTTATCATCTGTGCTTAAGGCCTTTATCGTTTAACTC
>NC_028356.1:12444214-12448477 GCF_000741045.1 Vigna radiata var. radiata | reverse complement strand
TTTCTCAAGTATTATTATTTTAATTCACGCGAACGAGGAAGCCATACGAGTCTCTTGGGAAAACGATACTTGGTCTTACCATTTATGTTTTGTAGCATTTTTGAGAAAGTGAAGAATGGAGTTGAAGATAAAGGTCGTAGACTCAAGAAAAGAGAAGAAAATTGAAGAACTGAAGAGTCGACGCACCGCCCGGCGGCAAATTACATTGCCGGGCGGTCCAGGGCGAGGACTAGCCACCTGGCGTTGGCGCTGGGCGGATTTGCGATTAGAGGGAAACCGCCGGGCGGTAGACCCCTACCGCCGGGCGTGACACTTGTTCCGTCGGGCGTGACACTTGTTCCGCCGGGCGGTTGTCTGTTGGGCTTGGGCCTTTTTTCTGTTGCGCTCCTCACCTATAAATAGCCCTATTGCGAGTTTAGATGCATTCTTTTGACAGAAGGGGGCAGCTAGACCTAATTTCACTCTCTGGAGAGGATCTCTTGGATGCTTAGGCTCCTTTTCATCTTATCTAGGGTTTTCTTTTCCATTCTTCATCCATTTTTCATCTAGGTTCACCATGACAATGGTGAACTAAACCTTATTGTTGTTGGGGGAAACAATGTAATCTTTTGATACTTTCTTTTATTGAAACTCTTGTCTATTTATATGGTTTCCATATGCTTTGATTGTTAATTGTTGGGTTCTCATCTGTGCTTAATGCTTTTATCGTTTAACTTATTCGATAACTGTTGTTTGTCTTTATTGATACGGGGACGTACAGTAATGTCATGAACTGTTGAGTAATTCCTTGATTTAGCAATACCACCTAGGGATAGGGGTAGGACGATCAATTACTTTTCACTTCTGCTCTAGAATGCTTTATTAATTGCTAGGGGAGGCTAGGGATAGCAAGCCAGTAATTAGTAATAGGCTCTTTTCACCGAGGGATCGGGTTAAGGGTAGGCTAAGAAAGTTGCATGACAATTAATTAATCAAGTTAATAATTCAAGAGGAGTAAATAAGAGAGAGCGGATAAGATGAAATTGTAAACCCCCAACAACTCCATCCATCCATTGTTTTCTTCTCATCAATTGAATCAATCTCTTTTGCATGTTCATATTTTATTCTCACATCCAATTAATTAATTTTTATTTTCAAGTCTTACGATCTTAATTCACACGAACGATAAGGCCTTTCGAGTCTCTTGGGAATCCGTTAACAAGTTTTTGGTACGATTTTGTATGATTTGGTACGTTTGCCAATCCGTTAACAAGTTTTTGGCGCCGTTGCCGGGGACGCAAGGTATACTTTTTCAAGTAGTGTGGATTGACTGAATTTGACTTGGTTGTAATTATTTCTGTTTTATTTTTGTTTAATTGCGTTTTATTTTATTTTTCTGTAAAAGTGCTTTTAGGGTGTGTTTCTTGTGTATGCAGGAAGCAATACATACTAGAAGCAGAAAAGACCAGCAACCTCTCTTAGAAGGTTTACCAGAAGGGAGGAGAAGGAGACATCCTTCACGTGAGAGATCTCTTTCTCTTGAAGCAATTTCGCAGTCTTCGCTTGAGATTTCTGCACCTGATTTTGAGGAGATGGCTAACCAACCTCCTCCTAGACGTACTTTGGGGGACGCAGCGAATGCAGTAAGCCCCTTGAACTTCAACAGTATAGCAGTTCCAGCTGATAACGAAACCGGCATGGTGATGAGTCCGGCGCTCATCCAATTAGTCCAGAATAATGAATTCAATGGGTTGTCGAATGAGAATCCGTATAAGCATTTGACTATCTTTGGTGAGATTTGCAACATTGTCAACATAAACGGAGTGTTAGATGACAGAGTGAGACTCAGTTTGTTTCCTTTCTCTCTTGGAGGAAACACAAAGGATTGGTTGAATTCTTTCCCTGAAGGAACGTTCAGGACTTGGGAGGATGTGGCACAACAATTTGTCACTAAATTCTTTCCAATTCCAAAAATTAATCAAGGGAAGCTGGAGATCTCTTCATTCAAGCAAGGGATGGAGGAAACTCCCGGGCAAGCATGGGACAAATTTAAAGGTTTATTGAGGGCGACCCCAGTCCATGGGTTCGATAAGACTTCATACTTACTTGCTTTCCTTGGAGGTTTACGTGCTCATTCCAAGATGATGTTAGATACCTCAGCTGGAGGTAGTATCAATAGAAAAACGGAAGACGAGGCGTATGACTTGATTGAGGAGATGGCCTTAAATGAAGTATCACAGAGTGAGAGGGGCATATAAAAACGAGGACTCTTGCATCTTCCTGTTGAAGACGCTGCAGCTGCTATGAATCACCTTCTCAGTCAAAAATTAGACAAGTTGACAAAGGTCCTCTCCGAACTTCCTAGGGGAATCAGAAATATTTCTCAGACACAGCAACTTTGTGACTTATGCGGTGGTGACCATATTAATGGTCAATGTGCTTTCATTGAGGAGATGCAGCAGGATGTTAATTATATGGGAGCCCAATTTCAATACAAGCAAGGAAATTTCAACCAAGGTAATTCTGGCCAAGGTTGGAAAAATCACCCAAGTATTGGGCAGAGCCAAAATAATTCATCTGGACAAGTGGACAACTTCCGGTAGCAACAACCTTCCCCCTTATGGCAGCAGGTGAACAGTTTAACTTAGAGGATCAGAGAGCTAAGTTGAAGATTTGATAAATTCTTTAAAATTTATGAATCTCAGTTAAATAGTAATAAAGCAAGCTTCAAATCATTGGAGTCACAGATTGGCCAGCTGTCGAAAAGGATCGAAACCACCGAGGAGCACCAGTTTCGGCCTAACACTGATGTTAACCCCAAAGAAGAGTGCAGAGTTGTTATGGTAAGAAAAAAAAAGAAGGAAGATGATGATCTAGTCAATGTGGGGAGTAGTGAAGAAGAAGACAAAGAAATGGTAGGTGTTGAGGCAAGAGAGGAGAGTCAGGAAATAGAAGAGGTTATTGAATTGAAGGTTAGTAGAGTTAAAGAAGAAATGAAAATTGGAAACAATCATGATGGGAGATTTAGAGAGATATTCAACCAAGTGACTGTGGTACCTGAAATAAATCTGCAAATTCCGCCCTATCATGAAAGAATCAACTTCAATCTTGAAGAAGAAACTGAACTCACCGATGAAGAGGAGGATTCTGCGGTTCAGCCTCTGAAGGTAAAAGATTCGGGATGTATAGCATTCTCATTTACTTTGAATGATTTTGAGGTGGAAGCCATGATAGACTCGGGATCTAGCATTAATATGATGCCCACAGATTTCCTGACAAAATTGAGAGGGATTGTATTGAAACCGTCTGATCTTACAGTGACAATGGCTGATGGTTCGGTAAAAATACCGGTGGGAATGGCGGAAGATGTTATTGTACGAGTGGAACAGCTCGAATTCTTTGCAGACTTCATTGTCATGGATATGGACACTGATGATGAGTTTCCTGTGATTTTGGGAAGGCCCTTCATGGCAACTTCAAAGATGCTTATTAGTGTTTATGATGGGCGAATAATGATGAGAGACTTAGACCACTTGTTTCTTTATATTGGGTATAATGAAAACAAGATCAAAGTGATGAAAAGACCCAAACGTGAGGAGCAGGAGAGCGAAGCCGAGCAAGAAGAAAGTACGTCGGATACTAATTATTCTGATAGTTGTAATGTTTTGCAGGCACTAGTGAATAAAAGCAAGAGGACCATTCACCCAAAAGCAAGAGAAAACCCACTCCGACGGGGAAGCAAAGTGAAATATAAAAGGAAGGAGTGGATAGTAAAGGAGCTGAAACAAAAAGGGGATGTGGAAATTGAAGCACCGTACAACAGACAGGTCAAGAGAGTGGACAGAAGAAAAGTGAGCCGGTGGGATGTTGACAAATTGGCAAGTGCACAAAATCGTCCAAGTAATATAAATGGTAAGACCAAGTATCGTTTTCCCAAGAGACAGGAATGACTTTCTCGTTCGCATGAATTAAAATAATAAGACTTGAAAATAAAAATTAATAAATTGGATTTGAGAACAAAAATATTAACATGCAAAATAAAGTTGATTCAATTGAGAAAAGAAAACAATGGATGAATGGATGTTGTTGGGGGTTCAATATTTCATCCAATCCGCTCTCTCTTACCTACTCCTCTTGAATATTAGTTTGATTAATTAATTGTTATGCGACTTTCTTAGCCTCCCCTTAACCTGATCCCTCGGTGAAAAGGGCCTAATATTAACTACTGGCTTGCTATCCCTAGCCTTCCCTAGCAATTAATACCGCATTATAAACAGAAGTTAG
>NC_028356.1:12435842-12442669 GCF_000741045.1 Vigna radiata var. radiata | reverse complement strand
TTTCACAACAATTGAGCTCAATGCCTTTTACTTGCTTTTTCAATCTTCCCCCGTATAACCCCAAACTTGAACCTTTTCATCACATACAATTAAGCTCATCCCAACTCAAGGTAAAGAACTTCAAAACAAGGGTTCACATACTGTTTAAGGCTAAGGTTCAAAAGTGGTATAATATTTCAAGCACTTTGGGTGGAAATTTGGCTAGAGAAGGGTTTTCAAAAAAATGGCCTTGATCATATGACATTCACATGCAATTCAATCGATCATCGAGATTAAGGCAATATCATCCATATTTTCCTGTGAACAATGCATACAACAATAAAAACTCTGGAGCTCAAAATCTCACACACATGCTTTCTCACACAAAATTCATTCATACACCCTGCCTAGCATCATGACCACAGTCATAAATTCATCACACATCTATTTCCTGGATATCAACATGCATTGCAACTCAATCCTCATCTACATCAAATAATCATCAAATAAATCCATCATGCACATCAGTTAGTCAAACATTTTCAGAACAAGTGTTAAAGCCAAGGATACACACCAAATTAAAATTCAACCTATTCTAGGAATTTAAAATGCAAGAGTGTAAGAAGAAATTCTAGGTTGCCTCCTAGTAGCGTTTGTTTAGCGTCACGAGCCTGACCCAAACATGGTTGGCACTTGTCAGTAAGTGCACTTCCTTCCACCACCCATCCGTAAGTTTACCGTCCGGATATCCTTCAGTGGATACAAAAAATTTAGCATCCCTTAGTAGATGCTACCCAAAAATTGTTCATAAAATTCAAAAAATACATGGTCCAACGAAAGTAAAACAAAAGACCAAAAAAGAAAATTGTTCTTAAAAATATAAAAATTGATTTCCAACAAGTTCAACTCTTCTTCTTCACGTTGGGATCTTCATCGTCCCACCGGCTCACTTTTCTTCGGTCCACCTTCTTGATCACTATGGAATATGGTCTTCTAATCTCCACCATTCCATCATCTCTCAACCTCCTGTTGACAATCCAGATCTTGTTTTTGAATCGCACTGAAAAGCCCCGCAAGAATGATATCTCCTCTGAAGAGGTTGATTCCTTCTTGCACACTGTCCCTTTCTCATGAATCTGCAAAACATTACAATCGTAATGAAAATTAATACCTGTGGATTTTTCTTCCTTTGCAGCTTCACTTTTGGCTCTTTTATACTTGACTTTCCTAACTGCCCTTTGTACAGTTTCTTTAGAGCCATACAGCAACACTCGATCATAATCCTTTAACTTTATTCCTCCATCATGGATACGTATAACCATCTTGGAAGTTCGCATGAACGGTCTTCCTAGGATTAATGAATTTTTTCCTTCATTGATCATATCTACAACTATGAAGTCAATCAAAAATTGCAACTCATCAATCTGCACAATTGCATTTTCCACCATTCCAACAGGTTTCCTCATAGACCCATCCGCCACGGTCAAGACCACTTTGGTAGGCTTTAATTCTACCCCTTTTATCCTCTTGAAATCACTGAGAGGCATCAAATTAATGCTTGATCCCGAATCAATCAAACCCTCTCCTAAGTCAACATCATTGATAACGCAAGGAAGGGTCAAAGCTCCTGAATCCTCTAGTTTCTGTGGATGGTTCTTCTTCCGGGGTTTCACCCACTGTTCCTGATTTTCTTCATAGCCCAGATCAAGTAACTTTCCCAGATAATACTTGATCTTATCATCACATTCAGAAGTTTGTGAAGATGTTCTAGGATTAATGGGTGCCTCATTGAGAATCTTGCAGAGTGATTCTTTAATATCTTCCTTCTCCTTTTCTCCTTTTGCTTTCTTCTT
Source organism: Vigna radiata var. radiata (assembly GCF_000741045.1). Classification (NCBI taxonomy): domain Eukaryota; kingdom Viridiplantae; phylum Streptophyta; class Magnoliopsida; order Fabales; family Fabaceae; genus Vigna; species Vigna radiata. Next base: position 12,440,837 of record NC_028356.1, on the reverse strand, counting down.
TTCGCCTTTCTTATGCTCAGTATTAATCCTTTCCTCCTCTTCATCCTCACTGCTTCCGATCTCAATTGTTTCCTCCTTTGGCTTCCTTTTTCCTCCTGTTGTAACAACTTTGCACTCATCTTTTGGGTTAACATCAGTATTAGCCCGAAATTGATGTTTCTCTGTGGTTTCAACCCTCTTAGACAACTGTCCCATCTGTGTCTCTAGTGATCTAAAGGTTTCCTGATCACTCGCTTGTTGAGAGTCATAGACTTTCAAAAATTTATCAAACCTGTCAGTTAATTCTCTGACTGTCTCAGTCAAGCTGCTTACCTGCTACCATAAAGGAGAAGGTTGCTGCCAGAAGTTACTGCCTTGTCCAGAAGAAGTCTTCTGGTTTTGCCTAATACTTGGATGATTTTTCCAACCTTGGTTAGAATTACCTTGGTTGAAATTTCCCTGCTTGTATTGAAATTGGGCCCCCATATAATTCACGTCTTGCTGCATCTCCTCCGCAAAAGCACATTGACCATTAATATGGTCACCACCACATAAATCACAGAGTTGCTGAGCCTGAGAAATAATTCTAAGTCCCCGAGGTAGTTCGGAGACGATCTTTGTCAACTTGTCCAGTTTCTGGCTGAGGAGGTGATTCTGTGTGGCTGCAGCGTCTTCGTTAGGAAGATGCAGGAGTCCTCCTTTTTGCATGCCCCTCTCACTTTGCGACACTTCATTTAGAGCCATCTCTTCTATCAAATTGTACGCCTCATCTTTTGTTTTTCTATTAATACTTCCTCCAGCTGAGGCATCTAACATCATTTTAGAATGAGCACGCAAACCTCCAAAGAACGCAAGCAAGTATGAAGTTTTATCGAACCCATGAACTGGGGTTGCCCTCAATAATCCTCTGAATTTATCCCATGCTTGCCCAAGCGTTTCCTCCATCCCCTGTTTGAACGAAGAGATCTCCAGCTTCCCTTGACTAATTTTTGAGGGTGGGAAGAATTTAGTAATAAATTGTTGGACCACTGCTTCCCACGTCCTGAATGTTCCTTCCGGGAAAGAATTCAACCAGTCTTTTGCGTTTCCTCCAAGAGAGAAAGGAAACAAACTAAGTTTGACTCTGTCGTCCGTCACTCCAGTTTTCTTTATTGTGTTGCAAATTTCACCAAAGGTCGTCAAATGCTTCTAAGGATTTTCATTTGACAACCCATGGAATTGGTTGTTCTGGACTAACTGGATGAGCGCCGGACTCATCACCATGCTGGTTGTATTGTCTGCTGGAACTGCAATGCTGTTAAAGTTCAGGGGGCCAACTGTATTAGCGGCGTCCCCCAAAGTGTGTCTAAGAGGAGGTTGGTTGGCCATCTCCTCGGGCTCTGGTGCACAAATCTCAAGTGAAGAATGCGAAGTAGCTTCTGTTGAAAGAGATCTCTCACGTGAGGAACGTCTGTTTCTCCTCTCGTATGGTAGACCTTCTAACAGAGGTTGTTGGTTTTTTCTGCTTCTAGTATGTATTGTTTCCTGCATACACAAGAAACACACCCTAAAAGCACTTTAGATCTTTAGTGAAATCAAATCAAGATGCATACATGCTTCCAATTCAGTTTAGTTCACAAGGTATTAAACAGATGTTACACATTATGAATGACCAATCCACTAAGCAAAGATGAAATCAAGAAATTTAGCAATTCTCACTAGGCAAGTGTTTCACTCAATCACTCAAGTGTTTGAGGTAACACTCCAACACTCTATCATTCACAAGTCACATGAAATAAAATTGCCATTCATCTAAGACAAGCAAAATCCTTACATGCAAATGCCATCAAAAGGACTTTTCCAAGGCTTGTAATGAGGCTGGGCTAACAAGAAGAATTGCTTTTTCTGGAATGCAAAATTCTTGAGTTAGGAGAGCTATCATAGTATTCAGCATTTAAGCACAACTCTCATCCTCACCAATCTCACTTATTCCCAACTTTTTCCCTTTTCTTTTGCATTGAGCCCATCTTCATGCTTTTCTTCTTTTCTTTTCTTTTTCTCATGTATTTTTCTTTCACAACATTTGAGCTCAGTGCTTTTTCAATTGCCTTTTAGTTTCCCCCATGCACCCCAAACTTGAACCTTTTCATCACATACAATTAAGCTCATCCCAACTCAAGGTAAAGAATGTCAAGACAAGGGTTCAAATCCTGTTTAAGGCTGAGGTTCAAAAGGGGTAAAATATTTTCAAGCACTTTGGGTGAAAATTTGGCTCGAGAAGGGTTTTCAAAAAATGGCCTTGATCATATGACATTCACATGCAATTCAATCAATCATCAAGATTAAGGCAATATCATTCATGCTTTCCTGTGAACAATACATACAACAATGAAAACTCTGGAGCTCGATACCTCACACAATATTCATTCATACACCCTGCCTAGCATCATAACCACAATCATAATTCATCACCCATCTGTTTCACAGAATATCAACATGCAATGCAGCTTAATTATCTTCCACATCAAATTATCATCAAATAGGCTCATCATGCAACTTATTCAGTCAAACATCTTCAGAAAAAGTATTCAAGCCAAGCATACACAATGAAAATAAAATTCAACCTATTCTAAGAATTTAAATGCAAAGGTAAAAGAGAGAATCTAGGTTGCCTCCTAGTAGGGCTTGTTTAACGTCACGAGCCTGACCCAAACCTCATGGATCCACCGACATCATAATTGAAGCAGATTGCTCCACATCTCCTCCCACGTAATGTTTGAGCCTTTAACCATTCACTATCCAGCTTTGCTGTTGATTATCATCATTGGAATGCTCTAACTCCACTGCTCCATTTTGGAGTACCTGCTTTACCACAAAAGGTCCTGACCATTTTGATTTCAGCTTCCCAGGAAACAACTTCAACCTTGACTTAAACAGTAACACCAACTCTCCTGGATGGAAAGTTCTCTTGATCAACTTCTTGTCATGATAAAATTTCACTTTATCCTTGTAAAACCTTGATGAATCATATGCATGCAGCCGCATTTCTTCAAGTTCAAGCAACTGATTTCTTCGTTTGCCTTAAGTTTCATTAGGATCCAAGTTCAAAAATTTCAAAGCCCATAAAGCTTTATGTTCCATCTCAACTGCCAAATGGCATGCTTTCCCATAAACCAACTGAAAAGGTGAGAGTCCCATAGAAGTTTTCATAGCAGTTCTATACGCCCAAAGAGCATCATCTAATTTTTGTGACCAATCTTTTCTCGAAAGAGTGACAGTCTTTTCCAGGATTCTTTTTATCTCCATGTTAGATACTTCAGCTTGCCCATTTGTTTGTGGATGATAAGGTGCAGCCACCTTATGTTTCACCCCATAATGTTTAAGCACCTTAGCTAGCTGAGCATTACAAAAGTGAGATCCCCCATCACTGATGAGTACCCTGGGTGTGCCAAATCGTGAAAAGATTTGCCTCTTTAAGAATTTAATCACAATACTAGCATCATTCTTGGGACATGCTAAAGCTTCAACCCATTTGCTCACATAATCAAAAGCTACCAAAATATACTCATTGTTAAATGATGGAGGAAAGGGTCCAACAAAATCAATACCCCAGCAATCAAAAACTTCAACCTCCAAAATTCTTTGCAATGGCATCTCATGCCTCCTTGAAATAGCCCCTGTCCTTTGGCATTTGTCACAACTCCGAGCATGATTATGGGCATCTTTAAACACAGTTGGCCAATAAAATCCTGCTTGCAGAACTTTTGCGGTTGTACGCTCACCACCTAGGGATAGGGGTAGGGCGATCAATTGCGCTAACTTCTGTTTATAATGCGGTATTAATTACTAGGGGAGGCTAGGGATAGCAAGCCGGTAGTTAATATTAGGCCCTTTTCGCCGAGCGATCGGGTTAAGGGGAGGCTAAGAAAGTCGCATAACAATTGAATCAATCATCTAATAGTCAAGGGTACTATGTAAGAGAGAGTGGAATAGATGAAATTGTTAGTACCCAACAACATCCATCCATCCATTGTTTTCGTTTGTCAATTGAATCAACTTTATTTTTGTATGTTAATATTTTTATCCTGAAATCTAATTTATTAAATTTTATTTTTCAAGTCTTATTATTTTAATTCAAACGAACGAGAAAGCCATACGAGTGGCTTGGGAAAAACGATACTTGGTCTTACCATTTATATTACTTGTACGATTTGTTACACTTGTCTATTAGTCAACAAGTTTTTGGCGTCGTTGCCGGGGACTCGAGGTTTAGTTTTCTAGTAGTGTGGATTGATTGAATTTGACTTGATTTTATGTTTTTTTTTTATTATTATTTTTGTTCTAATAAATGTTTTATAGGGTTTTGTGCCTAATTTTTGCAGAATGCAGTTTGGACAAGAATTGGATTCTGTGGGCACTCAATTCCATCAAAATGATTTCAACCACTGGGGGGATCCTTTTTCAAATATATATCGAAACCACTTAGGGCATAGGGTCCTCTTCACGAAAAGAAACGTTAGGGGAACCTAAAGAACATTTACAACAGGAATTATTCTCTGTACCAGAAGAAACGTTGGGGGAAGTCCAACAACGTTTACAACAAAAACAATCTCCTGTACGCAAAGAAACATTGGGGGAAGCTCAAGAACGTTTATTGCAGGAACAACACTCTCATGCCCTGAAGGCTTTGGGCATTATTAAGGCTGATACTGAAGTCAACCCCAAAGAAGAATGTCGAGCCACTATCTTTACAAATGATAAGGTTGCCAAGGAGGAGAAGATAGAAGAAGAAGAGCTAGAGAGGTATGAAGAGGAAACAAAAACAAAGAAAGTTGCTGCTGTGAAAAAGATAGAGGAGATAGAAACAGAAAACTTGAATGGGAATGAGAAGAAGGACGAGAAGGGAAAAGCCATGGTTGAAGGAAAAGAAAAAAAGAAAAAAAATGTGAAAATAAAGAAAGAAAAGAAAAAGAAAAGGATAAGGTTAAGGAAGGAGAAGGTTGAGAAAAAGAGGAAGAGAGGAAAGAAGAAAAGATC
>NC_028356.1:12433255-12435357 GCF_000741045.1 Vigna radiata var. radiata | reverse complement strand
TACTGAGGGATGCTAGAAAATTTTTGAATCCACTGAAGGATTCCAGGAAGGCACACCTACTGATGGGTGATGGGAGGTAGTGCACTTACTGACAAGTGCCAACCAGGTTTGGGTCAGACTCGTGACGTTAAACAAACACTACTAGGAGGCAACCTATATTTCTTCTTATCTTTGCATTTAAATTTCTAGAATAGGTTGAATTTTTAATCTTGGTGGTACTCTTGGCTTGAATACATTTTCTGAAAATGTTTGACTGATTGATGTGCATGATGGAGCTATTTGATGATTATTTGATGTAGATGAGAATTAAGTTGCAATGCATGTTGATATTCTGTGAAATAGATGTGTGATGAATTATGATTGTGGTTATGATGCTAAGCATGGTGTAGGAATGAATTTTGTGTGAGAAAGCATGTGTGTGAGATTTTGAGCTCCAAAGTTTTTATTGATATATGTATTGTTCACAGGAAAACATGGATGATATTGCCTTAATCTTGATGATCGATTGAATTGCATGTGAATGTCATATGATCAAGGCCATTTTTGAAAACCCTTCTCTAGCCAAATTTTCACCCAAAGGGCTTGAAATATTTTACCCTTTTTGAACCTTAGCCTTAAACATGATGTGAGCCCTTGTCTTGAAATTCTTTACCTTGAGTTGGGATGAGCTTATTTGTAAGTGATGAAAAGGTTCAAGTTTGGGGTTGTACGGGGGAAAATTGAAAAAGCAAGTAAAAGGCATTGAGCTCAATTGTTGTGAAAAGAGAAAAATTCATGAGAAAAAGAAAAGAAAAGAAGAAAAGCATATAGATGAGCTCAATGAAAAAGAAAAGAAAAGGGAAGAAGTTGGGAATGAGAAATTTTGGTGAGAGAGTTGTGCTTAATTGTTGAATATTTTGATAGTTCTCTTGACTCAAGGATTTTGCATTCTAGAACCAATTTTTCTTGTTAGTCCAACCTCATTACAAGCATTGGAAAAGTCCTTTTGATGACATTTGCATGTAAGGATATTGATTGTTTGAGATGAATGACAATTTTGTTTCATGTAAATTGTGAACAATAGAGAGTGGAGTGTCACCTTAAACACTTGAGGGATTGAGTGAAACACTTGCTTGGTATGATTTGTTAATTTTCATGAGTACATTTTTGCTCAGTGGATTGATCATTCATAGTGTAAAACATCTATTNTGCAATCTCTGGATTGAAAGCATGCATGCATCTTATTTTGGATTTCACTGAGGATATTGAATTGAGTGGTTTTGTCATGTACCTTGGGATTGTTGAGGCATTGGATTAAACAGTATAAAGCCAAGTTTTGTTTTGTGTGTTATTTTGTTTTGTTTTGCTTGAGGACAAGCAAAATTCTAAGTTTGGGGTCTTGATGAAGGTTGAAAAACAGTTATTTTCATATGTCAATTTGGACCAAATTACACCCTTTACTACTCAGAATGAGCTTAGAATCAAGCAAAACTCAATAAATGAGTCTGAAGAGAGTCAAAAGCTGTTTTTAGCGATTTTATGCCTGTTTTGGCATTGTTTTGTAGCTCATTTGAGAAAAGTAAAGAATGGAGTTAAAGATACAGGTCGTTGACTCAAGAAAAGAGCAGAAAAATGAAGATTTGAAGAGTCGACACACCGCCTGGCGGCAATGATAAAGGTTTTTGGAATGATTTGAAAGAATGGTTGAATTATCAAATGCTTTGAGTGCAGAAAAGTCAACCAGTCAACCAAAAAAGTCAATCAGTCAACCAATTGACCAGAATGCTGAAAAGTTGACCAGAGCGCAGTTGACCACCGTCGGGCGGTTGACCATGGCGCCGGGCGGTTGACCGGAGCATCGGGCGGTTGTTTTTGGCGCTAGGCGGTTCTGCGGCTTGAGGCAAACCGCCGAGCGGCCATTTTTGGCGCCGGGCGGTTGTCAGATGGGCCTGGGCGTGAATTTTGTCACTTTTCTTGGTTATAAATAGCCCTAGTGCGAGTTTAGATACATTCTTTTTACAGGGGAGAATGACCAGACCTAATTTTGCTCTCTAGAGAGGATCTCTTGGATGCTTAGGCTCCTTTTCATCTTTTCTAGGGTTTGCTCTTCCATTCTTCTTCCA
>NC_028356.1:12419849-12428415 GCF_000741045.1 Vigna radiata var. radiata | reverse complement strand
TTTTTCCCTTTTCTTTTGCATTGAGCCCATCTTCATGCTTTTCTTCTTTTCTTTTCTTTTTCTCATGTATTTTTCTTTCACAACATTTGAGCTCAGTGCTTTTTCAATTGCCTTTTAGTTTCCCCCATGCACCCCAAACTTGAACCTTTTCATCACATACAATTAAGCTCATCCCAACTCAAGGTAAAGAATGTCAAGACAAGGGTTCAAATCCTGTTTAAGGCTGAGGTTCAAAAGGGGTAAAATATTTTCAAGCACTTTGGGTGAAAATTTGGCTCGAGAAGGGTTTTCAAAAAATGGCCTTGATCATATGACATTCACATGCAATTCAATCAATCATCAAGATTAAGGCAATATCATTCATGCTTTCCTGTGAACAATACATACAACAATGAAAACTCTGGAGCTCGATACCTCACACAATATTCATTCATACACCCTGCCTAGCATCATAACCACAATCATAATTCATCACCCATCTGTTTCACAGAATATCAACATGCAATGCAGCTTAATTATCTTCCACATCAAATTATCATCAAATAGGCTCATCATGCAACTTATTCAGTCAAACATCTTCAGAAAAAGTATTCAAGCCAAGCATACACAATGAAAATAAAATTCAACCTATTCTAAGAATTTAAATGCAAAGGTAAAAGAGAGAATCTAGGTTGCCTCCTAGTAGGGCTTGTTTAACGTCACGAGCCTGACCCAAACCTCATGGATCCACCGACATCATAATTGAAGCAGATTGCTCCACATCTCCTCCCACGTAATGTTTGAGCCTTTAACCATTCACTATCCAGCTTTGCTGTTGATTATCATCATTGGAATGCTCTAACTCCACTGCTCCATTTTGGAGTACCTGCTTTACCACAAAAGGTCCTGACCATTTTGATTTCAGCTTCCCAGGAAACAACTTCAACCTTGACTTAAACAGTAACACCAACTCTCCTGGATGGAAAGTTCTCTTGATCAACTTCTTGTCATGATAAAATTTCACTTTATCCTTGTAAAACCTTGATGAATCATATGCATGCAGCCGCATTTCTTCAAGTTCAAGCAACTGATTTCTTCGTTTGCCTTAAGTTTCATTAGGATCCAAGTTCAAAAATTTCAAAGCCCATAAAGCTTTATGTTCCATCTCAACTGCCAAATGGCATGCTTTCCCATAAACCAACTGAAAAGGTGAGAGTCCCATAGAAGTTTTCATAGCAGTTCTATACGCCCAAAGAGCATCATCTAATTTTTGTGACCAATCTTTTCTCGAAAGAGTGACAGTCTTTTCCAGGATTCTTTTTATCTCCATGTTAGATACTTCAGCTTGCCCATTTGTTTGTGGATGATAAGGTGCAGCCACCTTATGTTTCACCCCATAATGTTTAAGCACCTTAGCTAGCTGAGCATTACAAAAGTGAGATCCCCCATCACTGATGAGTACCCTGGGTGTGCCAAATCGTGAAAAGATTTGCCTCTTTAAGAATTTAATCACAATACTAGCATCATTCTTGGGACATGCTAAAGCTTCAACCCATTTGCTCACATAATCAAAAGCTACCAAAATATACTCATTGTTAAATGATGGAGGAAAGGGTCCAACAAAATCAATACCCCAGCAATCAAAAACTTCAACCTCCAAAATTCTTTGCAATGGCATCTCATGCCTCCTTGAAATAGCCCCTGTCCTTTGGCATTTGTCACAACTCCGAGCATGATTATGGGCATCTTTAAACACAGTTGGCCAATAAAATCCTGCTTGCAGAACTTTTGCGGTTGTACGCTCACCACCTAGGGATAGGGGTAGGGCGATCAATTGCGCTAACTTCTGTTTATAATGCGGTATTAATTACTAGGGGAGGCTAGGGATAGCAAGCCGGTAGTTAATATTAGGCCCTTTTCGCCGAGCGATCGGGTTAAGGGGAGGCTAAGAAAGTCGCATAACAATTGAATCAATCATCTAATAGTCAAGGGTACTATGTAAGAGAGAGTGGAATAGATGAAATTGTTAGTACCCAACAACATCCATCCATCCATTGTTTTCGTTTGTCAATTGAATCAACTTTATTTTTGCATGTTAATATTTTTATCCTCAAATCTAATTTATTAAATGTTATTTTTCAAGTCTTATTATTTTAATTCACGCGAACGCGAAAGCCATACGAGTCTCTTGGGAAAAACGATACTTGGTCTTACCATTTATATTACTTGTACGATTTGGTACACTTGCCAATTTGTCAACAGCCACAAAATCCTTTCTGCTTCTTCCTTTGTTACACATCTCCTCAGAAGATTATCTGCTCCAATCTTGAACAAGTACGGATCATCCCAAACGAATTGTTTAGCATCATGTAAAAACTTCTTTTTCTGTTGCCAATTCAATTCTTTGGGAATAACACCTGCAACTTTAAACTTAGCCAAATCAGCAAACCAAGGTCTTTGCTGGATATATAGAAGAGTTTCGTTTGAAAATGACTCCCAGATTTCTTTCTCCTTGCTTGTTACTTCATTGTTGACCAACCGAGATAAATGATCTGCTATCAGATTTTTACTTCCCTTTTTATCACGAATCTCTATGTCAAACTCTTGTAGCAACAACACCCACCTAATCGACTTTGGTTTTGAATCTAGTTTTGTCAATAGGTATATTATAGCTGCATGATCCGTATAAACAATCAGCTTAGGTCCAATGAAGTAGGATCTAAATTTTTCCAATGCGTAGACTATAGCCAAAAACTCTTTTTCTGTAGTAGCATAATTTAGTTGAGCTTCATTCAATACTTTACTAGCATAGTAAATAGCATGAAATACCTTTTCTCTTCTTTGACCCAACACAAAACCTATAGCATAGTCACTAGCATCACACATGAGTTCAAACTCTTTATTCCAATCTGGAGCTACAATTACAGGAGCAGAGATCAACCTTTTCTTCAAAGTATCAAAAGCTTGCAAACATTCCGAACTCATCACGAATGGTGTTTCTTTAGCCAGCAAATTACTCAAAGGCTTAGCAATCTTTGAAAAATCCTTGATGAATCTTCGATAAAGTCCAGCATGACCGAGGAAACTTCGAATTCCTTTCCCATTTGTTGGAGGTGGAAGTTTTTCAATTACCTCCACTTTTGCCTTATCCACTTCAATCCCCTAGCTGAAATTTTGTGCCCCAACACAATCCCTTCTGTAACCATAAAATGGCATTTCTCCCAATTTAGAACAAGATTTGTTTGAACACACTGTTTAAGAACATCATCAAGGTTGGTTAAGCATCTTTGAAACGAATCCCCAAAAACTGAAAAATCGTCCATGAAAACTTCTATGTTTTTTCCCATGAAATCAGCAAAAATTGCTTGCATACACCTCTGAAATGTGGCTGGTGCATTACATAATCCGAAGGGCATCTTTCTATAAGCAAATATACCAAATGGACATGTAAAAGCTGTTTTTTCTTGGTCTTCAGGGTCTACCACGATTTGATTATAGCCAGAGTAGCCATCTAAAAAGCAATAATATGCTTGTCCAGCACATCTTTCTAAAATCTGATCCATAAAGGGTAAGAGAAAATGATCTTTCCTGGTGGATGCATTTAGTCTCCTGTAATCGATGCACATGCGCTAGCCTGTAACTGTCCTTGTAGGAATAAGTTCATTCTTTTCATTATAAATGACAGTCATCCCTCCTTTCTTTGGCACAACTTGAACTGGACTTACCCATTTGCTATCAGAAATAGGGTAAATGATTCCTGCTTCCAGTAACTTCAACACTTCCTTTCTCACAACTTCTTTCATAGCAGGATTGAGTCTCCTTTGCGGTTGAGCTACAAGCCTATAATCATCTTCCATAAGGATTCTATGCATACAATATGTGGGACTTATACCTTTGAGATCTGCAATTGTCCATCCTATGGCATCTTTGTTTGCTTTTAAGGCTCCCACCAACTTTCCTTCTTCTTCTGGAGATAATGAAGTACTGATAATAACTGGCTTTCCTCCATTATCTTCCAAAAACACGTACTTCAAATGGGGTGGTAACTCTTTCAGTTCAACCTTACTTTCTGGAATTTTTTCTTTAAGCTCAATCTTTTCAAAAAGAGCATGTTCTGCTGGAATTTCTTTTGTTGCCTCCAACTCTTGAACACATTCCTGCTTCATTTTATATTCCTCTTCATTCAAATCCTCACATTCATTGATAAGAGTCCTTTCCAATATGGATGCATAATGAACTCTATTCTCTTGTGTCATACAAAGTTCGTCTACAGCATCAATCTGAAAGCATGATTTGTCGTCTTTAGGATGTGACATTGCATGAAACACATCAAAATCCACTTCTTCATCTTGTACCTGAACTTTAAGCTTCCCCTTTTCAACATCAATCACAATCCTGGCTGTCTTCATGAAGGGCCTTCCAAGAATGAAAGGTGCATTTCCGTTTTCTTCCATCTCCATTATAAAAAAATCCACTGGAAATAGGAATTTTTCTACCTTAACGATCACATCTTAAGAAATTCCATAAGGATATTTGAGAGATCTATCAGCTAATTGGAGAACCATTCTTGTTGGTCTGATTTCCACTCCGCTAAGCTTTTTGAACATAGAGAGAGACATCAGATTTATACTAGCTCCAAGATCAATCAAAGCTTTCCCAACATCTAATTCTCCAATAGTACAAGGAATGGTGAAGCTTCCTGGATCTTGTAATTTAGGAGGTAGTGTCCTTTGTAAAATTGCACTGCAATTCCCTTGCATCTCAATTGTTTCCTTCTCAAGGTACTTCCTTTTCTTCGTGTTGAGTTCTTTCAAAAACTTTGCATAAGATGGGATTTGCTGGAGTGCCTCAGAGAACGGTATGGTTATTTCCAATTTCTTGAAAAGCTCCATAAAACGCTCAAACTGCTTCTCTCTTTCCTTTCTAAAATATAATTTTGGCTACGGCAGTGGTTTTTCGTACTCTTTTTCTTTAACTTTCACAGCCTCCTCTTCCTGATCTTTACTCATCAAATTTTTCTCTAACTCATACTCCGCCCTTTGCTCACTCCTTTCTTCAACACTCTCTTTTTCTTTTTCATTTTTCTTAACCTCTTTCTATTTTACTATTCTCCAACTTCTGGTAACAATCTCGTATGCTTCTGCCACCTTACTTTTTTTCACCGAGCTTACAGAAAACACACTTCTTTTCATAATTCTCTGAAAAACTTCTTCAGATTCTGCGCTCCTTTGTAGAAGCATGAAATGAGATTGCTGTGGTAGTATGGAAGCCTCTCTAACTGTCTGTGATAGATTAGATAATGTTTCTGCCACTAGTGAGCTCAGATAAACTTCAAGTCTTCCACTAGTGGGCTCAGATAAACATCTATGTCATTTCCAGGCTGCTTTGGACCAGATACCATCATAGACAACATCATGTACTTCCTCTTCATGCACAATGCAGGAGATAAGTTGTAAATTATCAATATAACTGGCCAACAACTGTGATTGGTACTCAGATTACCAAATGGGCTCATTCCATCAGTGGCTAAACCAAGCCTAAGATTTCTACAATCTTTACCAAATTGGGGGAATTGTTGATCAATATTTTTCCATTGCTTTGAATCAGCTGGATGATGAAGCAGCCGTCAATTTTTCTATCATCTGCATGCCATCTAAGGTTTTTAGCATCTTTGGGATTCGTAAACAAATGCTTAAGTCTGGTCACTATTGGAAGGTACCATACTACTTTCAAAGCAGATCCATTTTTTTCTATCTGACCATTATCTTCACTATTGGTTTTTGACTTGTATCGTGATAACCCATATTTTGGACACTTTGTCAAAAATTCAAACTCTTTCCTATATAAAATGCAGTCATTGGGACAAGCATGTATCCTTTCATACTCCATACCCATTGGACAAAGAATTTTCTTCGCATCATAATTACGAGTGGGTAGTGTATTTCCATCTGGCAACATTTCATTCAACAACGTCAACAATTCTGTAAAACTCTTATCAGTCCATCCATTGCTCGCTGTGAAATTCATGAGCCTTAACACCACTGACAAACGTGTGAACTTAGTTGAACCGACATACAAAGTTGTTTCCGCATCAGTCGACATCGTCTCATACACATGAGCTTTGGCAAAATTTTCTGCGCCAACATCGCGGATCATGTCCTCTAATTTGTCTTCATCCGGTCGATCTTCTTCCACAGTGGAATCAATAACATTTTCAGTTTGGGAGTAAGTGGGAAAATGCATTTCGTCGTCGTGCCATATCCATGTTGTATAGCATCTTAGGAAACCATCACAGATAAGATGTTCTCTAATTTGCGTTGCGTTCAACTTTCTTCCATTCAAACAGTTCACACAAGGACATCTAAACTTCACTTCATCATCACTTCTCCCCTCATTACGTTGCGCAAATTGTATAAATTTCTTTACACCTCTCTCAACACTAATGCGTGGTAAATTAATCCAATTTTGATTCATTCCTAAATATTACAAAATTACAATAATACAATTTTCTATTTAAAATTATCAATTCAATCATACAATCAATTCAATCATACAATCATACAATTAATAAGCATTCAAATGATCAATACAATTAATATCCACTTATATATTATAAGGTTTCCATCCACTTATATATTATAAATTAGAATTTCATTTCAGTATCATCTGCCACAAAGGTTGAATTTAAATGTTGGTACTAATTAGAAATTCTAATTTTGAATCAAAAACAGATCTAAAATCTCTTAAGTATTGTGATTTTTATGAAGATGTATAAGTTGTGTGCTACAAGGGAGAGTTATGCTTCCGGCAATACATTGCAATTTTGGGTTATTCTATGAAGGTTTTGAAACTACCAAGTGTTACTCTTAGTGTAAAGAAGATAGAGCTTCTTTTGATACTACTTTTTTTATCAACATTCATTTGATACTGTTCTTCATAGTAAAGTTTTATATTAAAATAATATAAATAAAAATGTTATATGAAAATAATAATTTATGAAGTTATAAATTGAATGTAAGAGAAAAGTTTAAGTGTCAAATATCATGACTCTATAATAATTTATAATAATACCTATTAACAACGAAGTTTTTTGTAAAATAATAAAACTTTTGTTATTAATAACATGGAAATTTTGGATTAAAACCTATGATATATTCATTATTTAATGACCCTAAGAAACTTTCATGATATATATGCAGGCATAGAATTTTTCAACTTTTGAGTGGTTGGGAAAAATTAGGAAAAATAAAATAAATATAATATATAGCTTATTTACAATTGTGTCAAAAATAAAAAATAAATGTGCTCATTAATCCAGGTAGGAAAACTATTATAAATCAATTAAAATAGATAAGATTGAGATAACGAGAAGTAAATTAAGGCTTTGACGTTAGTTTCTTAAAAAATTAATTATATTTTGAGTTTAATTTAGAATAATTTTAGGTTTACCCTTTCAATTACTTTTAGAAATTATTATTTTTTAAAATCTAAAATGTATAATTTAGTAAAAATTAAATCTAAGTGATTAGAAAATAATTTGAATCGGAAAATATAAATTATAAATGTAAAAAAAAAATAAATAGTAGTTTATAAGTTAGTTTCTTGATTATAAGTTAAGTGGATGTTAATAAAATTTTACTTTACAATTTTGAATATAGACAACAACATTTTAACCAATTTGTTAACATTACAGCTTCCTATCGTCACTAGTGGAAAAACGGTGTTTAACGTCACCCCATAGATGTCGGTTGTTTCGTCAATTGACGTTAAACAATGACCAGTGACAACTTCGTAATTAAGTAGGGCAACTAGACGTCGGGCAAAACTCCAACCGATGAGTGAAGAAATATAGACGTCGGGGCCCTCTAACTATGACGTCTAAAGGTCTGCCAGATAAGGTGAAGAGTCGAGCTATAGACGTCACAATGACAAACGCCGACGTCTAAAGGTCTCATAGGTGGTGAACAGTCACGAAATAGACGTCGGTGGAGACATACAGACGTCTACAGGCTGACAGGTGGTTGAGTGTCATTAATGGTCTTAGACATAGACATTGTAACACCCCGACTTTTTCTAATGTTACGGGTTTGCAAAAACTTTTAAAAATTTAACTCAGATACTGTTGCGGAATACGAATTGTATAAAAGCTTTTATTTATAACAAAAACTTTGAAAATCAAATGTAACTACAAAGTGTTCATAAAATTTCATTACAAAACGAACAGTGTTGAAATTCAAATCCCATAGTTCTCCCACGTATCTCACCGCTCAAGTTCGCCTTAGTTACACCTGAAACAACTTCTACTCCCGTAAAATACGATCATCGTAGTTGGAAACCACAACCACAAACATGCAAGGGTGAGCTAACGTAAACAAGTCATTAAAACAACTCAATAACAACTACACTATCAGAAATTAAAGTCACCCGCATATAATCGTACAATCATTTCATCAAATAACCGAATCACACCCATAAAGTGTCACCCCCCCACCACTCTCTTATAGAGCTTCACCGGGCCAGTACACTTTACCAACTCTTACACCATAACATTTCCCACCACTCTCTAGAAGGCTTCACCGGCAAGTAC
>NC_028356.1:12416182-12417876 GCF_000741045.1 Vigna radiata var. radiata | reverse complement strand
CCAATCACGCCTCTTCTCTCTCTTTCGTGTGGGTCCCGCATTCCCAATGCCAATAAAAGAAAATCAAGCATCAAAACTCTACCAAGGTTTGAACTCTAAACCTTGCAACACACCCATATAAGAAACCAAGAAACAACCACTAGGCCAATTCAATTTCACTGCTATATCATTGCAAGTACTAATCTTTAATATATCTCACACATTTAACAAAATCAATCTAAACAATTATAAATAATTTTCATCTACTTCTTCAACACTTTTAACCCAAAATAAAAAAAACACAATCATAATGAATTATCATCCCATAATTAAAAAAAAATATATTATATTTTTATTTTCTACGGGCCTTACAGACATCGGTGCCCCGTGGTAACCGACGGCTATGTCCTGACAGTTAGGTGAAACTATCATGATTGTTCTGCTACCTAGACGTCGGTTGCATGGTAACCGACGACTATGTCCAACTAGACGGCAGTTGCTCAGATACCTGACGTCTATCATCCGCGCCAATATTAATATTTAAATCATATTGATGTCATATTAATGATAGGACCGACGTCTATAACTTGATAGACGTCAGTTGCAATAGCTAACCGACGTCTATAGTAACATAAACTTCAGAACGCGAACCCGCGAGCAGTTACACCACTATTCATCGTCTTCTTCCTTGCGCTTTCTGTTGCGGCATAGCTTTCAGGTTCATTTTCTCGCTTTTGCACCGTTTAAATTCAGTTTTATTCCGATTAAGTTACTCTTTGTTGAGATATCTTCCATTTCAACCGATTAAATTTTGTCTTCGTTGCGTTTTGATGCAGTTTGTGACGTGTTCTTGGGCGACGTTTTTGACCATTTTTGGCCTATATTATTGGGCCTACAGTCCTCCAATTCCCTCAATTATTGTTTGAATCTGCTATGAAGGTTAGCTTCAATTTTTAAAACTTTTATTGTATGTACGTGTTATTGTCTTCTGTGTATGCATGTTATTGGCTTTTGCGTTTGCATGTTTTTGGCTTTTAGGTATGCATGTGTTATCGGCTTTTGAATATGTATGTGATAAATTTTAGCTGTGATTATTATAATTGGCATGTTAGATCATATTTATGAAATCACTGAGCGAAACTTAGTTCCCATTTGAAATTTAACACAAACGATTAATATAGTATGGCTCGAAGTTGGATGAATGCATGTCGCATCTCTGAACAATATGAGAAGGGTGTTTCGGTGTTCTTGCAAATTGGTGAAAATATCTGCTAATTGATGCTTAGAGTCTATGAATTCCATTTCACAATCACCTTTTTGGACATGATCTCTAATGATGTGATGCCTAATTTTTATATGCTTGGATCTAGAATGCATGATAGGATTTTTGGTAAGTTTTATGGCACTTGTATTATCACACTTAAGCGGAATATGATCTAAATGAATATCATAGTCTTCTAATTGCTGTTTCATCCATAAGATTTGTGCACAACAACTACCCGCAGCAATGTATTGGGCTTCAGTGGTTGATAAGGCTACATAGGCTTGTTTCTTAGAGTGCCAAGAGACTAAGGAACTACCCAAAAAGTGACAGGTTCCACTAGTGCTTTTCCTATCTATCTTGCAACCTCCATAATCAGCATCAGAAAATCCTACAAGACTAGGCTCAGCTCCTGAGGGATACCATAACCCAAAAGACGTTGTCCCCTTAAGGT
>NC_028356.1:12405759-12407922 GCF_000741045.1 Vigna radiata var. radiata | reverse complement strand
TGATGATCACATGTTTTTAAGGGCATTTCCGCATTCATTACAAGGAGCAGCAAGGGATTGGCTTTATGGTCTTCCTCCAGGATCCATCACTTCTTGGGAAGATCTTAAGCACATGTTCTTGGATGAATTCTTCCCTGCTCAATATGGTTACAACAACGATCCCGATTGGAATGACCCTAGCTTGGGATGGTATGACGCTCCACAGCAATATAAACCATCTCAGAATACTTTTATGCCTCCACCAGTTCAACAATACCAAAGTCAGCAGTATGATGCTCTTGCCCAAATAGCTCCTCAACCTTCTACTTCTGAGCCCACATTGAAGGAGTTGTTGAGACAGATGACTACTCAGAATAAGCAGTTTCAACAGGAAACTAGAGCTCAGTATCAGCAGTTTCAGCAGGAATTAGCTTCCATGCAGAGTTTGACTGGTCAGTTGGGGCAGATGGCCACTCAATTCATTGAGGAACAATCTCAAGTTTCAGAGGAATCACCATTTCAGACTGTTCAGATTCTTGATGATGTCAGTGCCATTCACATAGGAGATGGGGAGCATAGTCATGAGCTTACTACTACGCCATCTACTTTTCCACCCTCCTATGTCTCCACTGTTGCACCTGAGAAGACTGATGAAGAATTGGAGTGCAATAAAACGTTCCAGCACACTAAAAAAAACGTTCAAGCCCCCTTTTGAATGAGTGGAGGCAGCAACTAAAAAGCTAGGCCATGTGCCCTCAAAAATGGGTGGGGTCCACTCTAAAAGTAAACCCTAGGTGGTGTCATGTGTCCTACAAAATTGGGCTTTTCATAGTTTTGTCAAAAATGGCCCATGATGCAAAGGGTTTGTCTAAAAAGTTTTAAACAACTAAATTACACTTTTGATTAATTCTAAACTACTAAACTAAGCTTGATTAATTCTAAATTGCTTTTGTGAAGAGTCTTCCATCAAATTGCCTCCTTCCTAACGCTCCAAAATTTATCTCCAAAATTTTCCTTACAACTAAAAATGCAAATAATTAGCTCAGAATATTCAAATTAATTAAAATTAGAAATTCTGGTCAAATTAAGCATAATTAACATAAACGGGAAAATACCGGACAATTAAACACAATTCTCTGATTAATTCTAGCACAATAAACTAAGTGAAATCAATAAAATATCGACTCATCATGGAGGAACAGGCATATATGAGCAACACCTTTGAGATAGGTAGACCACTGTCATCTTCCACCACTTTAGCCACATCTAGGGAAGTGGAGGTAAACATACTTGAGATAGATTCTGTTGTTGATGATTATTTTGATGATGGGTATGTTGATGATTATATTGTTGATGAGCATGATTTTCATTCCCCCTCTTTGCATGATGAGAGCCTCTTTGTGTTATCGCATATGAATGTTTGTTCTCCATGCACTGAACATGAATCTGAACCTGTGATTGATATTGTTTCTATTTCTGAACATGATTAATGTTCTGAGGGTCAGCTTGTTACACTGAGATTAGGTGTTATACCTCTGCATGTTATTTCTATAGAACCACATTGCACTAACCATGTTGCACGAGGTACACATGAGTTTGATCAACAAACACCCACGGTGGAAGATAAGAGTTCCAGTGTACACAAAAGCATGAGTTTGATCAACAAACACCCACGATTGGGTACAGTTTTGCATGTTTCCCTTGATTTCTGGACTTTGTTTAGGTTGTAGACTGGTCTTTCATTTTATTGATACTCTGATTAGTCTGAATTCTTGCTCTTCTTTGCTTGGAAGATGATTAAGATGTTTGAGAGTTGGATTGATTGTGACAGAAATGCCCTGTTTGAGATTTGAGCCACTTGATATTCTTTCTTGTGTCTGATATGTCTCTTGATTACTTGCACATATGCCCTCGTGTTGACAAATTGGCAAGTGTACCAAATCGTACAAGTAATAAAAATGGTAAGACCAAGTATCGTTTTCCCAAGAGACTCGTATGGCTTCCTCATTCGCGTGAATTCAAATAATAAGACTTGAGAAATTAAAATTAATAAATTGGGTTTGATAGCAAAAAAAATATTAACATGCAAAGTAAAGGTTGATTCAATTGACAAGTGAAAACAATGGATGAATGGATGTTGTTGGGTACTAACAATTTCATCTATTCCACTCTCTCTTACATACT
>NC_028356.1:12396621-12403354 GCF_000741045.1 Vigna radiata var. radiata | reverse complement strand
GCCTCCTAGTAGCGCTTGTTTAACGTCGCGAGCCTGACCCAAACCTCATGGATCTACCAACATCATGACTGAGGCAAATTGCTCTATGTCTCCTCCTACATAGTGTTTGAGTCTTTGGCCATTCACGATCCATCTCCGTTGCTGATCATCTTCAGTTGAGGATTATAATTCCACTGCTCCACTCTGGAATACACGTTTCACCATAAAAGGTCCCGACCATTTTGACATCAGTTTCCTTGGGAATAACTTTAGCCGTGAATTGTATAAGAGAACCAAATCTCCTGGATGAAAAGTTCTCTTCATAAGCTTCTTGTCATGATAAAACTTCACCTTATCTTTGTAAGTCCTGGATGACTCATATGCATGCAACCACATTTCTTCGAGTTCTAGCAACTGATTGCCACGTATCCATTGAGCCTTAGCAGGGTCAAAATTCAAAAATTTCAACGCCCACCAAGCTTTGTGTTCCATTTCAACTGGCAAATGATAAGCTTTTCCGTACACTAACTGAAAAGGAGATAACCCCATAGAAGTTTTCATGGTCGTTCTATATGCCCAGAGAGCATCGTCTAACTTCTGCGACCAATCTCTTCTTGAAAAGGTGACAGTTTTTTCTAGAATTCTTTTGATTTCTTGGTTGGAAACTTCAGCTTGGTCATTTGTCTGTGGATGATAAGGTGCCACTACCTTATGTTTCACTCCATAGTGCTTAAGTACCTTAGCTAGTTGAGCATTGCAAAAGTGAGATCCCCCATCACTAATAAGGATCCTAGGAGTGCCAAAACGCGAAAAAATTGTCTTTTTAAGAATCTGATCACAGTGTTAGCATCATTCTTAGGACATGCAACAGCTTCAACCCATTTACTCACATAGTCAACAGCTACCAAGATGTATTCATTATTGAATGATGGAGGAAATGGTCCCATAAAATCAATACCCCAGCAATCAAAGACTTCAACTTCCAAAATTCCCTGTAGTGGCATTTCATGTCTCCTTGAGATGGTTCCAGTTCTCTGGAATTTGTCACAGCTTCGAGCATGATTATGAGCATCGTTAAACAAAGTTGGCCAATAAAATCCTGCTTGTAAAATTTTTGCAGCGGCGCGTTCTCCATTATAATGACCCCCGTAAGGAGAATTATGACAATGCCACATAATATCTTCTGCTTCTGCTTCAGTAACACATCTTCTCAACAGATTATCCACTCCTATCTTGAACAAATATGGATCATCCCAAACGAATTGCTTGGCATCATATAAAAACTTCTTCTTCTGTTGCCAATTAAGTCCTTCTGGAATAACACCAGCAGCTTTAAAATTGGCTAAGTCAGCAAACCAGGGTCTTTGCTGAATATACAGAATAGTTTCATCTGAGAATGACTCCCAGATTTCTTTCTCCTTACTAGTCACTTCCTCATTGACTAACCGGGACAAATGATCAGCAATCACATTTTCACTCCCCTTTTTATCACGAACTTCAATGTCAAATTCTTGTAACAAAAGTACCCATCTAATCAGTCTTGGCTTGGAANCAGNTTTCTTNAGTAAATANTTTATAGCTGCGTGATCTNTATAAANGATCACCTTAGATCCAACAAGATATGATCTAAATTTCTCCAATGAGTACACTATAGCCAAGAATTCCTTTTCTGTGGTGGCATAATTCAATTGAGCCTCAGTCAGTACTTTGCTAGCATAGTAAATAGCATGAAACACCTTTCCTCTTCTCTGTCCCAGCACAGCCCCTATAGCATAATCACTAGCATCACACATAAGTTCAAACTCCTTATTCCAATTAGGTGCCACAATTATAGGGGCGGAAATTAGTCTCTGCTTCAAACTGTCAAAAGCTTTCAAACATTCCGAACTCATCACAAATGGTGTCTCTTTAGCAAGTAAATTGCTCAAAGGCTTTGCAATCTTTGAGAAATCCTTGATAAACCGACGATAAAATCCTGCATGACCAAGGAAACTCCGTACTCCCTTAACATTTGTTGGTGGTGGAAGTTTTTCGATTACCTCAACCTTTGCTTTATCAACTTCAATCCCCNTGGNTGAGATTTTGTGGCCAAGTACGATACCTTCTGTCACCATGAAATGACATTTTTCCCAGTTCAAGACAAGATTTGTTTGAACACATCGGTTGAGAACTGCATCCAAATTAGACAGGCACCTTTGAAAAGTATCTCCAACAACTGAAAAATCATCCATAAATATTTCAATGCTCTTTTCCATAAAATCAGCAAAGATTGCTTGCATACACCTCTGAAAAGTTGCAGGGGCATTACATAATCCAAATGACATTTTTCGGTAGGCAAAAATCCCAAATGGACAAGTGAATGATGTTTTCTCTTGGTCTTCAGGGTCTACCACTATTTGATTGTATCCTGAATATCCATCAAGAAAACAATAATAAGCTTGCCTTGTTAATCTCTCTAACATCTAGTCTATAAAAGGTAAAGGAAAATGATCTTTCCGGGTGACTGTATTTAATCTCCTATAATCAATACACATCCGCCAACCTGTAACTGTCCTTGTTGGAATAAGCTCATTTTTTTCATTGTGAACAACAGTCATTCCTCCTTTGTTTGGAACTACTTGAACTGGGCTTACCCATTTGCTATCCGAGATTGGATAAATAATTCCTGCTTCTAACAGCTTTAATACCTCCTTTCTCACAACTTCTTTCATGACAGGGTTAAGTCTCCTTTGCGGTTGAGCAACAGGCTTATAATCATCTTCCATTAGAATTCTATGCATACAATAAGTTGGACTTATACCCTTGAGGTCAGTAATCGACCAACCGATGGCTCCTTTGTTCTTTCTAAGAATTCCTACCACTTTTCTTTCTTCCTCTTGAGATAATGAAGCATTAATAATGACAGGTTTTTTTTTCGTGATCTTCTAGGAACACATATTTTAGGTGTGAGGGCAGTTCCTTCAGCTCAATCTTATTATCTGAAGCTTTTTTTGTACATTCTATCTGTTCGAAGGGCACTTTTTCTGGTGAAACCTCTTTTGCTGCCTCCAGTTCCTGGATACATTTCTGATGGGATATATCCTCTTCCTCATCCAGATTCTCACATTCATTCGTTAAAATTCTTTCCAACATGGAGACATTACAAACTCTACTCTCTTGATTCATACAGATTTCCTCCACTAGGTCCATCTGGAAACATGAGTTGTCGTCCTTGNAACTCATCACAAATGGTGTCTCTTT
This sequence comes from Vigna radiata var. radiata, assembly GCF_000741045.1. Taxonomy (NCBI): domain Eukaryota; kingdom Viridiplantae; phylum Streptophyta; class Magnoliopsida; order Fabales; family Fabaceae; genus Vigna; species Vigna radiata. The sequence continues at coordinate 12,400,135 of NC_028356.1, read as the reverse complement.
AGCAAGTAAATTGCTCAAAGGCTTTGCAATCTTTGAGAAATCCTTGATAAACCGACGATAAAATCCTGCATGACCAAGGAAACTCCGTACTCCCTTAACATTTGTTGGTGGTGGAAGTTTTTCGATTACCTCAACCTTTGCTTTATCAACTTCAATCCCCGTGGTTGAGATTTTGTGGCCAAGTACGATACCTTCTGTCACCATGAAATGACATTTTTCCCAGTTCAAGACAAGATTTGTTTGAACACATCGGTTGAGAACTGCATCCAAATTAGACAGGCACCTTTGAAAAGTATCTCCAACAACTGAAAAATCATCCATAAATATTTCAATGCTCTTTTCCATAAAATCAGCAAAGATTGCTTGCATACACCTCTGAAAAGTTGCAGGGGCATTACATAATCCAAATGACATTTTTCGGTAGGCAAAAATCCCAAATGGACAAGTGAATGATGTTTTCTCTTGGTCTTCAGGGTCTACCACTATTTGATTGTATCCTGAATATCCATCAAGAAAACAATAATAAGCTTGCCTTGTTAATCTCTCTAACATCTAGTCTATAAAAGGTAAAGGAAAATGATCTTTCCGGGTGACTGTATTTAATCTCCTATAATCAATACACATCCGCCAACCTGTAACTGTCCTTGTTGGAATAAGCTCATTTTTTTCATTGTGAACAACAGTCATTCCTCCTTTGTTTGGAACTACTTGAACTGGGCTTACCCATTTGCTATCCGAGATTGGATAAATAATTCCTGCTTCTAACAGCTTTAATACCTCCTTTCTCACAACTTCTTTCATGACAGGGTTAAGTCTCCTTTGCGGTTGAGCAACAGGCTTATAATCATCTTCCATTAGAATTCTATGCATACAATAAGTTGGACTTATACCCTTGAGGTCAGTAATCGACCAACCGATGGCTCCTTTGTTCTTTCTAAGAATTCCTACCACTTTTCTTTCTTCCTCTTGAGATAATGAAGCATTAATAATGACAGGTTTTTTTTTCGTGATCTTCTAGGAACACATATTTTAGGTGTGAGGGCAGTTCCTTCAGCTCAATCTTATTATCTGAAGCTTTTTTTGTACATTCTATCTGTTCGAAGGGCACTTTTTCTGGTGAAACCTCTTTTGCTGCCTCCAGTTCCTGGATACATTTCTGATGGGATATATCCTCTTCCTCATCCAGATTCTCACATTCATTCGTTAAAATTCTTTCCAACATGGAGACATTACAAACTCTACTCTCTTGATTCATACAGATTTCCTCCACTAGGTCCATCTGGAAACATGAGTTGTCGTCCTTGGTATGTGACATAGCTTGGAACACATCAAAGTTCACCTCTTCATCTTGCACCTGAACCTTAAGCTTCCCTTTTTCCACATCAATGACAATTCTGGCGGTTTTCATAAATGGTCGTCCCAGAATGAGGGGTGCATCCCCATTTTCTTCCATCTNCATAACAANAAAATCCACTGGAAANAAGAACTTATCAACCTTGACAATCACGTCTTCAGCAATCCCGAACGGGTATTTGAGGGATCTGTCAGCTAATTGGAGAACCATTCTTGTTTGTTTGAGCTCTACCCCTTTTAACTTTTTAAACATAGTTAGAGGCATCAAATTTATGCTGGCTCCGAGATCAATCAAAGCTTTTCCCACCTCTAGTTCTCCAATAGCACAAGGAATAGTGAAGCTTCCAGGATCGGAGGATTTAGGTGGTAGTGATCGTTGAATAATAGCACTACAATTCCCTTCTACCTCAATTGTCTCTTTCTCAGCATATTTCCTCTTTTTCGTAATGATTTCTTTCAAAAACTTTGAATAAGATGGTATTTGTTGGATGGCTTCGGAGAAAGGAATGGTTATTTCCAATTTCTTAAAAATTTCCATGAAACGGTCAAATTGTCGCTGCTTATCTTTTCTGGAAGATATTTTTGGGTAAGGTAGAGGTTTTTCATACTCCTTTTCTTTGAGCTTCTCATCTTCTTTCTTTTTCTTATTCCACAGATTTTTTTCTCCCTCTTCTTCTTTTTTATTCTTTTCCTCTTCTACACTTCTTCTGTCCTCAATCTCTCTTTCTTTTACAATTCTTCCACTTCTAGTAAAAATTTCACAAGCTTCTTCCCCCTTGTCATTCTTCATGCAATCATTAGTACAAACATTTTTCTTCATAATTCTTTAGAAGGTTTCTTCGGATTCTGTACTCCTTTGAATAGGATTGAAATGAAACATTTGTGTGGCTTGTGGGGTTTCTATACATGTCTGTGATAACTCAGCAAGTCTTCTTGTAATTTCCTCTAGCTGTTGTGTGATCATATTATCTCAAATCATTGAGAGCTCCTGAATAGCATCACTCTGCATGTCATGTGCTTCTTCGTTTTCCGCCATAAGTTGTATCAAATTATAGGCTTCATCTTTAGTCTTTCTACTTATACTTCCTCCCGCTGAAGCGTCTATCACCATTTTCGACTGGCGGCACAGGCCTCCCAAGAAAGCAAGCACATATGAAGCCTTGTCAAATCCATGAACCGGGGTCTTCCTTAGCAAGCCTTTAAACCTATTACATGCCCTTCCAAAAGTTTCTTCTCTTCCCTGCTTGAATGAAGAAATCTCTAGCCTTCCTTGATTGATCCTTGCAAGCGGAAAATATTTAGAAATGAATTGATGTCCCACAGCTTCCCAAGTCCTGAAGGTTCCCTCCGGGAAAGAATTCAACCAGTCTTTTGCGTTTCCTCCAAGAGAGAAAGGAAACAAATTGAGTTTAATGCTGTCATCTGACACTCCAATTATCTTCACTGTGTTGCATATTTCACCAAAGACTGTCAAATGCTCTTAAGGACTCTCATTTGACAACCCACGGAATTGGTTGCTCTGAACTAACTGGATGAGCGCCGGACTCATCACCATGCTGGCTGTATTATCTGCAGGAACTGCAATGCTGTTAAAATTCAAGGGACCAACTATTTTAGCTACGTCCCCTAAGGTGCGTCTGGGAGGAGGTTGATTGGCCATCTCCTCAAGATCTGGTTCAAAAGTCTCAGGTGGAGTAACTTTTGGAGAAAGAGATATTTCACAAAAAGGGCGTCTCTTCCTCCTCTCTTATGGTAGACCTTCTAGCAAAGGTTGTTGGTTTTTCCTGCTTCTAGTATGTATTGTTTCCTACATGCACAAGAAACACACCCTATAAGCACTTTTAAAAAAAAATAAAACAAAACGCAATAAAAGAAAAATAAAAACAAAAATAATTACAATCAAGTCAAATTCAATCAATTCACACTACTAGAAAAATAAACCTCGAGTCCCCGACAACGGCGCCAAAAACTTGTTGACAAATTGAAAAGTGTACCAAATCGTACAAGTAATAAAAATGGTAAGACCAAGTATCGTTTTCCCAAGAGACTCGTATGGCTTCCTCGTTCGCGTGAATTAAAATAATAAGACTTGAGAAATTAAAATTAATAAATTGGGTTTGATAGCAAAAAAAATATTGACATGCAAAATAAAGGTTAATTC
>NC_028356.1:12390350-12395413 GCF_000741045.1 Vigna radiata var. radiata | reverse complement strand
TCTGAATTCGTAGTAGGGGTATTTATAGGTGAGGAGCGCGTCAAAATCAGGCCCAAGTCCAGCGTGCTACCGTCGGGCGGTTTAAGTGTGCCGCCCGGCGGTTTGCCACGACCTGCCGCCACCGCCCGGCGGCAATCGCCACCGCCCGGCGGTTTCCCATGCCAGTGCCCGACGACAATCGCTAGCGCCCGGCGGTTTCTCTCAGCGTGAAATGCTGCCTACTTCTCGTCCTGGACCGCCCGACGGTTTAAGTGTGCCGCTGGGCGGTACGTCGACTTTTCAAAACTCAACTTTCCTGCTCTTTTCTTGAGTCAACGACCTGTATCTTCAACTTCATTCTTACTTTTCTCAAATTAGCTACAAAACAATGCAAAATAAGCATAAAATCGCTAAAAACAACTTTTGACTCTCTCCAGACTTATTTATTGAGTTTTGCTTGAATCTAAGCTCGTTCTGAGTAATAAAGGGTGTAATTTGGTCCAAATTGACATATGAGAATCACTGTTTTTCAACCTTCATCACCTGGCTTTACTCTTTTTTATGTTTCTTGATTGATATGCATGTTTGAAAGTGATAAAGGCAGTTTTGTTGTTGAGCCTCTCTAGCTAGATGAGCCTACCTTGCTGTGATCCTTTGATAGCCCCTTTGAGCCTTTACTTTCCCCATTTCTTTGTTTTTGAAGCTCATACACTAGCCCTATGTGAAAAACCATGATTACCTTAACCTTAGGGAATTTTGGAGCTTTGGAAGTGTTTTGGGAATAAGTGTGGTCTCTTGGGACATTCAGAGAATTGGCTAGTTGGATCCTCTTCTTGTTTTCATTTTTGTAAATATGTTTAGTATCTTGTCTCTTAAAGTTGTGTTCTGAAAAGAGAGAAAAGAAAAGAGACAAGATGAAAAAAAAAAGAGAAAAATACAGAAAAAGGAGAAAATTAAAAAAAAAAATTATTGTGTGAATAATAGAGTCAAGAAGAGGATTGAATTAGAAGTTTTGGGTGTGATTTAACTGTGATTTCACTTGTTCCCCATTGCTCCTCAATTCTTTTTGGTTTGTAGCTTCTCATCCATATTTTATCCTCCCTTGTCCTTGGCCCCATTACAACCATGAAAAGGCCTTTTCATTTGAACATGCATATATGTTTTGAGTGTTGATATTAGAGGCTTGCCATGTCTTTTTGTGCTTGCTTTCTTGAGTGCATGGAGTTGAATTTTTTTACCTTAGACACTTGAGAGAAACACTGATAGTGTGCATCTGTGAGGTTTTGTTACTTTTGATTTTTCTCTCAAGCTGAATGATCATTTTGCCATGTCTTGAATTGCTTGGATGACTTCATGAGTATCTGCTTTCCTTGATTCTGTGTTGGATACTGTTTACTTCCTCTTCTTTGTCCAGATTTCTTGAGAGCTGTGTAATTTTGTTTCTTTCATTGTGAGTTTTTGTTTTCTGTGTGATGAGTGTGTGTCAACTTCCTGATGTCCTCAGAATTGTTCGCTGTTTTGCGTCTTGATTTTGCCCAGGAGTGCAAAAAACTAAGTGTGGTCTATTTTGATGAGTCAATATTTTCTTGACTTTGCTTAGTTTATTGTTCTAGAATTAATCAAGGAATTGTGCTTAATTGTCCGGTATTTTCCCGTTTTTCCTAATTATGCTTAATTTGACCGGAAATTCTAATTTTAATTAATTTGAATTTTCTGAGCTAATTATTTGCATTATTATTTNCAGGNAAAANTTTGGAAATACAATTTTGGACATTAGAGGAGTCATCAATAAATTCAAGACTGTCCACATGGGCAATCTAAAATTAGTTATATTTTAATTTAGTAGTTTAGAATTAATCAATGTGTAATTTAAAAGTATAGTTTTTGTGGGACACATGTCTTACCCTAGGGTTTCTTTGAGGGTGGACCCCACCTTTATTATATTGGACTCACGGCCATGGAGCAAACGGTCCAGCCGTCGCATTGCACACCATTAACTCTCTTGGCTGGAACAATTTTATTCTCGGAAAAAAAGCAATGTAGCTCACGGTTCTGATGGTTGAATGATAAAAGCATTTTCCTTTCTCCTTTTTTTTAGGTGCAACGTTTTCTTTTGCTTTGGTTGTTGCTATTTGAATTAAAGAGGTGAAAAGAGAGCTTCCATCACATTAAAACATTGAAGAAATTATTCCCTTTCTTTTCCCTATAGATGCAGATTTTCTTTTATTGAAGTGACATTGCCTTTCTTTTGAATGAATGCTTGTACGTTGGTTTTTGAAGAATTTTATGGATGAAGCACACTTTTATTCTATGGTATTTGTTAAAAGCCACGGTCCAGAAATTGAAAATGGTGATGGAACGTTGCCAGCAGCTAGGAGTAGCCTTTAACTTCTTTTACTTCTTTGAAAATAAAAGGTTGATTTGATGGAAGAATTTTATTATGGCTTTGAATGTGACGAGAATTGCTGCAGCATTCTCTTGAATGATGGTTACTTTCTTTTTTTTTTGTTTTAATTTCACTTTGAAAAATGAGAAGTAGATTTGGTGGGAGTGTGATTGGACATTTGGTAGATGTAGGGTAGCATACCTTTTCTTGTATTTAATTTAGATTGAAATGGTGATTAGGTGCTTGTACGGTGGTAGCAATTGAGAGAAGAACTTTCATTCCTTGCTTGGAGATTCACATGTTCAATTGGTATGATGAAGGGGCTGCAACGTTTGGTTAAGAGGCACGTCTTTGGCTTGAAGAGAGAGAACTAGTCATTCTTTAGCAAGGTGAGTAGGTAGGAGTAGGTAGGCACTTGTCCTTGGTGATGGAGACTTTTTGGAAGCACATTTAATTTCCTNGGNGCAAGTGAGTATTAACGTGAAGGGAGAGTGTCTCGGCTGGAGCAATTTGAGCTTTCATGCTTGGGATTTTCAATTGTGAAAAGTAAGAAGAAAGTGAAATGGGAGTTGGTGTGCTGCAACCTCTCGGTCAAGAAGGTTTTTGGCCACTTTCAAATTTAATTTCTTTAGTTGATGCACATAGTGACACGTGAATTGCTAGAAAAATCATGGTTGTTTATTTCTTTTGCTTTTAAATATTTTGGCATTGTATTTTGAGTTGTTTTTCATCTTTCTAATTTAGTGTTGCATTTTAATAGCTTTAATTGTGCTTTGAATAATTATCTATTGCATTGTTCGGTTTAATGTTTTCATTCACTGTATTGTTTATCATGTTTGGTTGTGTTTAATTTCCAGTTTTATTTTAATTTAATTTTCCTTGCAAGAACACTTTCAACCTCCCCCACTACGTGTTAGACCTAAGACTCGAACCGCATTTGGTCCTTGAGAGACGACCTAGGAGTCACTTCCTAGCTATACTTCATTTCTCATATGCAATCAAATTTGTATGGGCCGCGACACCCATCAATTACCCGTAATAGAGTGGATAGAGACCTATTTACTACTTCTGTTTGCCCATCAGTTTGGGGGTGACATGTAGTAGAAAATAGTAGCTTAGTTCGTAGTTTGGCCCAAAGTGTTTTCCAAAACTAGCTAAGGAACTTAACATCTCTATCAGAAACTATAGTTTTGGGTAAGCCATGTAGTTTAACTACTTCTTTGAAGAAAATTTTTTCTATATAGCTAGCATCATCTACTTTGTGGCAAGGTATGAAATGAGCCATTTTACTAAATCTATCAACCACCACAAAGATTGAATCAAACCCCTTTTGAGTTCTTGGTACGCCTAGGACAAAATCCATACTAATGTCTTCCCAAGGGTACTAGCTATTGGAAGAGGAAGACAGAGTCCATGAGGCATTACTTTAGACTTAGTTTGTAAACAAGCTATGCAACTAGAACAATGCTTTTGGACATCTATTCCCATGTGTGGCCAATAAAATTTGCTTTTCAAAGTATGAAGAGTTTTATCAACTCCATGATGGCCCATGAGTCCTCTACCATGACTTTCCTTGATAAGAAGATTTCGAATAGATCCTTGGGGTATGCATAGTTTTCCTTTATTAAAAAGATACCCCTCAGAAATATAGAATCCATCGAATGGCTTCTTCAGACAAGATGCATAAGTGGATGCAAAGGTAGGGTCAGTTTCATAAAGTTGTTTAGTGTCATCAAAACCTAGTATTTGTGATCCTAGAGTAACTAGTAATCCATGTCGTCTAAATAAAGCATCCGCAACAACATTAGTACTCCCCTTTTTATGTTTGATGACGTATTGAAACTGCTCAAGGTACTCAATCCACTTTACATGTCGCTTGTTTAGCTTTCCTTGCCCTTTAAGATACTTGAGGGATTCATGGTCAGTGTTTATTATAAACTCTCGAGACACCAAATAATGTTCCCAAGTTTTCAATGCTCAAATAAGGGCATGAAGTTCTTTGTCATAGGTAGGATAGTTCAAAGTAGGTCCCTTAAGTTTTTCACTAAAATAAGCTATAGGGTGACCTTCTTGTATAAGCACAGCTCCTATTCCTACCCTGGAAGCATCACATTCTACTTGAAAGGCTTTAGAAAAATCAGGTATATGTAGAATGGGTGCATGTGTTAACTTATGCTTTAAGGTCTCAAAGGCTAGACTTTGCTTTTCATCCCATTTGAATGGTACATCCTTTTTTAAAAGTTCATTTAGGGGAGCAGCAATAGTAGAGAAATTTTCTACAAAACGTCTATAGAAACCTGCTAGACCTAGAAAACTTCTTACTTCTCCCATTATTGTGAGGATAGGCCACTCTTGGATGGCTTTGATTTTGCTAGGATCAACATGTACACCTTTTTTCCCAACTTTGAAGCCCAGAAAAATAACACTCTCTTGAAAAAAGTTACATTTGTGAAAGTTGGCAAATAAATGGTGTTGTCTTAGCAAGATCAAGACTTTTCTAACATGAAGAAGATGTTCTTTAAGACCTTTGCTATAGATTAGAATATCATCAAAGTAGACTACAACAAAGCTGCCTATGTACTCCTGAAGGACATGATTCATTAGTCGCATGAAGGTACTAGGAGCATTGGTTAAGCCAAAAGGCATGACTAACCATTCATAGAGGCCAAATTTGGTCTTAAAAGCGGTTTTCCATTCA
>NC_028356.1:12382694-12389370 GCF_000741045.1 Vigna radiata var. radiata | reverse complement strand
ATCAAGAACTTTGCAGCGAGTGTGGAATAGGTTTTCTCGTTGAGTCTGTTCTAACTCAACATGCTTTGCCTCAAGGAGTCTTCTAACCATGAGAAGATCTCCATCACAAGGTGGAGCTTCATGTTCCTCTTCAGATGAGGACAACTCAGACGTGCTAGAAGATGACTCCTCACTTGGACTCTCATGTTCAAGGATATAGGTTGACTTTTTGAAGTGACACTCAGTTGAATAGTGTCCTCTGGCTCCACATTTGAAACATCTAGTCTCCCTACCCTTGGTATCTCTAGGTGGCTCTCTTGGAATTCTTTGTTCTTTTCCTTTAGAGCTTTCTTTTTACCTTTTGAGCTCTCTATCTTTGCTTTTGAACTTATCTTGTGTCCTTTCTCGCTCTCTCTCCTTTGTTTCCTCATATCTTGGAAAGCTACCCTCCCTCTTAAGATCTCTCCTATATGATGATGTGGTAGGGTAGGTTCTTTTTGTGGAAGCTTTTCTCCTATTTTGTTCTTCCACTGTCATACATAGCTGGACAAAATCATTTAGATCTAAGTAAGGTAAGAGTTATACCTTATCTCTAATCTCATAGTTTAATCCACTCTGCTTGTGAAGTAGAGAAATTGTTTTCACAAAGATTTGAAAGCCTTGCACAAGTATGAATCAAAATTTTGGAAAAGAGAGTTTTTATGTGTGTTTGGTGAAGGACTTCTATAGAGATTCTAAAGGTGAAGAAACCGAATAGCTCCTAGGAAGGAGAGGTGAGTCACTATGGACAAGCTAAGAAACCTTGTCCTTCCTTAGCTAAAGTGTCTCCTGATGCTTCTTCCCCAAGTTTCTAGATAGAAGTCTTTCAAAACCTTTTTGAATGCAACAATGATATGCTCCTAGAAACCAAACGAAAGTTTAGCTATATGAAATGCGCTCCTAAGTATCACGAAGACTTAAAACATAAAAGTCAATCAAGCAAAGTAAAGTAAATGAATGATAATGGAAGAAAATGATATATGGCCCTATGTGAAAGTGCAAGTGACACTTGGAGCCCCTTGACACACTTTCACTCTAAGAAGTGGAAACTAACTATTACAATGTTGCTTAGTAGACTTGGAATTGCTTGAAAAGCATTTTCCCAAGTTACTTTAAGTTTGAAAAAATGTAAACAAAATTAAACTTCAAAGGTTCCGTGATACAAGGCTGTGGAATTGCTAAAATGAGTTACAAGTGGTATACAATGATAATTCACTAAAGATGGATGTAGAACAGCTCCAAACAGTTTGAAAATTCTGATGCAAATTGTGAAGAAATGCTGCTGAATTGCGAAACAAGACTGCAACTTCAAGAACAACGTTTGTGACCAATTCTACAATCTCTCCACTTCCTAGTATGCTACCCTCTTGGAGGAAGCTTGCTGGAATCTGGATCACCTCAAAATGAAGTCACATACCACTGCCAAACACACCAAACCGTGAGATAATGGTCAGCTGCTGCACCAGAATTTAATTAGCCAAAAACCAGATTGCTAGCATAGTATGGAAGCCAAAAATGATGAATTCAAGTGAGATACAGCTGGAATAAAAGGTAGCACTCAAAAGGAACCTAGGATAGGGTCTAGAACAGATTAGAAAAGCAAGAAAAGACTCAAAACAGTGAGTAAAATTTGTGCAATGCAAACTGTTTGATAAAAATGCATAAGTGTTTGACAAAATGTCTCAATGACCAACAAATTTTATGTGTTTCTTTGAATTATGCTTTTCACAACTGGATTGCAGGGGTTTTGTTGCCTTTTTCTGATTGGTTTACACCTATATATGGATTTAATTGTGTTTGGAACAAGATCCCCAGCTTTTGCCAATCCAATTTACAATTTGAAACTAAAATGATAAATGACAACGTATTATAGCAGTTGCAGAATGGAAAAGTGGCTGAAAAAGTGAAACAGCAATGGTGATTTTACAAGGCAGTGAGATAAATTGTTCAAAGACACTTCAAAAAACTTTATATCATCATAATAGATGTGTCCAAACACCTAGACAACAAAGAAGGTGATGGCATCAGAATATGACAAGTGCAGTACCTAGAAGTGAGTAAAATTTGGTGATGCAGCAGTTCAATATGACCTTGGCTGAGTAAATTTACCATATGAACAGTAACAAACCAATTTCAATTCAACAAAAATGACTCCAAACTCAATGAAACTGATCCAAAACAGGAAGGATCTCAATATGAGGTGTGCACTTGCATATTTCAAGCAAAAATGATGGTTCAAGATGTGAAATGATGTTGCGGCTGAGAAAAGAGCAAATAGACCATACCAACAAGTTTTAAATGGTCAATGAAACATGTTCAAACAGTTGCTATGCACAGAAACAAGCATAAACTCAAAATCACCTATTGAGTTGCCAAAATATGCTTAAAATGGAGTAAACAACAACAGATTTGAGAAAATATGCAGTGAATCAAAGCTGGCTGGATCAATCAACATATAAAAATGGTCCTATACCTAGATCTAGCTTAGAAAAAGATGAGCTAGGAGAAATTAAATTGGCCTAAGACAGTTAAGGATAGTGGCACGGTGCTAAGCCAACAAAGAAAAATTAGTGCAACAAGGCAGTCTCGGTAAAACAGATTTGGCTGCAACTAAAACATGGTTATTGAGATTCAGTGATGACTGGTGGTTGGTAACACCTCAAACATGCATAATTCCATCAATCAAACTTGTCTCAAATAGGAAACAATGCATCTGGACATGAAAAAAATTAATGCATGTGATGAATGTAGAGATGAATCAAAAGCCGAATCTGACACTAGAGGTGAAGCACTCAACCACACGTATTGCAATTCGGTGATGGATATTGACTGGAATCACTCGAGACACATTCCAAAACAGATAACTAACTTACTCAAAACGTAACACACCAAAATTCTGCACCAGAACAGATTTGACCATAGTAACCCGAGAATTGTAGTTTCTACAGAAATTTGGACTTTAAAAATGGTGTGCACTGAATCAGCTCAACGAATCACGGCGAGGCCAAATGTTAATGCGTTTCATGAACAACATACGTCTAGAAACTCACAAGCAACAACGAAATGAAAAAAATTTTTGAAAGCTGAAACGGAAAAACTATACGACAGTAAAAGCAATGCAATAACAATGCACATGACAGAGGCAAACTGAAATGAGAATCAAGCGGAATTGAAAGAAAATTTAAAGGATGCACCGATTAAAATGAAGGAATAAAAGATATAGAACAGTGAAATGGATCAAACATTCACAGGACAACAGAATAAACCGAAGCAAAGATTGAAAAAAAAATTGAACGCATGGAAAAGTACATGACCGAGAAACAGAGGAATGAAGTAAAGCTATCACTTAGCTCTTGAAGCATGACTGGAACTGCTGGCTCTTGATGCCAAATGATGGAAACTCCCTTGCAATTCAATCACGAACAGTCTCCAAGTCCAGAGATGGCAGCGGAATGAAGGAACAACGTGAAGCACGGAAGGTGTTTGATGAAGGCTTCAATGAAGGTGTGAGGAAGAAGCAAGGAATCTCAAGCTCCGAAAGCCTTCCAAGAGGGAAGGAAGCTAGAGGAGAGGGTGCAGAATAGGCACATCTGTTTGAACTCTGAAGAATGACTCTGGAGAAATCTCAACATGATTTCATTAGTTTCAAAGTTGGTTTTTACAATGATGAAGCTCTTTATTTATAGATGAAGTAGAGCTTCGAAACTTGTTGTGCAAGCTATCCTATATGTGCAAGTGGTGTAAAACAATGAAAGGAAGCTTGGTAGACAAGCTACAAGAGCTGACTCAGCAAAAAATGATGAAGATGATGAAGTTGCCGTTTCTGGCGCTGGGCGGCAGGGAGAAGACGCTGAGTGCCAGCAATGTTCTTTGCATTTTTTATTTCCTTTGTCTGTTGCTTATGTGGCAGCCTTCTTTAGTTGCATAGACATGGTTTCTTCTCTTCATTATTGTCCTACAAAAGCAATGTAAAGTTATTTATCAAAGGGAAAGAGGATTTAGTAATTAATACTCCATAAGAGTAAAGTAGTGAGTGTTCCCTCTTCCTCTTGGATTCTTTTGGACATGGCTCTTGTTAAAGGTCCTATGTTGAGCTTGGATGGTCCTCCATCAGAACAAGACAGGGTAAGGAAGACTACTTTAAGGCAAGACAGGGTAAGGAAGTCTACTTTAAGAAAAGTAAAGAGTAAGAAATACTATATTTGTACACTCGACACACGAACTCAAAACACAATTGTTAAATTCAAAATATAATATTATGATTCATTATTTATTCTTAGGCAAAATTATTCGAAATTATATTTTATAATTATAAAATTTTATTTTATTAGTTTAAAATAGACTGAAACTATAAAATTTTGTTAGTGTTGAACTGGATTAGATTTGACTGACTTTAATAATATATTTGTTTTAGCCTAAGCTTTTTGTTGATTGTTACTAGCAAGCTTTCTCATATGGAGAAAAAAAAAATATCAATTAAAACTTATTTGAAATATTCATTTGTAAAATAAGAATATGTTCTTTGAGACATATATTTTACAAATAATTAAATAGCTAATAATATTTAATGTAAAAATAAATAAATAAAAACATATATTATATATGCTCAACAAAAAAAATATTATAACAGATTAAATTGTTTATCCATGACTGTAAAAATATGTTGGGACGAAATTTGTGTGCATTTGGGTGGTTCTGATTTGTGTGCATTTATGTGGCTCTAAGGTATAGTGTGTGATTGGATTCACTGAAGTGTTGGTTTCTTCAACTATGATCACTGACCAAGCACACATTCAATTCAACTGAACCACGCCTTGCGGAATGGGAGAATAATAAGGGCTTGGATCTGACCGTGCATTGAAGTCACCTTCTTAACGTGGCAACGTTCGATTTCTCTTCGTGCGCGCGTTCTACAATGAGTGACTCTAAAGTTGGTAACGTTTGCAGTGCTTTCATACTCTACACAACTGATTTATCACACGCAAGGAACGTACTAAAGTTTTTCTCTGTTCTATTGTTTCTCAAGACAAACAAATACTGAGAATCAGAAGAAGATGGATGTGAGAATAGGGTTTATGGTGTTTCTGTGTGTTCTTCCAGTGATGGTCTCAGCCATACGCCCTCACCTAACCCCTTTCTATGTCAAGGGTCGTGTGTATTGTGACCCTTGCCGTGCTGGTTTTGAGACACCCCTCACTACCTACATTGCTGGTAAGCCTTCATGAAACATCTCATGTACATAACAAGTTATACTTCATATTTTTATACGTATGTTTTGTAGTTCAGATTACTACTTGTTAAGATTTGTTCGAGACTACATAATTATCACCGACATGCATACGAGAGAACTATTCCAAACATACCCTAGATCTTTGTTCAGTCCCACGTTTGTGTTGTTTTCAATCCAAAGTGTTGCTTTGGCTCTATGTGACATGTTGCTTCGTAGGTGCGGAGGTTACTCTGGAATGCAAGGACAGAATCAGAGCTAACATTGTGTACAGCAAGACCGTTAAGACCGATTCCTCAGGATCATATACGATCTTCGTAGACGCGAATCAAGCAAACCAAAATTGTGACGCGAGTCTTGTAACCAGTTCTCTACCTGACTGCAGAGAACCCACTCCAGGGCGTGACCACTCACGTGTTATTCTCAATCGCTACAATGGTATTGCTACCAAGGATAGGTTTGTCAACAACTTGGGTTTCATGAAGCAAAAGGTTGTATCTGCTTGTGCAAAGATTTTCAGGCGATACCGAGATAATGATGATGAGGAGGAGGATTCACTCAATTCTTTGTTTTAGTGTTTTATTGCATGTTAGTGGGTGCAGATTTGAATAATTGAGCGTAGGTTCTTCTTGATCGGGCTACAGTTGTTGCAGTTCGCTAGTGAATTTCATGGTTATGTATTTGGCTATTGTTCTTTTATGGAGAGTAGTCATGTTAAGTTTTTTTTTTCATAAATACTTTGATATATATAAACTTTTTATATTTATTTGATATTATTATTTTTTATTTTTTATTTTTTTAATTATAAACATTTATTTTTTTATAATTTTTTACTTTTTGTAATATATGTCAAATAATGATACGTTACTTTTGTTTTTCATTTTTATTAGTTGGTATGAAACTGAATGGTCATTGGTAAAAAAGCGATACCAGAGTCCGTTTTTCATAGCAAAATTTCGGACTGAATACTTGTAAGTAAAAGAAACATGGTTAGGGGGGAAATCCTAAAAGAATATTATGAAGCAAAATTAACAAATATAATATATATATTCTGCTAAAATAATATGATTAAAAAAGTTATGTAAGGTCTGGTTGTATTGCTTAATTTTCACTTTCTAATTTAAAGTATAAATAATATTTTATCCTTTTTGGTTTTCTTGTTTATTAGTTTTGTTGTTATTTTGTTACGTTGGAAATGCGATGGGGTTGGTTTGATTAATTTTAAACACTTTTTTTATTTATATTTCTCATTTCATTGAAGATAATTCACTTTTCAAAGGGATGCTATATTTACCATTGATTGTTGCTCCCTGTATCACCACAGATCTTCTCCTGCACCACCCCATTCCATAATTATTCTTTAGTAGTAAAATTGAATTATCGTGTTTAAAACGTTAAAAAAGAAGATCATTTGAACTAGAATGGGTGGGT
>NC_028356.1:12361850-12380969 GCF_000741045.1 Vigna radiata var. radiata | reverse complement strand
GTGTAGGCATAGTTTCCTACTTTTATTTGTATCCTACAAAACAATGTAAATGGATTAGAGAATCTATCTAAGACTTTAGATAAGGAAAGAGTTTTGGAAATCTTTTATTCTTCTTTCCTTTCTTTAGTCTTAGTTGTAGTTGATGCTTCTTTGGATGGGAAGTCCCTTTAGGGGTTGCCATCATTCCCTCCTTCTTTAAAAACGATTTGTCCTCAAATCGGAAAGAAATAAAGAAGCACAATTTTGGTGTTTGTTTTCCGCCTGGATCAAAAATATATCTACAAAAGATAGCAAAAATGAGTATGATGAAGATGTAAGCAAAGGTAAGAATACAAATGAAAAGTCTTGTACTTTTGAAAAAGATTTTCTGAACATTAGTCTTGGAAAAATGGAGAATTCAATATTCCCAAGTTTTTTTATTTTTATCTTGAGTTACTTGTTTGCACAAGGGTAACATTAACTCAAGATTTGAATTGCCATGTTTTGAAAGGGATTGCGAAGAATATGGAATGACAATTTTTTTTAAAGAAAAATTGATACATCAAGGGAGATGTATTCTGAATTGTCCGTGAGATTGGAGGTGAAAGGCCACTTGGAAAGCAACTGAAACCAATGGAACAGTACGCTGCAGCAAGGAGTGGCAGATCTGGATGCTTCTCGGCAATGGAATTTGCTGGAGATGTTGGATGAGAGGCAATGGATGTAGTGATGTTTATGGTGAGGGAAGATGGAGGTTAGCTTGAAGAAGTGAATCACAACTCAGAAGGCTTCCATGAAGTGGAAGAAAGTTGCAATGGAGAGCAAGCTTAGGAAGGTGACTCTCGGAGAAGAACTTGCTAACATTTCAGCAGAGTTTCTTTACTATCAATCCAAAAGTGAAGATACAAGCTATGCCAAAGAGGTTTTATAGATGAACCTCTCGGTCATGCATGGAAAATGCCTAGATCCACATTTTACGGATCTAATGACAACTCATCAACATGTGCTAAATGTGTTTGGCTTCTAGAAAGCCTTATGGAACACGTGAAAAATAAGCTATGCACATATGGAGGGAAAATCAATAATGCCGCCCCTATGATGATAAGCACACCCCTCCTTATGTGGCAATGTCCACTTTACCCTTCACCATGCTTTGGCAAATTTGTAGCATCTCCTTGATCTCCAATTTCCCATCCAAAGATAGCAAAGAGTACTTGACCTTTTGGAGAATACTCTTCTTGAAGCTTTTTGGCCATTCCTCTTTGTGATAGGTCCTATGTGTGTCATGATGCTAGACCCTCTTGTATCAAAAATTAAGAATGGAAAAGTGTAAAATAATTGGAAAATAAGTAAAGAATGAGAACCCTTCCCTTTTAGGTTACATGGGTATGATAAGAGTAGGGGTTGCCATCAGTAGCAAGATCTCTTTCTCTTTATGTTCCTCTTCTTTCTTCTTTTCTTCCTCTCTTTTCTTTTCCTCTTCTCTTTTCTCTCTTTCTTGTCTATCTTCTTCCTTTCTCTCTTCTTCCTTTCTCTCTTCTTCTTTCTCTCTTTTCTCTTCTTCTCTTCTTTGTTCTTCTTGTTGTCTCTCAACATCTAATCTCTTAACCTTCAACTCTAGTGTCTCAACCTTTAACTCCTTAAGTCTAATTTCAAATTCTAGTTCTCTAAGAAGGAAACCATTGTAATTTATGCTTTCAAGAAATGTTTTTCCATCTTCAATGTAAGCTCTTAGGGATTGTAGGTTTCTCTTAGTGGTTGAAGGCACAAACTCTCTTTTCATGCAAGATTTTAGTTCATTCCAATCATGGATGGGATATTTCCTACCTATCCTAACATGATATTGTCTTTCATCCCACCACTCTATTGCATGCATTTCAAATCTAGATGTGTAGAGACTAAGGACATGAGATGCATTATTGCTAGAATGAAAATAAGATTCATGTTTACTTTTTCTAGCAATGAATGGATGCATGTCATCAATGTCCTTTTCCCAAGCTAGGTATGTTAATGCACCAATGTCCTCACCAAAAAATGGAATATTGTGCCTAGCTTGTTTATATAACTCATCCTTAATCCTCTCAAATTCATAAAATGAACAGGTTCTTCTTCTAACTTCATCAAGTTTTCTTTTAATTTCCTTGAAACTAATTGGTTGATGAAGACTAGAAGACCTAGAGGATCTATATGAAGACAGTTGCAATTGTGATTTATGCACAATAAAGACACTAAACCTGCACCAAAATGAGAAAAGTGGCAATAAAATTGGAACTACAGTGGCTAAAATGAATTTCAGTGATTCAAATGGTCATATGAGACTTCAAACAAGTTTGTATCATCAAATGGAATATGTTCAAACACTTAAACAACAAAGGTAAAGGCCATATCAGAATTTCACTGTTTCACTTTTAAATTCAACAAAATTGGATGGCTCAAACTGTGAATTTGCACAACAGTTGTAAAATAACCAATTGAACAGTAATAACTAGTTTGAATTGGTCAATTAAACTTGCACAAAGTGTCAAACAACAAAGAAACACATGGAATCACAAAGTCACTGCCATAGTTGCTAAAATATGCAGTAAATTTTGATAAAACTGCACCAGAAATTGACAGCAGAGAAATTGGAACTAGATAGCTCAATTAAAGACTCAAAGAAGTCCTAAATCACTAGATCTAGCCTCAGAAATTGAGCTAGGGAAATTAAATGTCCTATGACACAATTAAAGAAATTAGCACGGTGCAAAATTTGGCTAAAAACACTATTACAGTTTAGGAAACTAGAATTTAATCAACTCAATCATTCATTTTGCAAATCTGTGATTGAAATGAGTTGTTATACTTCTAGCAATGCTTTTCAACACAAAGAAACCTGCACAAAGGTTAAGAAGCAAAAATTCTGGTCTGAAACAGATTGCACAGATTAAACAAGAAATAACTCATTATGCAGATTTTTCAAAGTGAATCTCTCGGTCAATGCTCTAAGCTTCTTTGATCAAAGCTAGGCAATGCCTCATTGCTTTGTTTGATCAAAATATAGCTAGAAATGCATTGAAAAGCTGAACAGAATCAAAACGTGACAGAAGTAAAACGGCAAAGATAATTGCACAATACCGTGACAGAAACGGAATCTAAAACTGGATGATGAATTGGACTCAAACAAGTGATATGCACCGATTAAAATGTGAATGACACACTAAGGAACATTGAACGACCACAATTATACACTCAAGCACAGAATCAGAAAAAAAATGAATGAAACAGTACAGTGAAGAACAGAACAACACAACAGAGAAATAAAAATTGGAATAAAGAGCACTTATCTCTTGCAGCGTGGGTGAGATCGGCTTGCTCTTGATACCAATTGATAGAAGCGACTCCAATCTTCAAGAAGGAGTGGCTCCTCGATCCAGAACGACGCAGCGGAATTGAAAACTGTGAAGATGATATGACGCACGCGAAGTGTTCGATGGAATGTGTGAATGTGTTTGGGTGATTTTGGAAGTAGAGTTTTCTAGCTCAGAGGGCTTTCCTAGGGGGAAAGAAGCTAGAGGATGCAAAGCTAAAGCTAGCAAAGTTTGAACTTGAAGAAAAACGGCCGAAATCCAGCAGCATCTCATTACTATCATTCAAGTTAATATTTACACATGAAGAAGTTCTCTTTTATAGAATAAGAAAAGCTATGAATCTTGCTAGAGAAGCTACTAAGATTTACAAAGCATGTGCAACAGAAGCTTTGATCCACGTGTGTTTCATTTCCCATGAGAAACTCATTTATCACGTGGAAAGCATGGAGAATGTGCTGCAACAAGGGGAAGCCACGGCTGGCTGTTTTGCACATGGAAAATATGGAAAACGTGGCAGCTGGATTGTAGAAAACATGCTTCAAATCANCTACATGGTTGGCTGCACAATGCACTCCTACTTGCNTCCTTTGTGCTTCCTTGATTGGCAATCTTCCTAGGATGTGTAGGCATAGTTTCCTACTTTTATTTGTATCCTACAAAACAATGTAAATGGATTAGAGAATCTATCTAAGACTTTAGATAAGGAAAGAGTTTTCGAAATCTTTTACTCTACTTCCCTTTCTTTAGTCTTAGTTGTAGGTGATGCTTCTTTGGATGGGAAGTCCTTACAGGGGTTGCCATAAAAAACCTTTCAACAACCTTTTCCAGATCAAGCATTTTGGTTAAGCAAGAATTATAATCAAAATAACAAAAGTCAATATGTGAAATGTAAGACAGATTAAGCATAGTTGACGTCACACACAATCCAGTCGAATATATCATTTTACACTGCTATCATTTAGAATTCCTAGTTCATTTCAAATTGTAAATAATCTTTCTTTGTTCAGAGGTTTTGTAAAGATATCAGCCCATTGATGTAAAGTATCAACATACTCAATTTTGATTTCACCTTTATTTATGTGATCTCGAATGAAATGATGTTTGATTTCAATATGTTTAGTTTTTGAATTCAAAATAGGATTCTTTGTTAAGTTTATAGCACTAGTATTGTCACATTTCAAAGGAATGTTATCTAATTTTATGCCATAATCCTCTATTTGACTCTTTATCCAAAGAGATTGTGCACAACAACTTCCTGCTGTTATGTACTCAGCTTCTGTGGTAGATAAAGCCACACATGCTTGTTTCTTTGAATGCCAAGAGATCAATGATGATCCAAGTAAGTGACATGTGCCACTGGTGCTTTTTCTGTCTAGTTTGCAATCTCAAAAATCAGAATCACTATAGCCATTTAGAAAAATGTTTGTGCCATTTGGATACCACAGTCCAAGGCCTTTGGTACCTTTAAGGTACTTTAAAATTCTTTTAACAGCTATAAGATGTGATTCTTTAGGTGCAGATTGAAATCTAACACAGAGACAGACACTGTGCATTATGTCAGGCCTACTAGTAGTAAGATAAAGAAGTGATCCAATCATACCTCGATACAATTTTTGATCAACATTTTTCCCAGCCTCATCAAGATCCAAATAACAATTTGTTGCCATGGGAGTTGCAGCATCTTTGCAGTGCAGCATTTTGAATCTTTTCAGCAAGTCATTGCAATATTTGTCATTTCAAATTCTTCTTGCATAATTTTTGAAAATTCTTTGCACAACACAGGGTTAGTTGAACCCAAAATAATGTCATCAACATAAATTTGTACATACAGTTTATCCTTATTTGAACTTTTTATGAATAAAGTAGAGTCAACTTTTCCTCTTGAGAATCCCTTTTATATGAGAAATTCACTTAACCTCTCATACCATGATCTTGGTGCTTGATTCAGTCCATATAGAGCTTCTTTCAGTTTGTAAATATGGTCAGGGTATTCAAAGTCTTCAAAACCAGGTGGCTGTTAAACATAGACATCTTCCTTGATGTACCCGTTTAGAAAGGCATTCTTCACATCCATTTGATATAACTTGAATTTCATTGTGGATGCAATAGCTAGAAGTATTCTGATTGCTTCCAATCTGGCTACAGGGGCATATGTCTCGTCATAGTCGATTCCTTCTTCTTGATAGTAGCCTTTAGCAACTAGTCTTGCCTTATTCTTTATAATTTCTCCTAAGTCATCCGTCTTGTTGTGGAAAACCCACTTTGTACAAATAACTTGCAGATCAGGTCTTCTAGGTACGAGCTCCCATACATTGTTTCTTCTGAACTGATTCAACTCTTCTTGCATTGCCATCATCCAATTTTCATCATTTAAAGCTTCTTCAACTTTCTTGGGCTCAATTTTGGACACAAAGGCAACCTTCATGCAGAATTGGTTTAGTTGTCTTCTTGTAGAGACTCCTTTGGAGATACCACCAATAACATTGTCAGTAGAAACATTTCTTGGTACTTTCCATGCCTTAATTGACTCTACTCTAGGAGATTCGACTTGCTCAACTTCATCTTCTTTCTTAATGACCTCTTCGGGAATTTCTTCATCAACTGAGTTTTCATCTTTTTCAGCAGAATTTCTAACATTTTCATAATGATTTGGAGCCATAATGAATTCATCAAAAGCCACATGAATAGATTCCTCAACATTCATAGTTCTTTTGTTGTACACACGGTAAGCCTTGTTGTTCAAAGAATATCCTATGAAAATTGCTTCATCAGCTTTATAGTCGAATTTCCCAAGATTTTTTTTTTGCCGTTGTTCAATACAAAGCATTTGCTTCCAAAGATTCTCAAGTGTGAAATGTTTGGCTTCCTTCCTTTTAGCAGTTCATATGGTGTCAGCTTCAATATAAATCTAATGATTGTTTTGTTTAGTACATAGCATGCGGTGCTTACTACATCAGCCCAGAAATATTTTGGCATATCCCTGTCATTTAGCATAGACCTTGCTAATTCCTCAAGAACCCTGTTTTTCCTTTCTACCACTTCATTCTGCTGTGGAGTCCTGGGTGCCGAGAAGTTATGCATGATTCCCATTTCAGCAAGATAGTCATCAAATTCCTTATTTTGAAATTCTCCTCCATGATCACTTCTGATAGCCTTGATCTTTAGATCCATTTCGTTTTGAATAGCAACAGCAAATCGTTTGAACACTTTAAGTGTATCATTTTTTGTTGCAATGAAATAAGTCCATGTATACCTTGAATAGTCATCCAGAGTGACTAACCCATATGAATTTCCTCTAAGACTATTTATTCTCGATGGTCCAAATAGATCCATGTGAAGTAATTGCAGAGGCTTCTTGGTTGACATTTCACTCTTGCTCTTGAAAGGTTGTTTAGTTAACTTCCCTTTTTGACAAGCATCACATAACCAGTCAATTTTAAACCGAATCTTTGGCAGTCCACTTACCAGTTTCTTGGAGACGAGCTTATTAAGTTGATTCATACGGATATGAGCCAGTCTCTTGTGCCATAGCCAAACATCTTCTTCTTTAGTCATCAGACATACAACAAATTCGAATGAATTATCTGTGAAGTCGATTAAGTAGATGTTGTTCACTCTTTTTCCCACAAGCAGTAACTCATTTGTCGTCCCGTTGCTGATGAGACAGTATTTGGGTTCGAAAGTAATCTTTAATCCTTCGTCACATAACTGATTGATGCTAAGCAAGTTGTGTTTTAATCCTTCAACAAGTAAGACATTTTTAATTTCATAAGATGAAGGAGTTTTTATTTTACCTATACCGATGATTCTTCCTTTGTTGTTATCACCATATGTGACATGACTTGCAGCTTTGTATGAAATATCTAAGAATTTTGTAGGATCTCCAGTCATATGTCTCGAACACCCGCTGTCGAGATACCACGTAGAACTTTTAAATTGTTGTTCTAGATCAGGTTTGACAATTTTGGATTTTTTCATCATATTAAGTTCTTCTTTATTCTTGAGCTTCTTAGCATCAACAGAATAATCTTAATTGTTCATCTTTTTTAGAAACTTCATAAATCTGCTATCCAACAAGATCGATTTCTGCATTTGTAAACATGATTCTTCATCTCGGGTTGCCTTGCATTCCAAGTTTCTTGTTTCAAAGGTTTCAAAGAAGCCATCAGTTACAGACTTTAACTTCAAATTATAAGGTGCAGATGCAAAATCAATTTTGAAATCATAAGTTCTTTTTGAATGTGAAATAGAAGTCGTCCCCGGGTTTTATAGTCGAGAGATAAAAACATAGTCGACTAAATTTTCAAGTATCTTATGAAAACCAACTCTGGTGCAAATTGTTGGAAAACAGGTAGGCTTCTTTAAACACCAAGAGGGGGGTGAATTGGTGATGTTTCAAAAAAAAATATATTCTTTTCGCAATCTTGCAAACAAAGTATAACGCTTTTTAAAGTTTCTTGAAATGCAAGCAATCAGAAAATGTATGCAGCGGAAAAAACATAGTCGACTGCGAAACAGATATAGTCGACTGGAATTAAAGAGTGCAGGGATAAAGAAAATCAAACACTGATTTTTATACTGGTTCGACCAACAATGCCTACATCCAGTGTCCTTCCAACCTAGGAAGCAAATGCACTATAATGGTTGCGGTTTTTACAACAAGGAATTTATAGAAGCCTCACACAATAAAACCAGAATTGCAGCAAGAATCCCCTCTTCTACAATCTGAACCACGTCGAACAATCCTCAACGTGAAACCCCTGTATCACAACAGGTCCAATTCTAGCAGTCTTCACAGGATGCAAAGCCTTTAAGTCGATTAACCAGAAGCACCTTTCTTGTGCAGGTAATGATCAACAAATGTAAGCACACAATGTCTCCTCAATGAATCTCGTTCAAGAAAGATGACCACCGTCTTCTTGAAGAATTCTTGGAGCTAAGAGCAATCTGAAACAAAAATGAAATTGTCAGTTCATCAAAAGTCTCTGAAGAAAATCATGTTCAGTCAATTTATAGATTTCTGTTAATCAGTTAGATGCTTAGTCGAATATGATACTAATTCAGTCAACTATATTATGACAATTATAACATATCAGTCAACTTAGTAGCCTCTGGTCAACAAATAACAGAACACATTCAATACAGTTGACCAAATCTTTAATGTTCAACTAACTTTTAAAAATATAGTTGTTGGAGCGCACAAACATAACAAAATTCTAAATCAAACAATAGATACACTCGAATATGTAAACTACATAGTCGTCTTCAACAATGTAAGACATTTGAAATTCTTTTCTTCTCAAAATATCACTTAGCGTTGATTCTCAAAATCTGTACAAAGATTTTAGCATAGTCGAATCCATTAGTAAGGTTGTCGATTGTACTATAACAGGTTGAGATTCTTGACAACAGAAACTCTATATCAAACTTGTTTTTGATGATGACAACTTAGTGCTTAATAACAGTACATATGTTCCAGTATTACATGTTCTTATTCTGTAAAGTTTGTCATATCTGTTGAACATGTTTTGATTGAATTACATTGTATGTTTCTATACTTGACTGAGTATTATATTTGTGGAACATGCTTGTATAAAATGTGAGATAAAATGTTTTTAATCATTACACATTTCTGAAAGAAAAGATCACAGGCACCTTTTGAACTTATATGTGTTGTGACAAAGTTCTAGTCCAGTCGAATACACTGTTAATGGATTCGACTATGCTAAAATCTTTGTAGAGATTTTGCGAACATGTGCTGTGTGAGATTTTGAGTTGAAAAGAACTTCAAAGTGATTTTTCATGTGTCAGTCGACATTGTGATATGCATATTCGACTGTGTTACTGTTCTTTTTGAAACTTTGTTAAGCCTACAAGCTCCAACGACTATATTTTCAAAAGTTAGTTAAAACTGTATGACCTCGTCAACTGTAATAAATGAGTCTTAATTTTCTTGACTGAGGAGCCTTTATGTTGATTGTATGTTATAATTATTTTAATACAGTCGACTCTATTAGTAGGCTATTCGACTATGAATCAATCTGATGAAACATAAAACTATAAATAGACAGAACATGAATTGTTCTGTGACTTTTGTGATCTGACATTTTCATTTTCCTGTTTCAGATTGGATTCATTAGAAGCTCCAAGAATTCTCCAAGAAGACGGTGGTGATCTTGCTTGAGAGGAACTCAGATGGAGAAGTCATTGTTCTCACTATTTGATCAATATCCGCATAGAGAGATGCTTCTGGATTGATCTTGATAGGCTTGGCATCCTGCGAAAAACTGCTAGTTTTTGACTGAAGGCTTGGGAACCTATGAAGTCTGCTGTGATAGGCTTGGCATCCTGTGAAGAGTGATGGTGACAAGTTGAGGATTGTTTGACGTGGGTGCAAATTGCAGGAGAGGGGATTCTTGCTGCAATTCTGGTTTTGTGTGTGCAGCTATATTTGGTTTTGCGTTAGAGAGGAGATTTATATATTTGCGTGGTACTTCTATAAATTCGTTGTTGGAAAAACTACAACCATTATAGTGCATTTGCTTCCTGGGTTGGCAGGACACTGGATGTAGGCATTGTTGGCCGGACCAGTATAAACACAGTGTTTGAATTTTCTGATCCCTACACTCTTTACTTTCTAGTCGACTATATCCGTTAGGCACTCAACTGCGTTTTTTTGCTGCATTACGTTTTCAATAACTTGCATTTCAAGGAAAGATCAAAAGCTTTGAACTTTTCATACCAAGATTGCGAAAAGATTTTAATTTTAGATTAACACCAATTCAGCCCCCCCCCCCCTCTTGGTGTAAAAAGAAGCCTACCTATTTCATAACAATTGGCACCAGAGCTAGTTTTCATAAGATATTTGAAAATTCAGTCGACTTTATTTTTATTCTATACGATTATAAAACCTGGGGATGGCTTCTGTTTCGCATTCAAAGAAAGCTTAAGATTTTAGAATTGATATTGCATTTGCTCCTTGTAATTTCAAGTTAAAGTCTGTAACTGATGGATTCTTTGAAAACTTTGAAATAGGCAATTTGGAATGCAAGATAACTAGTGATGAAGAATCATGTTCAAAAATGAAGAAGACAATCCTGTTGAGCAGCAAGTTTACAAAGTTCTTGAAAAAGACAAATAATCAAGATCATTCTGTTGATGCCAAGAAAGCCAAGAAGAAAGAAGAACTTATCATGATGGCAAAATCCATAGTAGTCAAACCTGGTCTGGAACAACATTTCAAAAGTCCTATATGGTATCTTGACAGAAGGTGTTCGAGACATATGACTGGATATCCTACAAAATTCTCAGAAATCTCTTATAAAGCCACTAGTCATGTCACGTATGGTGATAACAACAAAGGAAGAATTATCAGTATGGGTAAAATAAAAACTCCTTCATCTTATGAAATTAAAAATGTTTTACTTGTTGAAGGGTTAAAGCACAATTTCCTCAGCATCAGCCAACTATGCGACAAGGGATTGAAGATTACATTTGAACCCAAATACTGTCTTATCAGCAATGGAACACCTAATGAGTTACTGCTTGTGGGAAAAAGGGTGAACAACATCTACTTAATCGACTTTGCAGATAATGCATTCAAATATGTTGTATGTCTTGGAGGTAACTCTTACGGACTAGTTATTGTGGATGACTATTCGAGATATACTTGGACCTTTTTCATTGAAGCTAAAAATGATGCACTTAAAATCTTCAAGCGATTTGGTGCTGCCATTCAGAATGAAATGGCTCTTAGGATCAAGGCTATCTGAAGTGATCATGGAGAAGAATTTCAAAATAAGGATTTTGATGAATATTTGGCCGAAATGGGAATTACTCACAACTTCTCTGCACCCAGAACACCACAGCAAAATGGAGTGGTGGAAAGAAAAAATAGAGCACTTGAAGAATTGGCAAGATCAATGCTAAATGATAGGGATATGCCAAAGTATTTCTTGGCAGACACAGTGAGCACAACTTGTTATGTACTGAATAGGACAATCATCAGGTCTATACTGAAAGTAACACCATATGAATTGCTGAAAGGTAGAAAACCAAATATTTCACACCTGAGAATCTTTGGAAGCAAGTGTTTTGTATTGAATAATGGCAAAGAAAATCTTGGGAAATTTGACTCCAAAGCTGATGAAGCAATCTTTATAGGGTATTCCCTGAACAACAAGGCATATCGGGTATATAATAAGAGAATTATGAATGTGGAGGAGTCAATTCATGTTGCATCTGATGAGTTTATTATGACTCCAAATCATTCTAAACAAGTCAGGAATTCTGCTGAAGAAGATGAGAACACAGAAGATGAAGAAGACCCTGAAGAAGTTACTGAGAAAGAAGATGAGGCAGAGCAAGTCGAATCTCCTAAAGCTAAGTCGATTAAAACGTGGAAAGTACCAAGAAATGCTTCAACTGAGAATGTGATTGGTGAAATGTCAAGTGGAGTATCAACAAGGAGACAACTAAACCAGTATTGCATGAACGTTGCCTTTGTGTCCAAAATTGAACCCAAGAAAGTTGAAGAGGCATTGAGTGATGAAAATTAGATGATTGCAATGCAAGAGGAACCGAATCAATTCACAAGGAACAATGTGTGGGAACTGGTACCAAGAAAACCTGACCAACAAATAATTGGTACAAAATGGGTTTTCCGCAACAAGATAGATGATTCAGGTGAAATTATAAAGAACAAGGCAAGGTTAGTTGCAAAAGGCTACTGTCAAGAATGATGAGATTGTTGACAACACAAACTCTATATCAAACTGGTTTTTGATGATGAGAACACAATGCTTAATAACAGTACATAAGTTCCAAGTTTACATGTTCAGCTGATACACCAAACTAATTTGAACAATGCTTTTGTTGAACATGTTTTGATTGATTTCCAATGTGTGTTCCTATGATTGATTATGTGTTATATGTATGGAACATGCTTGTATTGAAATGTGTGATAAAATGATTTTGATTACTTCTGCACATTTNAATGTGTGTTCCTATGATTGATTATGTGTTATATGTATGGAACATGCTTGTATTGAAATGTGTGATAAAATGATTTTGATTACTTCTGCACATTTTTGAAGAAAAGATCACAAGCACTTTTATGAACTTATATTTGTTGTAACAAAATTCTAGTTCAGTCGAATACACTGGGAATGGATTCGACTATGCTAAAATCTTTGTACAGATTTTGTGAACACGTTCTTGATGAGATTTTAAGTTGAAAAGAATTTCAAAGTATTTTTCAAGTGTCAGTCGAAAGTGTGGAACACCCATTTGACTGTATTGCTGTTATATTTGGAATTTTGTTATGCCTAGTTGTTCCAACGGCTATATTTTTCAAAAGTTAGTTAAGATTGACTCACTGGGTCAACTGTCTTAGATGTGCATTGATTTGGTAGACTGAGGAGCCTTTGTGTTGACTGTCTATTATAACTGTTTTAATATAGTCAACTGTATTAGTAGGCCATTTGACTGAGAATGATAGGAAAACTATAAATAGGACAGAACACGAATTGTTCTAAGACTTTTGTGATCTAACATTTTCATTGTCGTATTTCAAAGATAGTTATCAGTTTTGGAAGCTCCAAGAATTCTCGAAGAGGACGGTGGTGAGCTTTCTTGAGAGAGATTCATATTAAGGAGTCAATTGCGCACACTGTTTGATCAACATCTGCACAAAGAAGGTGCTTTTTATTTTATCCCGAAGGCTTGGAATCCTCTAAAGACTGTTGTATTTGATTGAAGGCATGGCAACCTGTGAAGTTTGTTGTGATAAGCTTGGCAACCTGTGAAGCGTGCTGTGATAGACTTGGCATCCTATGAAGAGTGCTGGTTACACATTGAGGATTGTTCAACGTGGGTTCAGATTGCAGAAGAGGGGATTCTTGCTGCATTTCTGGTTTTGTGTGTGCAACTATATTTGGTTTTGGGTTAGAGAGGAGATTTATATTTTTGCGTGGTGCTTCTATAAATTCCTTGTTGTAAAAACCGCAACCGTTATAGTGCATTTGCTTCCAAGGTTGGAAGGACACTGGATATAGGCATTGTTGGCCGAACCAGTATAAAAACCAGTGTTTGATTTTCTCTATCCCTGCACTCTTTAATTCGGTCGACTTTATCTGTTTAGTAGTCAACTATGTTTTTTCCGCTGCATTGAATTTTCTTTACTTGCACAAATTCACCCCCCTCTTGGTGTAAAACGAAGCCAACCTTTTTCCTAACAATTGGTACCAGAGCTGGTTTTCATAAAATATTTGAAAATTCAGTCGACTCTGTTTTTATCCTATTCGATTGTAAAACCTGGGGATGGCTTCAAATTTTCAAACTTTTGGTGAAGGTGCTTCAACAAACAGACCACCTCTGTTTGCTGGTGAAAACAATCCTTTTTGGACAATTCGCATGCAGATCTTTCTTGAATCGCAAGATAAAGGAATTTTGGATGCCACTTTAAATGGTCCATATGTGCCTACAAAAACTGTTCATAATAAAACTGTTGTGAAACCTTTTATTCAGTGGACTACTGATGAAAATAGAAAAGCTCAGTATGATGTTAAAGCTAGAAATATTATTGCCTCTGCACTAACAATTGATGAGTTTTTCAGGATATCCCAATGCAAGTCTGCAAAGGAAATGTGGGATGTTCTAGAGGTAACACATGAAGGCACGAACGAAGTCAAGAGAGCCAGGAAAATTCATTGGTACAAGAGTATGAATTGTTCAGAATGAAAGCTGGTGAGAGCATCTATGATGTCCAGAAACGATTTACTCATATTGTAAACCACCTGATGGCTCTTGGCAAAGCCTTTGACAATGAAGAGATCAATATCAAGATTCTGAAAAGTCTGAACAAGAACTGGCAACCAAAAGTCACTACAATCTCTAAATCCAAATATCTTACAACTATGAATATGGCTACCTTGTTTGGCAAGCTACGTGAACATGAGTTAGAAGTTGGTAGACTGAAGAATGAAGAGGAGATTGAAGAAAAGAAGTCCATTGCTCTGAAGGCTGCAAGCAAGAATCTCACAGAAGCAGAGATGGACAACAAAGAGCTGATGACCTTAATGGTAAGAAAGTTTAATCGATTAATGAAAAATGATAGTCGACTGCCTAACCATGCAGGTCAAAGCAAAAAGAAAAGCATCAGCACAAACACTGTCTAGTGCTATGAATGTGGTAAAGAAGGTCACATCAAGCCTGATTGTCTTGAATTACAGCCAAAGCAGAAAGGAAAGAAAAGATTACCTCAAAGCAGAAATATGAGAAAGAAAGGAGCCTACATTGCTTGGGAGAATTCCGAATCTGAAAGCTCAAGTGATGATGATGCTGACCAAGAGGAAAAATCCAACATATGTCACATGGCTGGAACTGCAAAGACTGAGTATGACAGTGATGATGAATTTGAGAAGATGCCTATAGAAAAGAAATATCAGTAGCTGATTAAGACATTCAGGGAATTACATGCTGAGGCAATGCGACTGGAATACAAGGTTAATCAATTGAACTCTGAGAGAAGATATTATGAATATAGAATTGATAACCTTGTTGCTGAAAATGAAAAATTAGAAAAAGAATTGACTGGAGCTTTATTGTCTGCTAGAAATGTTGAAATTAAAACTATTACTGTTGAAAAAGCTTGTGAAAATTGTCTTATACATATTGAAAAGATTGATTACTTGACAAGCAAGCTAGCTAAGTTTGCTCAAGCTAGTGACAATTTAGATGTTGTATTAAGTTCATCTAATAGAATTAATAATAGACAAGGAATTGGATTTAAAGGTTACTCTAACATAACCAATGATAGGAAATTAAAGGAATTGATAAAACCTGCTAGAAATGCATGTTGTTAGAAATTGTTATTATAGACATGTTGTTGTTCCTCAAGGATTATGTGTATAGATACCAAAGGAACATGTAACAAGAACTGACAATCAAGGACCCAAAGTCAAATGGGTACGAGCGACCAAAACTTAATTGTTTTGCAGGTTTTGCAGCTGATGCAGAACCGTTCTGAAGGATGAATTAACTATGGAACATTTAAAAAACCTTAAGTGTCTACAGCTGGTAAATCTGTATCTATCTGCTGCATCATGCATATATTGTTAGATTGTTTGCATTGAGTGCTTATTTGTTTGATTGATTGAATCTGGATGAAAAGGTTTTTAGTCGACTACTTTATTAATAGATTCGACTAGGTACTAAATTTTTTTATTAATTTGACATTTTAAAATTTTCATTTTGGTGCAAATGTAAAAAATTTTAGTGTTCCCTCCAATTTGATATTCAATAAAAATGTGTTAAAATCTTGGTAATCAGAAATCACTACATTCAACCTCATTGATCTTGTACTCTACGATTCTCATTTCCTCTGAAGGGGTCACCATTCGTCTTCAAATCACAATGTCTTCCAGCTCCACACTAAGGAAAAGGATTAAGTCCATGGCCGCTAGAAACTCCAGAAGAATGTATGATTTGAACGGGTGGATAAGCGATGATGATGCTCAATCAAAGTTTCTTGATTGCTGGAAAAGGAGAACCCTAGTGACACACAAATTTCTTAAGCTAAAGTTCTTTAGAAATGAAGGATTTCAGTTCCAAAAATGGATTAAGCATCAGGGACTAAAGCAATTTGTTGAGATGGCAAGCCCATGGTATCCTGACTTGGTAAAGGTTTTCTATTGTAATATGAAAATCGTTGAAGGCGTTCTCTATTCTCGAGTCAAGGGAATAGATATCAAATTTACTGATGATGTATGGAAATCTATTGGAGGACTAAGAATTGGAGGTGACAAGTGCCATCTTGGAATAGAAGGATTTAACAAGCTGGATGAATATCAAAGATGTTTGAGAAACATTGATGATCACCGGATGAAAACTGGTGGCATGAAGAAAGATGAAAGAATGGATATCTACACCATAGCCTATATACTCATGACCAGAGGGGGAAACTATGCTTAAGCCACCACTGAGGACTTAATGCTACTGAAAGCCCTGAAGGAAAACATTTAAGTGGATTGGCCCGCTTCCATCTCTGATAATATGCTAAAAGTTACTAAATCTAAATTAGGAAAGCTGCCATACTGTGTCTTCATTTCAAAAATACTAATTTACTGCGGAGTGGAATGCATTGGTGAATCCAGTGAGCAATATCAAAACTCAACCCTTGTGAACAAAACTGTTCTTTATCTGATGCACATGGAGAAAACATCTGAAGGCTGGAAATACAAAGATGAAATCTGTGATGACAACAATGCACCATCAACCTCTCAAGGGAATCAATATAGAGGAAAGAATGAATTTGAAAGGATTGTTCTCAAGGAACTGGCTGAGATCAAGAGATGGATTAGTGAACAGAAAAACAACAGCCAAGAACATAAAAACTCTGAAAATGCAGGCTCCTCTAAAAGGTCTTCTCAAAGAAGTAATGATGACAGTGAAGAGACAAGATCTGAGGAAAATGCAAGTGACATGGTTCTCAAGTCCTTCATTAACAAGAAGAAAAAGAAAAACTAGAATCCTAGACTAAGTTTCATTTTGTAAAATGGCATATAAAGCCATCTTTTGTGTGCTTTCCCTGTTTTGTTTTGTATTTCCTTGTTCTTGCTCTTTCAATGTAATATCTTTTATCCAAGGAAATAATATCAGTAGTTTGAATCAATCTATTCACTTAAACTGTTGAATAAAATATAATACTCTGTTTGANTGATTCGANTGTGCTCNGAGTGAAGTCAATTGTGCTATAACTGTCATGCATTTTCATACATTGACTTCTGTTATGATTTGTTTCTATTCTTGCTTAACCACTATACTTGATCTGGAAAAGGTTTTTAAAAGGTTTTGTAGGAAAGACATTGCTTTGGACAAATATATTTGAAGTTCAACACTTGGAAAAGCCATGCATTCGACTGATGATTTCAAGCATTTGACTACTTCTAAACTGGGTTAACAATTCTAATTCTGGAATTTTATTCTATCCTTACTGTTTGCTTAAATCATTGATATTCTGAGATTATCTTTGTTCTTAACATGATTTATATCTAAATTGACATAATATTGTGAGATTGTTGATATTTGTGTCATTGCATATATATGTGATTTAAATTGTGTACCAATGATACAAATCTATGCTTAAATTGTTAATACTTGTGATATTCTGCATTATGCACACAAACTGTTTTTAAAAATCATGCATAATGACAAAGGAAGTATCACTTCTTTACACATTGTTTCATCACACACACCTACATTTCAGGGGGAGTTTACATTTGTTTTTGTGATGAACTTGTGATTTTGAGAGCATCATTGTCATTTTGAAACTGCATATCTGTTTGACCCTTCTCTGTTTTCAACAGCATAAATATCAAAGCATTCCTTTTTTGTTAATGCACAAAGGGGGAGAGTATTCATGAGTGTATGTGAGCAAGTC
This sequence comes from Vigna radiata var. radiata, assembly GCF_000741045.1. Lineage (NCBI taxonomy): Eukaryota > Viridiplantae > Streptophyta > Magnoliopsida > Fabales > Fabaceae > Vigna > Vigna radiata. The sequence continues at coordinate 12,363,203 of NC_028356.1, read as the reverse complement.
TATATGGGGAGAATTGTTGTATCATACTGTATCTGCTTGATGATATTTTTGTTATGTATGCAGAGTAACTCAAATGTCTTTATTGACTTTTCTATTTGTTTTACTTTATCATATGTGGAACTGTACAAACATGGTTGAGTTCTTAATCATGGTTGTGCATCATAAAAAAAGGGGGAGATTGTTAAGATTGTTGACAACACAAACTCTATATCAAACTGGTTTTTGATGATGACAACACAATGCTTAATAATAGTACATAAGTTCCAGGTTTACATGTTCAGCTGATACACCAAACTGATTTGAACAATGCTTTTGTTGAACATGTTTTGATTGATTTGCAATGTGCGTTCCTATGATTGATTATGTGTTATATGTATGGAACATGCTTGTATTGAAATGTGTGATAAAATGATTTTGATTACTTCTGCACATTTCTGAAGAAAAGATCACAAGCACTTTTATGAACTTATATTTGTTGTGACAAAATTCTAGTTCAGTCGAATACACTGGGAATGGATTCGACTATGCTAAAATCTTTTTACAGATTTTGTGAACATGTGCTTGATGGTATTTTGAGTTGAAAAGAATTTCAAAGTATTGTTATAGTGTCAGTCGATAGTGTGTGATGAATCAATATTTTATCGACTTCACTTAGTTTATTGTACTAGAATTAATCAGGGAATTGTGCTTAATTGTCCGGTATTTTCCCGTTTCTACTAATTGTGCTTAATTTGACCGAAAATTCTAATTTTAATTAATTTGAATCTTCTGAGCTAATTATTTGCATTATGATTTTCAGGAAAAATTTTAGAAATACAGTTTGGGACATTTGGAAGTTAAATGAGGTGTAAGCCACCACTCACTTGCATTTCATTTTTATTTGGGCTTGGAGAGCATCTAGCAAGGCCTTTAGAAATTAATATTTGAGGGCACATTTGAGATTAAAGAAAAGTGGGGGTGCTAATTCAGTAAAAAGGGAGGTGCATACAGCAGCAACACATGTCAAGGCCTAGTAGAAAGCACACATGCTGTAATTGAATTTGGAGACAAGGGTTGCACATCTATCCATCAACACCCATGAAGAATGCAGCAGCCATGAACCAGCAGCCCACACAACCAATGAGAGGTGTCACAGTCTTCAAGTAGTGCATCCAGAAGCTAGCAACGAAGCTGCTACGGCCCACAACAAATGGGCAACACGAACTCAATTGAAAGGATTTCACACTCCACGCATGTCCAGCTTAGAACACAATAGCATTTAAAAGGAGGTGTAGCGTGGAGATGGGGTGACATCCAGCAAACTTGGAGCAAGCTCTACAAGTGAAAAAGAGGTGTGCTTGGAGAGCAAGGTGT
>NC_028356.1:12356891-12358340 GCF_000741045.1 Vigna radiata var. radiata | reverse complement strand
GGTGTTAGGTTTAGCATTTCCTTTTACTTCAATGATGTCTAGTTTGTTCGGTCATGTTAATTTCATTGTGATGTTAGTTTAGATTAATTGGGTTGTTCGTTAACAAACTTACATTTATGTTTGCATCTGTGTTTTAATTGAGTTCATCTGCATTCACACAACCTTTTCACAAAACCCCCCCACTAAGTGTTCGACCTAAAGCCTGAACCACAGTTTGGTCCTTGAGAGACTACCTAGGGGTCATTCCCTAGCTATATTGCATTTCTAATATGCAATAAAATTTGTATGGGCCGCGACACCCATCAAATTTTGGCGTCGTTGCCGGGGACCAACGGTTCGGTTTTAGGTCTTTTGTTGTGTTGTGTTTTGTCTTGTGTTGTGAGTGTGTTGTTCCATTTTGTGTGTCATGTCATGTGTTTTGCATTTAGATAGTTGCATATTTTCATTCCATTCTTCTTTCCCCCTTTCTTTCCCATGTCTACCTGTTTTGGCTATGTGGATACTATTTCTTCTGCCTGTGCCTCTGATATTGCTTCTCATGCATATTCTGCTGATTTTTATGTTGAGAACAATATGACTCATCCTTCCATTCTTGAGAGTGCTCTTTGGGAGCCGGTTCCACTTGATGAGGTTGATGTTCATTGCATTCTCACCTCTGGACTTACAGATTTGTTGCCTAGGTTTCATGGGTTTGCAGGTGAATGCCCACATGGACATTTGGAGGAGTTCTACACCATTTGCTCTTTAAAGAAACCTCTTCATGTGCCTGATGATCACATGTTTTTAAGGGCATTTCCGAATTCATTAGAAGAAGCAGCATGGGAGTGGCTTATTCATCTTCCACCAGAATTCAGGGCCAATTGGGAAGATCTTAAGCATTTGTTTTTTGATAGATTCTCCCCTACTCAGCATCATTTTGATTCATATAGCAACAATCCTGGGTGGACTGATCCTGACCTGGGATGGTATGGTACTTCACAGCTTCAATATCAAGAACAACCATCTTAGAATACTTCTATGCCTCCATCAGTTCAGCAATACCAGAGTCAGCAGTATGATGCTCCTACCCAAATAGCTCCTCAACCTTCTGCTTCTGAGCCTACATTGAAGGAGTTATTGGAGCAGATGACTATTCAAAACATTCAGTTCCAGCAACTGAACATGGAGTTTCAGTAGGAATTAACTTCCTTTCAGAGTTTGACTGATTAGATGGGGCAGATGGCTACTCAACTCATCGAGGAACAGTCTCAAATTTCAGAGGAATCATCGTTCCAGACTGTTCAGCTTCCAGATGATGTTGGTGCCATCCACATAGGAGATGGGGAGCAGAGTCATGAGCTAACTATTGTGCCACCTACTTTCCCACCCTCCTATGTCCCCACTCTTGCATCTGAAGAGACTGATGAAGAATTGGAAGACCAGGCAGATATGAGCAACACTTTTGAGATA
>NC_028356.1:12355135-12356725 GCF_000741045.1 Vigna radiata var. radiata | reverse complement strand
AATGTTTGTTCTCCATGCACTGAACATGAATCTGAGCCTGTTGTTGATATTGTTTCTACATTTGAGATTGATTCATGTTCTGAGGGTATATCTGAGGTTCAGCCTCTTACACTGGGATTGGGTGTTATACCCCTGCATGTTATTTCTGTGGAGCCACAGTGCACTAACCATGTTGCAGGAGGTACACATGAATTTGACCAACAAGCACCCACAGTGGAAAACAAAGGTACAAGCATACACAAGAGCTTTAACATCAATAGACACTAGCTAAACTAGCTCATCAACAATCACTGCTTCTTAGATGCAGCTGTGGAGGACATCTCCCTACTTGATCAAATCTGGAGACTGAAGCAGTTCTTCCTAAAGACTTCCTTGCTGAATCCGGTGGTGGAAGAGATCTCCCTGAAAGTCCAAAATTGGCAACTGCCACCATGATCAGGGGAGTTTTCTTCTTTCCCTTCTTCCCCTTTTCCCGCTTTTATTGCCCTTGTCCTTGATCTGTTGACTATTATGATTGTGCTCTTATGCTTGTGACACATTGAGGACACTGTGTAGTTTAAGTGTGGTCTATTGGGGGAGAGTCTGATTTTTCTTTGATTAGTTTATGTTTTCTGCGTTAAATTTTTTGTTTTCGAGGTAGTTTTTGTTGTGTCTTGTGTACAGTTTTGCATGTTTCTCTTGATTTCTGGATTTGGTTTAGGTTGTAGACTTGTCTTTCACTTCATTGATAATCTGATTTGTTGGATTCCTTGCTTTTCTTTGCTTGGAAAGATGATTATGATGTTTGAGGGTTGAATTGATTGTGATAGAAATACCCTGTATGAGATTTGAGCCACTTGATATTCTTTCTTGTGTGTGATATGTCTCTTAATTGCTTGCACATATTCCTTGGCTTGACTCTTGTTGATGATTCTTGATTGATAAGCATGTTTGGAAATGATAAAGGCAGTTTTGTTATTGAGCCTCTTTAGCCAAATGAGCCTACCCTGTTGCGATCCTTTGATAACCCCTTTGAGCCTTTACTTTCCCCATTTCTTTGTTTTGAAGCTCATACACTAGCCCTAAGTGAAAATCCATGATTACCTTAACCTTAGGGAATTTTGGAGCTTTGGAATTGTTTTGGGAATAAGTGTGGTCTCTTGGGAGATTCAGAGAATTGGCTAGTTGGTTCCTCTTCTTGTTTTGTTTTGTAAATATGTTGTGTATCTTGTCTCGTAGAGTTGTGTTCTGAAAAGAGAGAAAAGAAAAGAGACAAGATAAAAAAAATGAGAAAAAAATAAAAAATTGTGAATTAAGGAGTCAGGAAGAGGATGGAATTAGAGGTTTGTGTGTGATTTGATTGTGTTTCACTTGTTCCCCATTGCTCCTCTATTCCTTTTGGTTTGTAGCTTCTCATCCATATTTATCATCCTTTTTCCTTGACCCCATTACATCCATAAAAGACCTTTTGATTTGAACATGCATATATGTTTTGAGTGTTGATATTATAGGCTTGCCAAGTCTGTTTGTGTTTGCTTTCCTGAGTGCATTAAGTTGACATTGTTTACCTTAGACACTTGAGAGAAACACTGATAGTGTGCATTAGTGAGG
>NC_028356.1:12350343-12354505 GCF_000741045.1 Vigna radiata var. radiata | reverse complement strand
TTAAAAGGAGGTGTAGCGTGGAGATGGGGTGACATCCAGCAAACTTGGAGCAAGCTCTACAAGTGAAAAAGAGGTGTGCTTGGAGAGCAAGGTGTAGCAGCAAGCAACCTCCACGGATCCAGCAGCTCAAAGTGCAGCACCGTCTAGCGTTGGTGTGTGGGATGCAACGTCCAGCTTGATGAGGAGCCCACTTTCAGCACACACGTCTTAATACATCAAGGCTTGATGTAATCTTGCAGATCCGTGAGACTAGAGATGAGAAGAGGCAAGGTAGTAGCTACAATCCAATGGAACAGTACCGGTTGCTAGAGTGCAGATGCAGATCTGGAATTTGGAGGTGTTGGCAGCGGAAATGAAGTGTATGGAAGGGTGATATGCATGCTAGCTTGAATGAATGGATCACAACTCAGAAGGCTTCCAACAAGTGGCAGAAAGTTGCAATAGAGAAGCAAGCTTGGGAAGTGACTCTCGGAGAAAGAAGATTGCTATTCATTTTAGTAGAAATTCTTTACTATATTCCAAAAGTGAAGTACAAGCATTGCCTAAGAGGTTTTATAGACTAACCTCTCGGCCATTGGCATGGAAAATGCCTAGATCCGTGAAATGTGGATCTATTTCACGTAGGCACACCATGTGGTACATGTGACGCCTTCTAGAAGGCTTATTTAACATGTGGAAAATGCTAGCTAATCTAATTGGCACATGTTTCACCTATACAAGCTCAAATGTGGTGCCAAATGTGTGGGAAATAATGTGCTTCTAGCGTTTTCCTTCCTTGGACCATCTTGGCTCTTGATCTTGCTCTCCTGGCTTCCACTCAAAACATGTGAAAAATATCTGACCTTTTGGTGTTGACTGATTGAGTTCCTCTTGTAATTTCCGAGCCATCTGTCTGGTTATAGGACCTGGATGCAGCCTGCTAGGGCCCTTTGTATCACGTCTTGGAAGCCTTGGATCAACCAGCAAAGCGAGGCGGCATTCAGCAGGTCCAGCATTGAAGATTGTTGCAGCGTCCATACACGTCCAACTGGGAGGAATCACGGTGNANCAAGCAAAGAAGAGGTGTGGCCCATGAGCAAAGGGAGGCACACAACCCTAGGATCCACAACCGCCACATGTACTGATATAATATTCCTTGGAAGCAGCTGATACTGTTACATTGAAGGGAGGCTAGCTGNTGGAACAGTTTTTTATATTGCTATTTCCTTTGAACCATGGCTTTGTATTTGGATAAGGGTTGATTGAAAACGCTGAAGCAAATGTGGTTGGCAGCAATTTCTTTCTTCTAAATAGAAGGGTTGGAGATTTTTATTGAATGAAAATGGTGCTTGAAGGAGAGCTAGAGGCCGCCACTCATTTCTGTTAATTTATTATTGATTTGGAAGCAGCCTACGCAGCTGCATGGTTTGAATTCATTCAGCTGAAGCTTGCACACGGTGGATTTGTTTTATTTCATTTGCTTAAATATGTTATGCATCATTGTTGCGATTTTACTTTCTTTTAGATAGCAATAACACGGTGATTTATTGGTTTTGGGCATTGATTCACGCTGCTGGAATTTTTTTGTCAAATTTCATTTAATTCATTGCTTTCAAAAAAAAAAAAAAATACGTGGTACAGAGTTTAGATAGGATGAAACGATGATTGATGGCTTGGCAGGGGCTGGAAGGTGCTATAGTTTGCTTTCTTTATCATGGAGAAATACTCCATTTGAATGGAATCCTTTTTTTTTTTATTCCAAAAAGTGTTTATAGCAAGTGTTTTATTTTTTTTTATTGAGAGATTTATCTTAATTTGGAGAAATGTGCACCTGGCTCACGGTTTGCTGAAGAGAATTTAGGAAGCATTTTCTTTCTTTATTTAATTTAAAAGTGGAGCATTTAATTTTCTGATCTTTGATTAAAAAAAATGTAAAAGTGTTATCACAGCTTGAGGTATGTGCATGCTACATCCAATTCCTAACAGAAAGGTAACGTCTAATTTTTCATTTAAGTGGTTCACGGTGGGTGATTGATGATGGATGGCACATTGCATTCATTTGGGAGTAAAAGGTGTATACGGTCTAGGTGGAGAGTAATTAAAGCACTTTAGTTCCTTTACTTTTTAGTGTCTTTTATTTGCATTAATACCTTGATAAATTGTTTTTAATGTTTAGCTTACTTGTTGCATTTTAATAGTTTTAATTGTATTTAAATATTTGTCTATTGNGGTGTTAGGTTTAGCATTTCCTTTTACTTCAATGATGTCTAGTTTGTTCGGTCATGTTAATTTCATTGTGATGTTAGCTTAGATTAATTGGGTTCTTCGTTAACAAACTTACATTTATGTTTGCATCTGTGTTTTAATTTAGTTCATCTGCATTCACACAACCTTTTCACAAACCCCCCCCACTAAGTGTTCGACCTAATCTCTGAACCACAGTTTGGTCCTTGAGAGATGACCTAGGGGTCATTCCCTAGCTATACTGCATTTCTAATATGCAATAAAATTTGTATGGGCCGCGACACCCATCAAATTTTGAGTTGAAAAGTGTTAGTTGATAGTGTGGAACACCCATTTGACTGTATTGCTGTTATATTTGAAATTTCGTTATGCCTACTTGCTCCAACAGTTATATTTTTCAAAAGTTAGTTAAGATTGACTGACTGGGTCAACTATCTTAAATGTGCATTGATTTGGTTGACTAAGGAGCCTTTGTGTTGGCTGTCTGTTATAACTGTTTTAATACAATCGACTGTATTAGTAGGCCATTCGACTGAGAATGACAGGAAAACTATAAATAGGACAGAACACGAATTGTTCTAAGACTTTTGTGATCTAACATTTTCATTGTCCTATTTCAGAGATAGTTCTTAGTTTTGGAAGCTCCAAGAATTCTCCAAGAAGACGGTGGTGATCTTTCTCGAGAGAGATTCAGATTGAGGAGTCAATTGCACACACTGTTTGATCAACATCTGTATAAAGAAGGTGCTTCTTATTTGATCCTGAAGGCTTGGCATCCTGTGAAGACTACTGTATTTGACTAAAGGCTTGGCAACCTGTGAAGCGTGCTCTGATAGGCTTGGCATCCTGTGAAGAGTGCTAGTTACACATTGAGGATTGTTCAACGTGGGTTCAGATTGTAGAAGAGGGGGTTCTTGCTGCATTTCTGATTTTGTGTGTGCAACTATATTTGGTTTTGGGTTAGAGAGGAGATTTATATTTTTGTGTGCTGCTTCTATAAATTCCTTGTTGTAAAAACCGCAACCATTATAGTGCATTTGCTTCCAAGTTTGGAAGGACACTGGATGTAGGCATTGTTGGCCGAACTAGTATAAAAACTAGTGTTTGATTTTCTCTATCCCTGCACTCTTTAATTCAGTCGACCTTATCTATTTAGCAGTCAACCACGTTTTTTCCGCTGCATTGAATTTTCATTACTTGCATTTCAAGGAAAGATCAAAAGCTTTGAATTTTCATACCAAGATTGCGAAAAGATTTTGTTTTGGAACTAACACCAATTCACCCCCCTCTTGGTGTAAAACGAAGCCAACCTGTTTTCTAACAAAGAAGAGGGAATTGACTATGATGAGACATATGCTCCGGTAGCAAGATTAGAAGCCATCAGAATACTTCTATCTATTGCATCCGCAATGAAATTCAAGTTATATCAAATGGATGTGAAAAGTGCCTTTTTAAATGGATATAATAAGGAAGAAGTCTATGTTGAGCAACCACATAGATTTGAAGACTTTGAATACCCTTATCATGTATACAAACTAAAGAAAGCATTATACGGATTAAAGCAAGCACCAAGATCATGGTATGAAAGATTAAGTGAATTTCTTGTAAAGAAAGGATACTGATGGGTGTCGCCGCCCAATCAAATTTGATTGCATAAGAGAAATGCAGTATAGACTAGGAAGTGACTCCTAGGTCGTCTCTCAAGGACCAAATGTGGTTCGAGAATTAGGTCAGAAACGCAGTGGGGGGGTTGTGAAATTGGTTTTGTTTGTGAATGCAATTGACGAAATTAAAAATAAAAATTAAACACATTCGAACATCATAAAAAGCGTTAAAGAGAGTAAAAATGTTAAACCCAATACTAGACTAAACAAATATCTAAACATAGTTAAATTAAATTAAATACAAAAATAAATTAAAGAAATTAAAAACAACTCAA
>NC_028356.1:12345552-12348908 GCF_000741045.1 Vigna radiata var. radiata | reverse complement strand
ATCAAAATAGACCACACTTAGTCTTTTGCACTCCTGGGCAAAATCATGACGCAAAACAGGGAACAGTTCAACGGACATAAGGATGGTGACATAGACTCAACAGACAGAAAACAAAGACTCACAATGAAAGAAACAAACAGAACACACAATTCTCAAGAAATCTGGACGATGAAAGGAAGTAGACAGTATCCCACACAGAGTCAGAGAAAACAGATACTCAGAGAATTCATCCAAGCAATTCCAAGCATGGCAAAATAATCAATCAGTTCAAGAGGTGAATCAAAAGCAACAAAAGCTCACAGATGCACACTATCAGTGTTTCTCTCAAGTGTTTAAGATAAATCAATGTCACTCAATGCACTCAAGAAAGCAAACACAAGTAGACTTGGCAAGCCTCTAATATCAACTCTCAAACACACGTGCATGTTCAAATCAAAAGGTCTTTTCATGGATGTAATGGGGCCAAGGAAAAAGCGAGGATAAATATGGATTAGAAGCTACAAATCAAAGGAAATAGACGAGCAATGGGAAACAAGTGTAAACACAGTATACTCACACCCAAAACCTCTAATTCAATCCTCTTCTTGACTCCTTTATACACAATTTTTTTTCTCATTTTTTTCTGTATTTTTTTTTCTTTTTTTTTTTCATCTTGTCTCTTTTCTTTTCTCTCTTTTCATAACACAACTGTAAGAGACAAGATACACAACATATTTACAAAACAAAACAAGAAGAGGAACCAACTAGCCAATTCATCTGAATTTCCCAAGAGACCACACTTATTCCCAAAACAATTCCAAAGCTCCAAAATTCCCTTAGGTTAAGGTAATAATGGTTTTTCACTTAGGGCTAGTGTATGAGCTTCAAAACAAAGAACTAGGGAAAGTAAAGGCTCAAAGGGGCTATCAAAGGATTAAAACAAGGTATGCTTATTTGGCTAGAGAAGCTCAAGAACAAAACTGCCTTTATCACTTCCAAACATGCATATCAATCAAGAATTATCAACAAGAGTCAATCCAAGACATATGTGCAAGCAATCAAAAACATAGACAAATCAAAGAAAAATTAGAATCTCCCCCAATAGACCACACTTAAACTACACAATGTCCTCAGTGTATCACAATCAACAGATCCACAATCAGAACAGTCAACAGATATAGATTAAATGCAATAAAAGTGGGAAAGGGGGAGAAGGGAAAAGAAAGCTCCCCTGATCATGGTGGCAGTTGCCAATTTTGGACTTTCAGGAAGATCTCTTCCACCATCGGGGTCAGCAAAGAAGTGTTGAGGAAGAACTGCTTCATCCTCCAAATTTGATCAAGCAGGGAGATATCCTCCACAACTGGATCTAAGAAGCAGTGATTGTTGATGAGCGGGTTCAGCTGGTGCCTATTAATCTTCAAACTGTTGTGTATACTGGCACCCTTGTCTTTCACCATGGGTGTGTGTTGATCAAATGCATGTGTACCTCCTGCAACATGGTTAGTACATTGTGGTTCCAAAGAAATGACATGCAGGGGTATAACACCCAATCCCAGTGTAACAAGCTGACCCTCAGATAAACTCTCAGAACATGAATCAATTTCAAATGTAGAAACAATATCAATAACAAGCTCAGATTCATGTTCAGTGCATGGAGAACAAACATTCATATGTGATAGCAAAAAGTTGTTCTCATCATGCGAAGAGAGAGAATTAAAAGCATCCTCATCAACAATACAATCATCAACATACCCATCCTCAACATAATTATCAACATTAGACTCAATCATAGGTATGTTTACCTCCACTTCCCTGAAGATTGGTAGAGTGGTGGAAGGTGAAGTTGGTCTACCTATCTCAAAAGTGTTGCTCATATCTGCCTGGTCCTCCAATTCTTCATCAGCCTCCTCAAATGCAAGAGTGGGGACATAGGAGGATGGGAAAGTAGATGGTGCAGTAGTAAGCTCATGACTCTGCTCCCCATCTCTTATGCGAATGGCACTGACATCATCAAGAATCTGAACAGTCTGAAACGGTGATTCCTCTGATACATAAGATTGTTCATCAACGAGTTGAGTGGCCATCTGCCCCATCTGATCAGTCAAATTCTGAATGGAGTCTCTAAATTCCTGTTGAAACTGCATGTTTTGCATGGCGATCTGCTTCAACAACTACTTTGATTTATGAAGCTGAAACTGCTTTTGTTGATGGATCGGGGAAGGCTCATGAAATTGCAGTTGTTGTGGTTCATGGACAGGTGGAGAAGGCATACAAGGAGTCTGGAATGGCGGTTCTTGATATTTGCGTTGTGGAGTACCATGTCATCCCATGTTAGGATCATTCCACCCAGGATTGTTGTTGTAATCATACCGCACATGGGAGAATTCGTTCAGAAACTGATGCTCAAGATCTTCCCAACTGGTGACGGATCCTGGAGTATAATAATAACACCAATCCTCTGCTGCTCCTTATAATGAGTAATAATATGCCCTAATGAAAATGTCATGATTCGAGACATCTGGAGGTTTCATTGAAGAGAAAATGGTGTAGAATTCCTCCAAATGTCTATGTGGGCATTCACCTGCAAAACCATGAAACTCAGGCAGCCAATGTATCAGTCCAGTGTTGAAAACACAACGAATATCCTCCTTATCAAGTGGAAACGGCTCCCTAGGAGCACTCTCATGAGATGGAGGAGGAATCATACTGCTCTCAACATAGAAATCAGTAGAATATGCATGAGAAGCAATATTAGAGTTAGATGTAGAAGGAGAATCATAGTCATAGACATAGGCAGAAGAAGCAGTATTCACAAAATCAAGATCGGTGGACATGTAGAAAGAAAGAAGGGGGCAAGAAAAATGCAATGAAGATATGCAACTAAAGCTTATCTAAATGCAACACACAATGACGAACACATACAAACAGAACGACACACTCACAACACAAGACAAAACACAACGCACACTAACACAACAAAAGACCTAAAACCTAACCGTTGGTCCCCGGCACCGGCGCCAAAATTTGATGGGTGTCGCCGCCCAATCAAATTTGATTGCATATGAGAAATGCAGTATAATCTAGGAAGTGACTCCTAGGTCGTCTCTCAAGGACCAAATGTGGTTCGAGAATTAGGTCAAACACGCAGTGGGGGGTTGTGAAATTGGTTTTGTTTGTGAATGCAATTGACGAGATTAAAAATAAAAATTAAACACATTCGAACATCATAAAAAGCGTTAAAGAGAGTAAAAATGCTAAACCCAATACTAGACTAAACAAATATCTAAACATAGTTAAATTAAATTAAATACAAAAATAAATTAAAGAAATTAAAAACAACTCAACCTACATTTCAAACTAATTTAAAATAAAAG
>NC_028356.1:12338688-12343807 GCF_000741045.1 Vigna radiata var. radiata | reverse complement strand
TGAGAGTCTTGAATTTATTTGATAGCACTCCAAATGTCCCAAATTGTGTTTCCAAAATTTTCCCTGAAAATAATAATGCAAATAATTAGCTCAGAAAGTTCAAATTAATTAAAATTAGAATTTCCGGTCAAATTAGGCATAATTAGGAAAAACGGGAAAATACTAGACAATTAAGCACAATTCCCTGATTAATTCTAGCACAATAAACTAAGTGAAATCAATAAAATATTGACTCATCAGATACTCAAGAGGAAAAGTTGATTCCACCCTTTTCATCAAAAGCTCAAATAAGGATAAATTGTATGTGTAGATTTATGTTGATGATATTATTTTTGGTTCCACTAATCCTATATTGTGCAAAGAATTTTCAAAGGTCATGCAGGAAGAATTTGAGATGTCCATGATGGGAGAGCTGACATACTTCCTTGGTCTACAAGCGAAACAAACCAAAGATGGCATTTTCATTCATCAGTCAAAATACTGCAATAATCTGTTTGAAAGATTTAAGATGCTGGACTATAAAGATGTTGCTACTCCAATGGCTACTAACTTTTACTTGGATCTAGACGAAGCTGGTAAAAGTATTGATCAAAGAATGTATTGAGGTATGATCGGATCATTACTTTATCCTACTGCCAGTAGGCCTGACATCATGGATAGTGTTTGTCTTTGTGCTAGATTTCAATCTGCTCATAAAGAATCACATCTTACAATTGTTAAAAGAATTTTAAAGTACCTTAAAGGTACTAAAAATCTTGGATTATGGTATCCAAATGGTAAAAATCTTTTTCTAAATGGTTATAGTGATTCTGATTTTGGAGGTTGTAAGCTAGACAGAAAAAGCACCAGTGGAACATGTCACTTACTTGGTTCATCATTGATCTCTTGGCATTCAAAGAAACAAGCATGTGTGGCTTTATCCACCACAGAAGCTGAGTACATAGCGGTTGGAAGCTGTTGTGCACAGTCTCTTTGGATAAAGAGTGTGACACCCGGGCACTGACGAGGGCGGAGAGTGATCGCCGGTGTAAGAGGCATGGACAAGGAGCGGCTCCTGGCAGGCATCCAGTGGAAGGGGCACGTGGACGAATCGAACATACACCGGAATGAGAGGGATCTAGAGACTGTATAGGTATGGGACTATACAGTTGAAGGATAGCTTAAAGGAATTGATTTGGCTACTCATATCAACAAATGCATTTGCTTTTCGGTAGCCTAACTCATAAGAACTCCATGGTTAACCGTGCTTAGCCTAGAGTAATTATGGGATGGGTGACCTTCCGGGAAGTTTTCTCAGAAAGTGTGTGAGTGAGGACAAAGCACACTGGAAAGCCTCGTGTTGATGTGTGGGGGCAGTCAGCAGTCCCTGTAAGTTGTCGGGGCGTTACAAATGGTATCAGAGTCTAGCCTCTCCTAGTACGGTGTGGTTCGTTCCTCTGAAATGTGATAGTACTAGTGCTATAAATTTAGCTAAGAATCCTATCTTGCACTCGAAAACTAAGCATATTGAGATAAGACATCATTTCATTAAAGATCAGATAAATAGAGGTGAAATCAAAATTGAATATGTTGACACACTACATCAGTGGGCTGATATCTTTACAAAACCTCTAAACAAAGAAAGGTTCTTTACTATATGAAATGAACTGGGGATTCTAAATGATAATAGTGTAAAATGATCAATTCGACTTTGTTCTGACTGAAGTCAACTGTGCTTGAACTGTCATGCATCTACATACATTGACTTCTGTTTTGATATTATTTCATTCTTGCTAAACCACTATGCTTAATCTGGAAAAGGTTTTTGAAAGGTTTTGCAGGAAGGACAGTGCTTTGAAGATTTACATTTGGAATTCAACAGCTGCAAAGCAATGCATTCGATTGATGATTAAATGCATTCGAGTACGTCTATATGGGTTAACAATTCCAGTTTTGGAATTTAAATCTATCCTTACTGCTTGCTTAAATCATCTTTATTCTATTATTATCTCTGATCTTTTTGTGTTTAATATTCAATGTGAGATAATATTGTGTGATTGTTGATCTTTGTATCATTACATATACGTGTGGTTTGACTGTTTGAATGTGATACAAATTTGTGCATAATTCATTGCTTAATATGTGATATTCTGCATTGTGCAATCAAACTGCTTTTGAAAATCATGCATAATGACTGCGGGAGTAACATTGAGTTACACATTGTTTCATCACACATCTATATTTCAGGCGGAGCTTACATTGTTTTGTGATGAACTTGTGATTTTGAGAGCATCATTGTATTTCAAACATTACATATCTTCTTGATGCATCTCTACTGATTTTTGAAACTGCATAAATATCTGAAGCATTCCTTTTTTGTTAATGCACAAAGGGGGAGAGATATTAATGAGTGTATGAGATCAAGTGTATATGCGGACAATTGTTGCATCATACGTTATCTGCTTGATATTTTTGCTGAATTATGCAAAGTAATTGAACTGTGTAAATGTTTCTGATATATGTTTTACTCTGTTTTGTTGTGGAACTGTACAAACATGGTTGAGTTATTAATCATGGTTGTGCATCATCAAAAAAGGGGGAGATTGTTGAGATTGTTGACAACACAAACTCTATATCAAACTGATTTTTGATGATGACAACTCAGTGCTTAATAACATTACATATGTTCCAGTGTTACATGTTCTTATTCTGTAAAGTTTGTCATATCTGTTGAACATGTTTTGATTGAATTACACTGTATGTTCCCATGCTTGATTGAGTATTATATTTGTGGAACATGCTTGTATTGAAATGTGAGATAAAATGTTTTTAATCATTACACATTTCTGAAAGAAAAGATCACAGGCACCTTTTGAACTTATATGAGTTGTTACAAAGTTCTAGTCCAGTCGAATACACTGTTAATGGATTCAACTATGGTAAAATCTTTGTATAGATTTTGTGAACATGTGTTGTGTGAGATTTTGAGTTGAAAAGAATTTAAAAGTGATTTTTCATGTGTCAGTCGACATTGTAATAAGCATATTCGACTGTTTATTATTCTGTTTGAAATTTTGTTAAGCCTACAAGCTCCAACGGCTATATTTTCAAAAGTTAGTTAAAACTGTATGACTTGGTCAACTGTAATAAATGAGTCTTAGTTTTTTTTACTGAGGAGCCTTTATGTTGATTGTCTGTTATAATTGTTTTAATACAGTCGACTCTATTAGTAGGCTATTCGACTATGAATCAATCTGATGAAATAGAAAACTATAAATAGACAGAACGCGAATTGTTCTATGACTTTTGTGATCTAACATTTTCATTTTCCTGTTTCAGATTCAATTCGTTAGAAGCTCCAAGAATTCTCCAAGAAGGCGGTGGTGATCTTGCTTGAGAGGAATTCAGAAGGAGAAGTCATTGTTCTCACTGTTTGATCAATATTCGCACAGAGAGGTGCTTCTGGTTTGATCTTGATAGGCTTGCCATCCTACGAAAGACTGTTGGTTTTTGAATGAAGGCTTGGCAACCTGTGAAGTCTATTGTGATAGGCTTGGCATCCTAAGAAGAGTGTTGGTGACACGTTGAGGATTGTTCGACGTGAGTGCACATTGCAGGAGAGGGGATTCTTGCTGCAATTCTGGCTTAGTGTGTGCAGCTATATTTGGTTTAGGGTTAGAGAGGAGATTTATATTTTTGCGTGATGCTTCTATAAATTCCTTGCTGTAAAACGTGCAACCATTATAGTGCATTTGCTTCCTGGGTTGGAAGGACATTGGATGTAGGCATTGTTGGCCGAACCGGTATAAACACAGTGTTTGAATTTTCTGATCCCTACACTCTTTACTTTCCAGTCGACTATATCTGTTAGGCAGTCAACTGCATTTTTCCACTGCATTACATTTTCAATAACTTGCATTTCATGGAAAGATCAAAAGTTTTGAATTTTTCATACCAAGATTGCGAAAAGATTTTAATTTGGAATTAAAACCAATTCATCCCCCTCCTCTTGGTGTAAGAAGAAGCCTACGTATTTCATAAAAATTGGCACCACATATTGGAAAATTCAGTCGACTCTGTTTTTCTTCTGTTCGACTGTAAAACCTGGGGCTGGCTTTTGTTTCGCATTCAAAGAAAGCTTATGATTTTAGAATTGATATTCCATCTGCTCCTTGTAATTTCAGGTTAAAGTCTGTAACTGATGGATTCTTTGAAAACTTTGAAACAGGCAACTTGGAATGCACGATAACCAATGATGAAGAATCATTTTCAAAAATGCAGAAGACAATCCTGTTGAGCAGCAAGTTTACAAAGTTCTTGAAAAAGACGAATAATCAAGATTAAACTATTGATGCAAAGAAAGCCAAGAAGAAAGAAAAACTAATCATGATGGCAAAATCCAGAGTAGTGTTGAAACTTATACATGCTACCGAAAGTACTATGGCTTTTTCGGACCCAAACCATCCACGTCACGTCGTTTGCTCGCATCTTCGCATGTGTTTAAACTTATACCCGCTGCCAAGACCATATATACATTTATCGTGCAATACTTGATAGGTGCGATCATACCAGCACTGATGCACCAGATCCCATCAGAACTCCGTAGTGAAGCGTACTTGGGCGAGACTAGTACTAGGATGGGTGACCTCCTGGGAAGTCCTCGTGTTGCACCTCTTTTTCACATTCTTTTATTTTTTTACGTGATTTTTCCTCCTTGTTATTTGCAACAAGTATCGCTCATGTCTTCCCAAGTGTTGAAACTTATACCCGCTGTCGAAACCATATATACATTGTTCGTGCAATACTTTAGGTGCAATCATAGCAGCACTAATGCACCGAATCCCATCAGAACTCTGCAATTAAGCGTGTGTAGGTGAGAGTATTACTAGGATGGGTGACCTCCTGGGAAGTCCTCGTGTTGCACCTCTTTTTCACATTCATTTCTTTTTTATGCTGTTTTTTGTCCTTGTTATTTGCAACAAGTACCGCGTACATGACTCCGACTAACTCTTACTATGGCTTTTTCGGACCCAAACCATCCACCTCACATCGCTTCCTCGCATCTTCGCATGTGTTGGAATTTATACCCGCCGCCAAGACCATATATACATTTATCGTGCAATACTTGATAGGTGCGATC
>NC_028356.1:12326865-12330819 GCF_000741045.1 Vigna radiata var. radiata | reverse complement strand
TTTTTTATACGTTGTTTTTCGTCCTCGTTATTTGCNACAAGTACCGCCAACACGACTCCAACTAACTCTTACTATGGCTTTTTCGGACCCAAACCATCCACGCACGTCGCTCGCTCACGTCTTCCCAAGTATTGAAACTTATACCCGCTGTCGAAACCATGTATACATATATCGTGCAATACTTGATAGGTGCGAACATACCAACACTCATGCACTAGATCCCATCAGAGCTCCGCAGTTAAGCGTGCGTGGGTGAGAGTAGTACTAGGATGGGTGACCTCCTGGGAAGTCCTCGTTTTGCATCTATTTTTCACATTCACTTCTTTTTTATGCTGCTTTTTGTCCTTGTTATTTGTTATAAGTACCGCGTACACGACTCCGACTAACTCTTACTATGGCTTTTTCGGACCCAAACAATCCACGTCACGTGGCTTGCTCGCATCTTCGCATGTGTTGAAATTTATACCCGCTGCCGAGACCATATATACATTTATCGTGCAATACTTGATAGGTGCGATCATACCAGCACTGATGCACCAGATCCCATCAGAACTCCGTAGTGAAGTGTGCTTGGGCCAGACTAGTACTAGGATGAGTGACCTCTTGGGAAGTCCTCGTGTTGCACATTCTTTCACATTGTTCTATTTTTTACGTTGTTTTTCGTCGTTGTTATTTGCAACAAGTATCGCCTACACGACTCCAACTAACTCTTACTATGGCTTTTCCGGACACAAACCATCCACGTCTCGTCGCTCGCTCGCGTCTTCCCAAGTGTTGAAACTTATACCTGCTGCCGAAACCATATATACATTGGTTGTGCAATATTTAATACGTGCGATCATACCAGTACTAATGCACCGAATCCCATCAGAACTCCGTACTTAAGTGTGCTTGGGCGAGAGTAGTCCGAGGATGGGTGGCTTCCTGGGAAGTCCTCGTGTTGCACCTCTTTTTGACATTCTTTTATTTTATACGTTGTTTTTCGTCGTTGTTATTTGCGACAAGTACCGCCAACACGACTCCAACTAACTCTTACTATGGCTTTTTCGGACCCAAACTGATAAGCCTCTCCATTGCTTGATTGAAGACTGGACCCGAGAAGGACGAAGTTCCAGCAGGTGGCAGCGGAAGTTGATGGAATCAGAGTGGATGTTGACGGCAGAGAAGGAGATGGTGTGGTCCTAGCTTCAGGCAGCTTCCATTGTTGGAAGAAAGCTAAGAGGTGGGAGAGAGTTGATGGAAGGTGACTTTGGTCAGAGATTCTCGGCTGATAAGAACTTCAGCAATGAAGAGAAATTTCTCATAATATCCAAAGTATCATACAAGTGCTGCCATGGTGGGTTTTATAGATGAACCCCCTTGGCCATGTGCATACAATTCATGATCTGTGAAGAGTGGATCAGTTGCCACGTATTTAGTCATGTGCAGCAGGTGCTGGCCTTCTAGAAGGCTTATTTACAATGTGATAAAAATCAATTAAACATGTGGCCACGTGATGGATTGGAAGACTTCATGTTGCAAACCCTTCATCACTAAGCTCACCCCCCTCCCTTGGTCGAAAGGACTCTTTTACCCTTCTCCTTGGGTTGGGTTGTTGGTCTTTATTTATTGGGCTTAGACCCTCTTGTATCACAAACCATCCACGTCACGTCGCTCGCTCACGTCTTCCCAAGTGTTGAAACTTATACCCGCTGTCGAAACCATATATACATTGTTCGTGCAATACTTAAGGTGCGATCATACCAGCACTAATGCACCGGATCGCATCAGAACTCTGCAGTTAAGCGTGCATGGGTGAGAGTAGTACTAGGATGGGTGACCTCTAGGGAAGTCCTCGTGTTGCACCTCTCTTTCACATTCTTTTCTTTTATATGTTGTTTTTTGTCCTTGTTATTTGCAACAAGTACCGCGTACACGACTCCAACTATCTCTTACTATGACTTTTTCATACCCAAACCATCCACGTCACGTCGCTTAGTCGTGTCTTCCCATGTGTTGAAATTTATACCCACTGCCGAAACCATATATACATTGATCGTGCAATACTTGTTAGGTGCGATCATACGAGCACTGATGCACAAAATTCTATCAGAACTCCGTAGTGAAGCATGCTTGGGCGAGAGTAGTACTAGGATGGGTGACCTCCTGTAATGTCCTTTGAAGCGTGCTGGATGGCATCGAGTAGAGGTATGTTCACCTCTACCTTCCTGAAGGTCTCCAAAATTTCCTTATCCTCCTCTTCCATCTTTTTGGTAGGGAGTGCCCGTGAAGGGAATGGAAGAGGGATAGGTCGGTCAATCAATGGAGAAGGTGCGGCAGCGATGTTGGAGGAAGAAAAAGAAGGTCCACCTGAAGAAGAACCACCGGCTGGAGAAGAAGATCCACCCACCTCAAATGCCCTACGTGGACTGTCGTGGTCGTCCTCTCTAGGACAAGTGGCAGGCACAGGTGTAGGTGTAGAAGTGGGCTCTGAAGGCACAACAATCTGCTTCCCTAATCTGAGGGTTATGCCACTTACATTCCTCGGATTCTGCACAGTCTGGGATGGTAGCTTATCAGAATTCTAAGACTGTGCCTGGTTCATCTGAGTAGCCATCTGACCCATCTGGTTAGTGAGACTCTGTATGGAAGCTCTAGTCTCCTGTTGAAATTGCATGTTATCTTTTTGAAACTGCAGGTTTTGCATAGTCATCTGTCTCACTAACTCTTCTAATGAAGGCTCAGAAGAAGTGGAAGGTTGGGCAACTAGTTGGGCAGGTGCCTCTTGCTGCTACTGTTGCTGTTGTTGCCTCTGGTGTTGTTGCATAGGTGGAGGCACATATCTGTTAGGTGCTCCAGCATTCTAGAAAGGTGGCGCCTGCTGCTGATGCTGTGGCACATTGTTCCATTTAAGATTAGGGTGATTCCTCCACCCTGAGTTGTACCGGTTGCTGGACAAGTCATGATTTGGCTGTTGTGGCTGCCTGTTGTTAAATATGTTGGTAGCATAAGCCTGAGGCGCATCAGAGGCAGCTGAGGATTGGAAAGTAGGACAAGCATCTGTGTAGTGGTCACCAGAAGTACAAGTAGCACATAGTCGTGCAACAGATGCGGATGAAGTTGTAGTTTTCTGGTTGGTTGCCAACTGTGTCACTACCTTCGCAAGAGATTCAATCTTGTCTTCCAACTTGCTTTCAATAGCAGATAAAGATTGGGCAACAACATCATGTACGCCCCTCACCACAATAGCATCATTCCTAGCGCTAAACTTCTGGGAGTTGGAAGCCATCTTCTCAATCAATTGCCTGGCCTCAACAGGTGTGGTGTCTCCAAGAGCACCACCACTGGCAGCATCAATCATACCCCTATCCATGTTGTTCAAACCCTCATAGAAATACTGGATCAGGAGTTGTTCAGGTATCTAATGGTGGGGACAACTTGCACAAAGTGTCTTGAATCTCTCCCAATACTCATACAAGCTCTCTCCACCAAGCTGCCTAATCCCAATGCTGTCTTTCTGATAGTTGTGGTCATGTTGGGAAAAATTTCTCCAAGAACCTCTTCAAATCATCCCAACTAGTGACGGATCTAGGCGCCAAAGCATACAGCCAATCCTTATCAACACCTTCCAATGAATGAGGGAATGCCTTCAAGAAGATGTGCTCTTTAGGAACATCATGAGGTTTCATAGTGGAACAGACAATGTGGAATTCCTTCAAATGCTTATGTGGACTCTCACTTGCAAGACCATGAAACTTGGGCAACAAATGGATTAGTCTGGTCTTGAGAACAAATGGAACGTCCTCATCAAGATATTGGATGCACAAGTGTTAACGGATTGGCAAGCGTACCAAATCGTATCAAGTAATTATAAATGGTAAGTCCAAGTATCATTTTCCCAAGATACTCGAAAGGCCTTATCGTTCGTGTGAATTAAGATCGTAAGACTTGAAAGTAAGAATTAATTAATAGAGT
>NC_028356.1:12325286-12326745 GCF_000741045.1 Vigna radiata var. radiata | reverse complement strand
TTTTTGTCCTTGTTATTTGCAACAAGTACCGTGTACACGACTCTGACTAACTCTTACTATGGCTTTTTCGGACCCAAACCATCCACGTCACGACGCTCGCTCGCATCTTCGCATGTGTTGAAATTTATACCCGCTGCCGAGACCATATATACATATATCGTGCAATACTTGATAAGTGCGATCATACCAACACTCATGCACTAGAGATCCCATCAGAGCTCCGCAGTTAAGCGTGCGTGGGTGAGAGTAGTACTAGGATGGGTGACCTCCTCGGAAGTCCTCGTGTTGCACCTCTTTTTCTCATTCATTTCTTTTTTATGTTGTTTTTCGTCCTTGTTATTTGCAATAAGAACCGCGTACACGACTCCGACTAACTCTTACTATGGCTTTTTCGGACCAGACCATCCACGTCACGTCGCTTGCTCGCATATTTGCATGTGTTGAAATTTATACCCGCTGCCGAGACCATATATACATTTATCGTGCAATACTTTATAAGTGCGATCATACCAGCACTGATGCACCAGATCCAATCAGAACTCTGTAGTGAAGCGTACTTGGGCGAGACTAATACTAGGATGGGTGACCTCCTGGGAAGTCCTCGTGTTGCACCACTTTTTCACATTCTTTTATTTTTTACGTTGATTTTCCACCTTGTTAATTTCAACAAGTACCGCCAACACAACTCCAATTAATTCTTACTACGGCTTTTTCGGACCTAAACCATCCACGCACATCGCTCGCTCACATCTTCCCAAGTGTTGAAACTTATACCCGCTATCGAAACCATATATACATTGTTGGTGCAATACTTAAGGTGCAATCATACCAGCACTAATGCACCAGATACCATCAAAACTCCGAAGATAAGCGTGCGTGGGTGAGAGTAGTACTAGGATGGGTGACCTCNTGGGAAGTTCTCGTGTTGCACCACTTTTTCACATTCTTTTATTTTTTACGTTGATTTTCCTCCTTGTTAATTGCAACAAGTATCGCCTACACGACTCCAACTAACTCTTACTATGGCTTTTTTAGACCCAAACCATCCACGTCACAACGCTCGCTCACGTCTTCCCAAGTGTTGAAACTTATACCCGCTGTCGAAACCATATATACATTGTTCGTGCAATGCTTCAGGTGCAATCATACCAGCACTAATGCACCGAATCCCATCAGAACTCCGCAGATAAGAGTGTGTGGGTGAGAGTAGTACTAGGATGGGTGACCTCTTCGGAAGTCCTCGTGTTGTACCTCTTTTTCTCATTCATTTCTTTTTTATGTTGTTTTTTGTCCTTGTTATTTGCAACAAGTACCGTGTACACGACTCTGACTAACTCTTACTATGGCTTTTTCGGACCCAAACAATCCACGTCACATCGCTTGCTCGCATCTTCGCATGTGTTGGAATTTATACCCGCCGCCGAGACCATATATACATTTATCGTGCAATACTTGATAG
>NC_028356.1:12311697-12317326 GCF_000741045.1 Vigna radiata var. radiata | reverse complement strand
CTCCCCTAGCAATTAATAAAGCATTATAGAGCAGAAGTGAAAAACAATTGATCGTCCTACCCCTATTCCTAGGTGGCATTGCTTAATCAAGGAATTACCCACCAATTCATGACATTACTGTACATCCCCGTATCAATAAAGACAAACAATAGTTATCGAATGAGTGAAACGATAAAAACATTAAGCACAGATGAGAACCCAACAATTAACAATTTAAGCATATGGAAACCATATAAATAAACAAGAGTTTAAATAAAAGAGAGTATCAAAAGATTACATTGTTTCCCCCAAAAACAATAGGGTTTAGTTCACCATTTTCATGGTGAATCTAGATGAAAAATGGATGAAGAATGGAAAAGTTAACCCTAGATAAGAAGAAATGGAGCCTAAGCATTCAAGAGATCCTCTCCAGAGAGTGAAATGAGGTCTGGCAGCCCCCTTCTTTCAAAAGAATGCATCTAAAATCGCAATAGGGCTATTTATAGGTGAGGAGCGCAACAGAAAACAGGCCCAAGCCCACCAGACAACCGCTTGGCGCCACACTTGTTTCGCCTGGCGGTTTCCCTCAAATCGCACTACCGCCTGGCGGTAGGGGTCTACCGCCCGGCGGTAGGGGTCTAATCGCAAATCCACTCAGTGGCCACGCCAGGTGCCTTCTCCTCGCCCTGGACCGCCCGTCGGTGTAATTTGCCGCAGGGCGGTACGTCGACTCTTCAATTGTTCAATTTTCTTCTCTTTTCTTGAGTCTACGACCTTCATCTTCAACACCATTCTTCACTTTCTCAAAAATGCTACAAAACAATGCAAAACAAGCATAATATCGCTAAAAATAGCTTTTGATTCTCTACAGACTCATTTATTGAGTTTTGCTTGATTCTCAGCTCATTCTAAGCAGTAAAGGGAGTAATTTGGTCTAAAATGACATATGAAAATAGTTGTTTTTCAACCTTCATCACCACCCCAGAGATTGCACAACAGATGTTACACATTATGAATGACCAATCCACTAAGCAAAAATGCACTCATGGAAATTAACAATTCATACAAAGCAAGTGTTTCACTCAATCACTCAAGTGTTTAAGGTGACACTCCAACTCTCTATTTTTACAAGTCACATGAAACAAAATTGCCATTCATCTCAAACAATAAAAATCTTCACATGCAAATGCCATCAAAAGGACTTTTCTAAGGCTTGTATTGAGGCTGGGCGAACAAGCAAAATTGGTTTTTCTGGAATGCAAAGTCCTTGAGTTAAGAGAGCTACCATAGTATTCAAAATTTAAGCACAACTCTCTTCATCACCAATCTCACTCATTCCCAACTTTTTCCCCTTTTCTTCTTCATTGAGCTCATCTTCATGCTTTTCTTCTTTTCTTTTTCTCATGAAGTTTTCTTTTCACAACATTTGAGCTCAATGCTTTTCACTTGCCTTTCAATTTCCCCCATGCAACCCCAAACTTGAAACTTTTCATCACATACAGTTAAGCTCATCCCAACTCAAGGTAAAGAATTTCAAGACAAGGGTTCACATCCTGTTTAAGGCTAAGGTTCAAAAAGGGTAAAATATTTTAAGCTCTGTGGGTGAAAATTTGGCTAGAGAAGGGTTTTAAAAAAAATGGCCTTGATCATNTGACATTCACATGCAATTCAATCAATCATCGAGATTAAAGCAATATCATTCATTCTTTCCTGTGCACAATACATTCAACCATAAAAACTCTGGAGCTCAATACCTCACACAACATGCTTTCTCACACAATATTCATTCATAGATCCTACTTAGCATCATAATCACAATCATAATTCATCACACATCTATTTCACTGGCTATCAATATACAAGCAACTCAATTATCAATCACATCAAATCATCATCAAATAGTCTCATCATGCACATCAGTCAATCAAACATCTTCAGAAAAGTATTTAGGCCAAGCATACACACTGAAATTAAAATTCAACTTATTCTACGAATTTAAAATGTAAAAGTAAAAGAGAGAAAACAAAACTAAAATCCTGTCTATGACATGAACGTCCATCAAAAGATGTCTGCACTCAACCCATGCTGTCATCAGAATCCTCCTGACTCTCATCGTCAACATCCTCAAAATTTTCTTCATCTGTGTTTGGTGCTCCAACTGCACCAAAACCAAAACCACTGCTCTGTGCCTACTGTTGAGGCCACGCCATGGCTGCACGAAACTCATCCATTGTCCACCTGTGCACTAGTGGCTGGTCGTACAACCCAACAATCATCTCGGCAGTCGCAATCTGCCCTCTGCGAAGGGCCTCCATCCTTGCTTCCATCATGGACATGTACATGTTCCTCATCTGGAATGGCTCTGCATGCTGGACTGGTACCTCGTCAGGCACCTGCTCTTGTTGAGTTGCAGCTCTCCTACGACGCCTCCTGGGTGCTGCCCTTGCTACACCTGCTGCTCCTGCCTCAGCACAGAACTGATGGAAATAGGATGCATCGATAGCGTTCCTAAGTCTCTCGTATGGGGGAACTACAGTATCTACCCCAGTCTGCTAACAAATAAAAGTGATCAAAGATGGATGCCCCAATGGCATCCTGCTACTTATTGTCATCGCGCAACTCCGTATCTCATCGGCGATAATTTTGTTGACATTCACCTCCATCTGTCTCATCAAGCAGAAAATGAGACGAACCATGTGCATCGTGACGTCAGAGATGTGGGAGCAAGGTTGGATGTTGGCATGCGTGAATGCCATCCAGTATCGTGCCAGAGGTATCATGTCCAATCTCCTAATGTTAACCGGTGCCCCACTAGAGTTAGTCTGAAAATGCCTTCTAGAGAGGCATATAACCCTCTAAATTTCGGCTATATCGCCAAACAGACCATCCTGTGACGCATACTGGCACTGCTCCCCTGGCCATTCTGTGCCCAAAAAGCTGTTTATAGTATCGGGGTCATAACTAATAATTTGTCCCCTCACAAAGCTCTTATATCTTCCAGCCGCCACTCCACCTCTGGATAAGGCGTTGGTGTAGAATTCTTTCACCAACTCAACACTAGCAGGTGTAGGGTAAGTTGTTAACTTCTCCCAATCTCTCCTCAAGATCTCCGCTCCAAATTCAGGAGCCAAGTCAGGAATGAAAGAAGCCCGCCTCTCCATCAGCAACCTTCTCTCTTGCGCAATTGCATAATGATCTTCATGCTGTATGGAGAGGAACCTCTAAGAGTCAAATCCTCTCGTCCTTTCCGGCTCCTTCCTTTTGTTACCAATACTTCTTCCTCCGCGTGATGCTGACGCCATTCCTGATAAAATACAATTCACAACAAACCGTAGAACTTTGTCATTAGAAGTTAATGCATCATCAATCACTTTCAAACCAAACACAGTTCACCACTAGGGTGCACAGTCCCCCCTTTTTCCTCTATGCAAAACATTCAACCAAAACGCAGCAGACCGCCCGGCGTCAAGTAGGACCGCCCGGCGGTATGCATAAGCTTTTAATACCGCTCGGCGGCATAGGCCTACCGCCCGGTGGTGCGAGAGGGTTTTCAAAAAGTTTTATCAAAACAACCCTAATCTCCACTCAAACACTAATTACCACTATGCAAACCATATTCAAGCAACTTAAATGGCCAAAACAGTCCCTAATTCAACAATTTATGCAAGGAATTCCAAAACCCTAATTTGTCATGTTCCTAAACATGTTCATCATTAATTTCAAAATTAGAAACTAAAGAATGAAATTACACACTTACTTGAGTGGAGATGCGAAATGCTTGCAAAAATTCCTTCAATTGATGATGAAAAACTCTTAATGCACAACTCCCACCGAAAAACCCCCAAATTTTAAGTAGGAAACTAAACTTTTGTGAGTGGGTGGTGAGAAAGTGTATAAAAATCCCTTTAGAACCCTTTTGAAAGTGCAAATCTGGAGCAAAAGTCCAAGGAGACCGCCAGGCGAAATTCAAAGGGACAAAACAAAGTGAAGAGAACCTAAAACCACCCAGCTTTTAAGAGGCTCGGGTTTGGTTCTCGCCGCCACCACCCGGCGACAAAGTTATACCGCCCGGTGGTGAGTGTAAATTTCCTTATCACTTTTTCTTGCTTGCCTTCTGCGATTTCTCCCGGTAACTCCTGATCTTTGCCCTAAATTTTTCAATTTCAAGATTTTCCTCACTCAAATGCACATGCACACCTAAAATGTATTAAGACAGAATTTGGAAAACAAATAACAAACACAAAAGTGCAAATTGCTTTACAACAAATGGGATAGCCCCAATAAACACCCATTAGTAGGTGTTAAATTTCTTCTTGCTTGGTATCTTCTTCTTCTTCTTCTTTATGCTAAATCTCTTCAAAAAGTTGATTGAACCAAGCACATGTTTCCATGCATCAATCATAGGAACCTTAATCTCCAATTTCTTGAAGATCTCTATGAAGTACTTGAACCTATTTTCCTTCCTATGATTTTTCTTTTGATGAGGAAAAGTTTTTTTATGTGATCTTTTCTTCTTTCCCCTCATCCTCTTTTTCTTTTTCTTTTCTTTCTTTGTTTTCACATTTTTTTTCTTTTTTTTCTATTCTTTCAACCACTGCTTTTCCTTTCTCATCATCCTTCTTACTCTCACTCAACTTTACTGTTTCTATCTTCTCTATCTTTTCCTCAACAACAACTTTTTCTGTTTTTATTTCCTCTTCCTTTTCTTCCTTTATTTTCTCCTCATATATCTCTATGTATTCTTCTTCTATCTTTTCCTCCTCGACAGCCTTATCATTTTTAGAAATAGTGGCTTGATATTCTTCTTTAGGGTTAACTTCAGTATTATCCCTAATAATGCCGAGAGACTTCAATACCTTTGTTATCTCATCTTCCTCTATCTTCTCTTCATCAATAACCATGTCATCCTCAAAGATAGTGGCTTGACATTGTGCTTTAGGGTTAACTTTAGTATTAACCCTAATAATACCCAGAGACTTCAATGCATAAGAGTGTTGTTCCTGCAGTAAACGTTCTTTAGCTTCCCCCAATGTTTTTGTTGACCTAGAGAGTTGTTGCTTAACATCTCGCCCATTCTGGCTTTGATTCAAGTTTGAGTGAGGTTCCCACTGGTAAAATTGAGTGCCCATATAATCAAATTCTTGTCTAAACTGCATTCTGCACACGTTAGGCACAAAACCCTAAAAAACATTTATTAGAACATAAATAAAAATAAAAATAAACATAAAATCAAGTCAAATTCAATCAATCCACACTACTTGAAAAAGTAAACCTCGAGTCCCCGGCAACGACGGCAAAAAGTTGTTAACGGATTGGCAAGCGTACCAAATCGTATCAAGTAATAATAAATGGTAAGTCCAAGTATCGTTTTCCCAACAGACTCGAAAGGCCTTATCGTTCGTGTGAATTAAGATCGTAAGACTTGAAAGTAAGAATTAATTAATAGAGTATGAGAACAAAATATAAACATGCAAAAGAGATTGATTCAATTGATGAGAAGAAAACAATGGATGAATGGAGTTGTTGGGGGTTTAGAATTTCATCTTATCCGTTCTCTCTTATTTACTCCTCTTGATTTATTAGCTTGATTAACTAATTGTCATGTAACTTTCTTAGCCTACCCTTAACCCGATCCCTCGACGAAAAGAGC
>NC_028356.1:12304708-12311457 GCF_000741045.1 Vigna radiata var. radiata | reverse complement strand
TATAAATAAACAAGAGTTTCAATAAAAGAGAGTATCAAAAGATTACATTGTTTCCCCCAACAACAATAGGGTTTAGTTCACCATTTTCATGGTGAATCTAGATGAAAAATGGATGAAGAATGGAAAAGCAAACCCTAGATAAGAAGAAATGGAGCCTAAGCATCCAAGAGATCCTCTCCAGAGAGTGAAATCAGGTCTGGCCGCCCCCTTCTTTCAAAAGAATTCATCTAAACTCGCAATAGGGCTATTTATAGGTGAGGAGCGCAACAGAAAACAGGCCCAAGCCCAACAGACAATCGCCCGACGCCACACTTGTTCCGCCCGGCAGTTTCCCTCAAATCGCACTACCGCCCGGCGGCAGGGGTCTACCGCCCAGTGGTTTGCCTTTAATCGCAAATCCGCCCAGCGCCCACGCCAGGTGCCTTCTCCTCGCCCTGGATCGCCCGACGGTGTAATTTGCCGCCGGGCGGTACGTCGACTCTTCAATTATTCAATTTTCTTCTCTTTTCTTGAGTCTACGACCTTCATCTTCAACACCATTCTTCACTTTCTGAAAAATGCTACAAAACAATGCAAAAAAAGCATAATATCGCTAAAAATAGCTTTTGACTCTCTACATTCTCATTTATTGAGTTTTTCTTGATTCTAAGCTCATTCTAAGCAGTAAAGGGAGTAATTTGGTCTAAAATTACATATGAAAATAGTTGTTTTTCAACCTTCATCAACAAGCTTTCAATACCGAAATCAGGTGCAACCATCTCCCTAAAAGTCCTCTCACGAGGTGGAGGTTGTGCCATATTGTTCTCAGTGTGAAAAACAACAGAATCAGAATCAGAATCAAGTGCAGATGCAACAGATGCAGTGGATGCAGTATGAACAAAATACTCAGCAGTGGGATGCACAATATCTAATGGAACAGACTCAAAAACAGACTCTAAAGACAAATTCCTAGAATGCCTAACTAACCTATGAAACGTTCTATCAATTTCAGGATCAAAAGGTGGTATGAATCCAGGATTTCCTCNAGTCATGCACTAAATCACAACACCCTCTAATCATGAAACAATAGCACAAAAATTCAAAACACAGAAAACAACACAAGATAACAAATCGACACTATCACAAACACAACACAACACAAGTCACACAACACAGACACAAGACTCAAAACTGAACCGTTGGTCCCCAGAAACGGTGCCAAAATTTGATGAGCTGTCGCGGCCCATAAAATTTTTATTGCATATTAGAAATGCAGTATAGCTAGGGAATGACCCCTAGGTCGTCTCCCAAAGACCAATTTTGCGGTTCGAGAATCGAGTCTAACAGGAAAGGGGGGGGTTTGAAAGTGTGTTGGAAAAATTAAAGAACTCAATATAACACAGATGCAGACAAACCAATTTGAGCCAGCATGGTAATTAATCTAACACTATTAAAAACCTTAGACAACATTTAAATATCAAACACTATTATAAACTAATTAACAAACACAGTTAAAACTAATTAAATGCAACACTAACTCAAACACATAAACTCAACCTATCAACTAAATTAATTAAAAACCAAAGAAACCAACAAGCCTAATTTAATCCTAGCAAATTACTTGACATAATGGCAATTAACAAATGAAATTAAAAGTCCAATTGGCCAAAGAAAGAGCACATGGCCATGAGAAATGTTCTATATTCACTTAACCATCAAATGTGTTATCTTTTGTCCCATGTGCACCAATTCTCAAAACAAATAAAAATATCCTTAAACATCCAATTGAAAACCGTGCCTTAGCCTTCTCCATGCAGCAAAATTCTGAATGCACACACCATGCCATACAATTCACGTGAGCAATGCAAAGAGCTTCTACAAAAGTTGCTTCCAAACCAAAGGGTAAATGAATGTAAGCATGGGCGCTCCTACCAAGGTTCCATGTAAGCAAAGTCAAAGCTAGGAAAACAAAATACAAACACATCCATTCTCTAGTGCTATTCTCGGCAGCTGCAATGCAAAGAGACAAAAATTAAAATGGAAATCTTCCTAGAATAAAAATAAGCATCTTTTTTGTTTGCCTAAAAGTGGTAAAAACTTAAATGCACTCCTCTCTCTTCCTTTTCAACTCACCATTCTGTCTTCTCACCCCAACACTCACCATTCAGCATTTTCTTCTTCCTCCCACCGAAAACACACACCAAAGAAACCCCATTTCAAGTTGCAACTCCATTCAAGACAATAAACCAACACTACTACTACTTAAACTCAACCCAATCTTCCATTTTTTTCAAGCTCTTGTGCGAAAAACGAAAATAACATTATACCATTCAACTCAAGAAATGTCCAGCCCCAATAACATCATCAAACTCTGGTTCCAAACTATTTTCAAACATCAAAACCGAAATATGGAAGAAAAAAGCCAAACCCACAACACCCACACAACACCTTAAGCTCTCTTTAACCCAAACTCACATAGAACCTCATTTTCATCAACCAACCAACCAAAATGCAAAGAAAAAATTGAGGAATAGCACTAAAGGAGAGGAAAAACGAAAATCTAAAGTCACTCAAACCCAACAATCACCATGGAAATGCAAAGAAAAGCTTAAAAGCTCAAGCTTCAAACATAAAAAACAAGCAAATGGAAGAAGGAATCAATGGATTTTCACCACCAATGAGTTAAGACAGCCAAGAGTGAGTCAAGGGAAGAAGAAAATCTGCATAAAATTCATTGAAAATGGTCCAAACCATGGCACCAAGAAAGCACCCATGATAGCATGTTCAAAACAAGAGAAACCCTAGGAGAATGAAACCAAAAACATGAATATGGAATTGTTAGTGTGTGGCTCCGTTTTCCCACCCCATATGACCGAGATTTTTAATTTTGGTGGGGTCCACACACTACAAGTCAACCCTAAAGGGATGCCACATGGCCCCCACAATTGGTTTATACAAAAATGCCCCTAAAGGGGTCCAAAACACCTAATTCCAATTAAGGGCTTCTAGAAAACGAAATTACAACTTAGTTAAAATGGAAGTGACTAAATGTTGAGTCTTGAATGATCACGCCACCATCCCTAATGCTCCAAATGATGTTTCCCAAAATTTCCCTGCAACCAAAATACACTTAATCAGCTCAGAAAACCCAAATTAGCACAATTACGAATTTCCGACCAAATTAAGCAGAATTCGAAAAACGGGGAAATAACATATAATTAAACATAATTCCCTGGTTTATTTAAGTGTAATAAACTAAATATAGTTCAAGAAATAACCACTCATCAATGTCCCCTCTTCTACAATCTGCCAATCACCACTTTGAACAATCCTCAAAGTGAACTATCCCCTGTAATCAACAGATCCAAAACAGCAGCCTTCATGGATGCCAAGCCAGAAAGTATGCAGCAGTCTTCAAGGATGCCAAGCCACAACGTGATCAAACCAGAAGCAGTTTCTTTGTG
Organism: Vigna radiata var. radiata; assembly: GCF_000741045.1. Taxonomy (NCBI): domain Eukaryota; kingdom Viridiplantae; phylum Streptophyta; class Magnoliopsida; order Fabales; family Fabaceae; genus Vigna; species Vigna radiata. The sequence continues at coordinate 12,308,014 of NC_028356.1, read as the reverse complement.
CAGAATATGATCAATCAATGTGTGCATAAACAATCTCCCATTGAATCTCTTTCAAGAAAGATCACCACCTTCTTGGAGAATTCTTGGAGCTCTTAAAACAAAGAATTCAATCAATCAACATAGGAACATGTAACACAGTACATAAAAATGTTCAATAGATATAACAATCAATCAACATAAGAACATGTAATTTAGCAACAACATATGCGTGTTATTAAGCAATGTGTTGTCATCATAAAAAACTAGAGTGATATAGAAATTATGTTGTCAACAATCTCAAAAATCTCCCCCTTTTTTGATGATGCAGAACCATGATTAATAACCAACCATGTTTGCACAACTAAAAACAAAACAGAGTAACAAAAGATATATCACAGTTCAAGTACTTTGCACATAACACAATTAAACAGCAAAATACCAAGCAGAATATGAGACCGAATAATCATTCTACCCCTTTCATAAAGCTTTCATAAATTTTCTCCCCCTTTGTGCATTAGCAAAAAAGGAATGCTCTAAATATTTATGTTGATATTTCAAACAGAGATGCATCAAAAAGTATATGCATTTACAAGATGCAATGATGCTCTCCCTATCACATTTAATCACATGTAAATGATAACTCCCCCTGAAATGCAAGCATGTGATGAAAAATGTGTAAAATGTAATACTCCCCCTATAATTATGCATAGATATCAAAACCAGATCAGATTCACAATGCAGTATATCACAGAGTATACAAAGAGTATAGTACAGAGTTGTATTAAGGACAAAATATAAAACAGTTTAGTCATGCAATGATATAATCACCAACAATCTCACAATATTATCTCAATCAAGATATTTAAAAGCAATTTAGAACAAAGATAATAGCATATATTCAAAAATAAGCAATCAGTGAAAGAAAAAGCAAATTCCAGAATTGGAATTTATAATCCTGTTGTGAGTAGTCGATTGCATTATTTCGTCATTCGAATACATTGCTTTCCAAAGTTGTTGAATTTCACTTGTAGTTTCCAAAGCAATGTTCTTCCAGCGTGCTTGGGCGAGAGTAGTACTAGGATGGGTGACCTCCTGGGAAGTCCTCGTGTTGCACCTCTTTTTCACATTATTTTCTTTTTTTACGTTGTTTTTCGTCCATGTTATTTGCATCAACTACCGCCTACACGACTCCCACTAACTCTTACTATGGCTTTTTCGGACCCAAACCATCCACCTCATGTCGTTCGCTCGCGTCTAATTCACCGGATCCCATCAGAACTCCGTAGTTAAGCATGCATGGGCGACAGTAGTACTAGGATGGGTGACCTCCTAGGAAGTCCTCGTGTTGCACCTCATTTTAACATTATTTCCTTTTTTACGTTATTTTTAGTCCTTCTCATTTGCAAGAAGTACCGCCTACATGAGTCAAACTAACTCTTACTATGGCTTTTTCAGACCCAAACCATCCACGTCACGTCGCTCACTCGTGTCTTCCCAAGTGTTGAAACCTATAGCCACTACCGAAACCATATATACATATATCGTGCAGTACTTGACAGGTGTGATCATACCAGCACTAATGAACCGGATCCCATCAAAACTCCGCAGTGAAGCAAGATTGGGCGAGAGTAGTACTAGGATGGGTGACCTCCTTGCAAGTCCTCGTCTTGCACCTTTTTTCACATTCTTTTTTTTATTACGTTGTTTTTCGTCCTTGTTATTTGCAACAAGTACCGCCTACACGACTCCGACTAACTCTTACTATGGCTTTTTCGGACCCAATCCATCCACGCACGTCGCTCGCACGCGTCTTCCCAAATGTTCAAACTTATACCCGATATCGAAACCATATATACATTGATCGTGCAATACTTGACAGGTGCGATCATACCAGCATTAATGCACCTGATCCCATCAAAACTCCGCAGTTAAGCGTGCTTGGGTGAGAGTAGTGTTAGGATGGGTGACCTCCTGGGAAGCTGATGAGTCGATATTTTATCGACTTCACTTAGTTTATTGTGCTAGAATTAATCAGGGAATTGTGCTTAATTTTCCAGTATTTTCCCGTTTTTCCGAAATATGCTTAATTTGACCGGAAATTCTAATTTTAATTAATTTGAATTTTCTGAGCTAATTATTTGCATTATTAATTGCAGGGAAAATATTGGAGACACAATTTGGAGCATCGGGAGGGAGACAAAATAATTCAAGACTCTTGTCATAGACATTTCAAATTTAATTACTTTGAAACTTAGTAGTCTAGATAGTTTTTAATTAAACTTGTAAACATTGGGCCAATTTTTGGTAAAATAGTTTGAGCCCAAATAGGAAACATGACATGGCACCTAGGGTTTTGTAAAGATGGTGGACCCTACCCTAAATTTTGAGACACATGCCCTTAGATAAGGGAGCCAGCCGTGACATTGAAGGGGGGCTAATTTAACTCTCTCGGAAAAACAAAAAATTCTNCTCNGAAAAAAATGGCAATGTTGGCAATATTTGATTGTGGATGAAANGCTACNATTNTTTTTGGTTGGTGGAACGTTGGGAAGCAGNGGACACTNGGTACATCTTTTTGGTCTCGGCAATTGGAGAAAAGAAGAAGAGNACCTCTGTCACACATTGATTAGCGTTATTTTACTTTGAATANAGGGTGTGNTGCAACAGCCGACACCAACAATTTTCATTTTTTTTTCGTTGACTGAAACTGAAATGTAGCTCACGGTATTCCTTGGTTGAATGAGAGAAGCANCCTTCCATTATTCCTTTTCATTTATTGCATGTGCAGCATTTTGATTTCTTGAGTTTTTTTTATTGGATCAAAAGGGATATATTTTACATTGAGTTTTGGAATGAAAGGGAAAGGTCTGGTGATGGTTCACGGCTGCAGCTTGATGATGGGACGGTAGCATTTTTTTGTTGGTTAGTTTCTTTTATTTTATCTCCTAGATGAAATTAGTAGTAGATTAGCTAGAAGGTAGTAGGTGTACGGTGGTTGGAATTATCTTCTTTTTGTTGAGTAATTTAATTCCTTTCTCCTAGAAGTGTCACGGTTTGTTTTCATAGTTTTTTTTTTTTAGAATTTATTGACTTGGTTGGAAGAAAGCTCACGTTCATTTTGTTTCAAGCATGTGGTGCACAGTTTCTATTTTTTTTAATTTTCTTTATCATGTATTCAATGTTTCTCATTTTTAGTTTTCTTTATCATGCATTTAATTTGCATATGGCTGCACCGTTTTCATATTTTTTTTATTATTTTATTTTTCTTTTTTTTATTTTCTTTTATTTTAAATTAGTTTAGGTTTTAGATAAACTTTATGTCTTTTT
>NC_028356.1:12286515-12298043 GCF_000741045.1 Vigna radiata var. radiata | reverse complement strand
ATCATACCAGCACTAATGCACCGGATCCCATCAGAACTCCGCAGTTAGGCGTGCTTGGGCGAGAGTAGTTAACATTATTTTCTTTTTCACGTTCTATTTCGTCCTTCTTATTTGCAACAAGTACCACCTACGGATTTTTCNGACCCAAACCATCCACGTCACGTCGTTGGCTTGTGTCTTCTCAAGTGTTCAAACCTATACCCGCTGCNAAAACCATAAATACATATATCGTGCAATACTTGACAGGTGCGATCATACCAGCACTAATGAATCGGTTCCTATCAGAACTCNGTAGTGAAGCAACCTTGGGCGAGAGTAGTACTAGGATGGGTGACCTCCTGGGAAGTCCTCGTGTTATACNTTTTTTTCACATTCTTTTCTTTTTTACGTTGATTTTCGTCCTTATTATTTGCAACAAGTATCGCCTACACGACTCCGACTAACTCTTACTATGGCTTTTTCCGACCCAAACCATCCACGTCACATCACTCGCTCGTGTCTTCCCAAGTGTTGAAACCTATACCCGCTTCCGAAACCATATATACATATATCGTGCAATACTTGATAGGTGCGATCATACCAGCACTAATGCACGAGATCCCATCAGAACTCCGTAGGGAAGCGTGNTTGGGCGAGAGTAGTACTAGGATGGGTGAAATCTTGGGAAGTCCTCGTGTTGCACCTTTTTTTCACATTATTTTCATTTTTANGTTGTGTTTCGTCTTTGTTATTTGCAACAAGTACCACCTTCATGACTTTGACTAACTCTTACTATAGCTTTTTAGGACCCAAACCATCCACGTTACGTCGCTCGCTCGCGTCTTCCCAAGTGTTGAAACTTATACCCGCTGCCNAAACCATATATANATTCATCGTGCAATACTTGACANGTGCGATCATACCCGCAGTAATGCACCGGATCCATGAAAACTCCATAGTTAAGCGTGCTTGGGCAATANTCGTACTAGGATGGGTGACCTCCTGGGAAGTCCTCGTGTTGCACCTCTTTTGCACCGGATCCCATCAAAACTCTNCAGTTAAGNGTTCTTGGGCGAGAGTAGTGCTAGGATGGGTGACCTCCTNGGAAGTCCTCGTGTTGCACCTTATTTTAACATTCTTTTCTTTTTTACGTTGTTTTTAGTCCTTCTTATTTGCAACAAGTACCGCCTACATCAGTCAAACTATCTCTTACTACGACTTTTTCCGACCCAAACCATCCACGTCTCGTCGCTCACTCATGTCTTCCCAAGTGTTGAAACCTATAGCCACTGCCAAAACCATATATAAATATATCGTGCAATACTTCACAGGTGCGATCATACCAACACTAATGCNCGAGATCCCATTAGNACTCCGCAGGGAAGGGTGCTTGGGCGAGAGTANTACTAGGATGGGTGACCTCCTTGGAAGTCCTCGTGTTGTACATTTTNTTCACATTCTTTTCTTTTTTACGTTGTTTTTCGTCCCTTTATTTATTCCCAATGCCAGCACTAATGAGCCCGACTAACTCTTACTATGGCTTTTTCCGACCCAAACCATCCACGTCACGTCGCTCGCTCGTATCTTCCCATGTTTTGAAACCTATACCTGCTTCCGAAACCATATATAAATATATCGTGCAATACTTGACAAGTGCGATCATACCAGCACTAATGCACGAGATCCCATCAAAACTCCGCAGGGAAGCGTGCTTGGGCGAGAGTAGTACTAGGATGGGTTAAGTCTTGGGAAGTCCTCGTGGGACACCTTTTTTTCACATTCTTTTCTTTTTTACGTTGTGTTTCGTCCTTTTTATTTGCAACAAGTACCGCCTTCACAACTTTGACTAACTCTTACTATGGCTTTTTAGGACCCAAACCATCCACGTCACGTCGCTCGCTCGCGTCTTCCCAAGTGTTGAAACTTATACCCGCTGCTGAAACCATATATACATTGATCGTGCAATACTTGACAGGTGCGATCATACCCGCACTAATGCACCGGATCCCATCATGACTCTGCAGTTAAACGTGCTTGGGCATCAATAGTACTAGGATGGGTGACCTCTTGGGAAGTACTCGTGTTGCACCTCTTTTTCACATTCTTTTCTTTTTTTACGTTGTTTTTCGTCCTTGTTATTTGCAACAAGTATCGCATACACGACTCTGACTAAGTCTTACTATGGCTTTTTCGGGCCCAAACCATCCACGTCATGTCGCTTGCTCGCGTCTTCCCAAAAGTTGAAACTTATACCCGATGTCGAAACCATATATACATTCATCATGCAATACTTGACAGGTGCGATCACACCCGCACTAATGCACCGGATCCCATCAGAACTCCGTAGTTAGGCGTGCTTGGGCGAGAGTAGTACTAGGATGGGTGACCTCGTGCGAAGTCCTCGTGTTGCATCTCATTTTAAAATTCTTTTATTTTTTACGTTGTTTTTCGTCCTTCTTATTTGCAACAAGTACCGCCTACATGAGTCCAACTAACTCTTACTAACGATTTTTCCGACCCAAACCATCCACGTTACGTCGTTGGCTCGTGTCTTCTCAAGTGTTGAAACCTATACCCGCTGCTGAAACCATATCTATATTGATCGTGGAATACTTGACAGGTGCGATCATACCAGCACTAATGCACCGGATCCGATCAGAACTCCGCAGTTAGGCATGCTTGGGCGAGAGTAGTACTAGGATGGGTGACCTCATGCGAAGTCCTCGTGTTGCATCTCACTTTAACATTATTTTCTTTTTTACGTTGTTTTTCGTCCTTCTTATTTGCAACAAGTACCGCCTACATGAGTCCAACTAACTCTTACTACGGATATTTCTGACCCAAACCATTCAGGTCACGACGTTGTCTCGTGTCTTCTCAAGTGTTGAAACCTATACCCGCTGCCAAAACCATATATACATTGACAGGTGCGATCATACCAGCACTAATGAATCGGATCCTATCAGAACTCCACAGTGAGACAAGCTTATGCGAGAGTAGTACTAGGATGGGTGACCTCCTGGGAAGTCCTCGTGTTGCACCTTTTTTTCACATTCTTTTCTTTTTTACATTGTGTTTCCTCCTTGTTATTTGCAACAAGTACCACCTTCACGTCTTTGACTAACTCTTACTATGGCTTTTTAGAACCCAAACCATCCACGTCACGTCACTCGCTCGCGTATTCCCAAGTGTTGAAACTTATACCCGCTACCAAATCCATATATACATTGATCGTGCAATACTTGAAAGGTGCGATCATACCAGCACTAATGCACCGGATCATATCAGAACTCCGCAGTTAAGCGTGATTCGGCGAGAGTAGTACTAGGATGGGTGACCTTCTGGGAAGTCCTCATGTTGCACCTCTTTTTCACATTCTTTTCCTTTTTTACGTTGTTTTTCGTCCTTATTAGTTGCAACAACTACCGTCTACACGACTCTGACTAACCCTTACTATGGCTTTATTGGACCCAAACCATCCACGTCACGTCGCTCGATCGTCCAGAACTGGTATGGAGCGCCCCTGGAGGGCGCCCGGGCGCCACCTGCGGCACAACACTGCACTCTAGCCAACTTTTCAGCATTCTGGTCAATTGGTTGACTTTTCTGGTTGACTGGTTGACTTTTCTGCATTCTGGTTGACTTTTCTACACCGCAACTCTTTGATAATTCAACCCTTCTTTCAAATCATTCAATAAACCTACAAAATCAAGGGAAACCAAGCATAAAACCAAGAAAACCAACTTTGGCTCTCTTATTCTCTAACTTAAGAAAAATACATGATTTCAAGCTAATTCTAAGCCATAAAGGGTGTGATTTAATATCAAAATTAAGTATGAAAATAATGGTTTTTTAACTGTTATCAGTAAGGTGATTAAATATGATCCCAAGACCATCAATAGGTTCCTTAATGCAGAATGGGAAGGAGAGCAGTGTTAGTATGAGCTGAATATGAGAGAAGCCACTGACTTTGATGACATGGAACGAGTGCTCTGTGTGCCTAGAGGGCGTTTCTACAGGAACCTTATTGGAGCAGCTATTCATATCAAGACGGGTGATTTGATGCCTTTGGCACAATATTGGATGGCATTCACACATACATTAATGTCAAGACGGCCCTGTTTATCTACTGAGTGCTGAGTGGTATGAACATCAACATGGGCCAAGTGATAGCTAATGATATTAGGAGTTGTGCGATGACTACCAACAACAAAGCGCCATCGGGGCATCCATCTCTGATCACACAGTTATGCCATGCAGCTAGGGTGGATATATCTACTCCGCCTTTTGAGCGCCCTAGGAAGGCCATTGATGAGGCCTACTATAGACAATTTTGTGGGGGCGCAGAGGCGGCTCAGGATGTACCTAGGAGGCATGCTAGGAGGAGAGCTCCACCACCTCGTGCCCAGGGAGATGCATTATATGATGCAGAGTCGTTTCAGATGTGAGACATGTATATGTCTCTAATGGAGTCTAGACTGGAGGCAATCCACAAGGGTCAGATGGCCACTGCAAAGATGATTATGAGTTTGTACGATACACCTCCTGCGCATAGGTGGACGATGGATGAGTTCACCAATAGAGTAGCTTGGCCAGAGCAGGCATAGGGGAGCGGATCTTGAGCAACTGAAGCTCTAGTCATGGAGGAGGAGGATGAGGATGATGATGATGAGGTCTTCGAGGATGTTGAGGTTGGAGAGGAGGACTCAGATGACAACATTGGATGAGGAGCCTTTATGGCATCTACTGATCGATGCCAATTGCAGTAGAACAAGGTTTTCTTTATCTTTTGTTTTTCTTTTGTAATTTGAATTCTTAGAATAGGTTTGCTTTTGTTGAATAGTATAGGTTTTTAATGTACTTGGTCTGAAACTTATCTATCATGATGGTTTGACTATGTGTTTCCATGAGATTATTGCTTGATGATGCTTTTTTTGAATGATGATTGACAATGCCATATGCTGATATACAGGTGGAGTGTTCACTTGCTATGTGAACAGATGCATTATGACTTGTGATTGTGATTATGAGGCTAAGCAGGGTATTTCATTGAATGATTGGAATAAGCTTGTTGATGGGCTGTCACAAGCCACACAAATTTTATGTGCAAATAAATGCAGTATAGCTAGGGAATGACCCCTGGGTTGTCTCCCAAGGACCAATTTTGCGGTTCAAGAATCGAGTCTAACACGACAGGGGGGTTTGCGAAAAAGGTTTTTGCAAAAATTAAAGAACTCAATATAAAGACATAGATGCAAACAAACTAATCTAAGCTAGTATGGTAATTAAACTAACACTATTAAAAACCTTAGATAACATTCAAACAAAATAAAATAAAATACTAGACACCAAGACTATTACACAAAACTATCTAACAAAGTTAAATTAACTTAATGCACACTCACTAAAAAAATGAAACATAAGTCAATATACTATGCCAAATATGTCAAAGCAAAGAAATGAGTGAATATAATTTTCCTCTACCAAATAACGTGACCTCCAATGCTCTTACTAAAATAAGTTTGAAAATTCAAGTGGCCTAAAACCATCTTGGTCGTGACCTTGTGCCCTTTGGATGTGAGAGTATTCTTTGCTTAAAGAAATTAAAAATTCGTTCCTCTCTCCCTTTAGCAAGTGTAGCCGTTGCTTTCAATTCTTCAACACAAAAAGTGATATTGCTTTTACCAATGTGTACATGTGCAAGCTTAAATGAATAAAATAAGCAAAGACATCTCTTCCCAAGTCAGCCACGGTCTGCACCTCTTGCTGGGAAATGCCGATTCTCTCTCCCCCAAAGGCAATGACCAAAAGCTATACTCAATGCTTCAAGAAACCAATTTTATCAAGCACCAAAATGATGAAACAATTCCCAAGGCTAGACATCAATGGACCCACTCTCCAAACTAAATTACTAGCATTGAATGCCCTCTCTACAAACCACCACCGTGGGCCCCTTCAAGGAAATTAAGACTTTGTTCCATCAGCTTTTCCCAATGAATTGTTGCCTCTTTGACCGAGACATGCATAGCTAGCAAAGAGAATTCAATGCCTACTCCATATACTACTTGTACTCTCCCTAGAAAAAGAATTGACAATGAACCATGTGCTTTCTATTCTATTGGGATCTGTGTTTCTTCTCCAATAAAAGGTAAAGCAAAATGACAAAGCTCTCTCCTTACACCATCAGAAACCGTAAGGCTCCTCTCCAAAAAAGCACGTTGAGTGTGAAAATAAAATAGAGCAATGTTTCTCTTCCAGCCACCGAACGGACAAGAGCAACAACTAAGAGTCTTCCCTCAAACTCAATCACGGTACAAGCTTACCTACTCCCATCAAATCACTTTTTCATTTTTCTCAAATGCAATGAAAGCTCAAAGTAAACATCACATCAATTCACCCCATAACACTAAATGGAATCAGAGCATATTGATTGAAGAAAAGAAATATGAAGCTTGAATTTTATCATGCTGTAACCGAGAGCACACTCAAGGTGAAGTGTCACACCATGAATTGCTTCCCATCAATGATCCAAAAGAAAGGAAAAGTGCTATGCTCAACCAAAGAAAGGGCATCACCGTGACTACCAAGAGAGACCCAAGATAAAGATGATTTTGTTTTTCCCACGAGAATCAAAAGGAAAAGAAACAAACGTATTCTCTTCATTCAAGCATTAAAAACGTTAATGACCACCCCATTTCCCTTCCAGAGAATGTTTTTCAAAGCAAAGTCATATGACAAATCCCTTAGGTCTCGAGAGTGTGACGGCTACCTCTCCCAAACCTAGGACCGTGAGAGTTTCTTACAAAATGGGTGGGGTCCACCAATTAGACAACAAAATATCAAGCAGATATGAGACATAATAAACATTCTCCCCCTTCCATAAAGCTGGCATAAAATCTCTCCCCCTTTGTGCATTAACAAAAAAGGAATGTTCTATATATTTATGCTAATATTCAAACAGAGATGCATCAAAAGAAATATATGCAGGTTCTTAAAATGCAATGATGCTCCCCCTATCACATTTAATCACATGTAAATGATAACTCCCCCTGAAATGTAGGCATGTGAAGAAAAATGTGTAAGATGTAATACTCCCCCTGTTATTATGCATATATATATATATATATATATATATATATATATATATATATATATATATATATATATATATCAAAACCAGATCAGATGCACAATGCAGTATAGAATCAGAGTATACAAACAATATATCACAGAGTTGTATCAAAGACAAGATATCAAACAATTCAGTCATGCAATGACACAAACATCAAGAATCTCACAACATTATCTCAATCAAGATATGCATAATCAATTCAGATAAGAGATAATTGCAGATAAACAAGATAAAATAATCAATCAACGAAAAGATAACCAAATTCCATGATTGGAATTTATAACCCTTTTATTGTGCAATCAATTGGATTATTTTCCCAGTCAAATACATTACTTCTCAAAGATGTTGAGTTCCACATATTGCATCTTTCATATAAATGGAAAGTAAAAAGAGGTTTGCATCTTAATTCTCATAAGTAATTGATGTTGGCAAGATATGATACTAGCAAGCTTTGAATTTGCTCCTCCAAGGGTAAGGTTTTTAATTTATTCTATTTTATATTTTCTATTCTCTAGGCTTAATTATTAAAAATTTTGATGGATGAGTTTGTTTATTCTTACCAAATTTATTTGTTACCTGTGTATCCTTTTTCATTTATATTTTTTCCCCAATTTTTGGTTATTTAGAGCTCAAGTGAGAAAAATTTCTTGTATGATATTGTTGCAAATGGGCGAAATAGAATTGATGTTGACAAGTTAGTAAACAAAAAATTTAGCTGTCAAATCTGGTTTATTAATCCTTTTTACATACTCTCCTTCATGTATTCTGTGTATCTGAGCATGAGTTATGCCATATTGTAATACTTTGTGGAAACTATTGCTTTGTAAATTTGATTATATTCCCCGTGACTGTCGAGCTTGCGGTGTAGGATGCAATTTTGAATTTCAAAGGTTTCATGAATTTCTTCAAAATGACTTAATTCTTATCGTTTGATAATTCTTCTTAGATGGAAAGTAAACTTAAATAAAGGTCATGTATCACTTCTAGCATCTTAAATTGTAATTTACCTACAGGTTATTGGAGACAATGTGGGTTTTGGATGATGAAATTTGTTATCATGCTAAGGACTGTTAGTGTCATTCCTCAAAACATTTTTTCATAATACATTTCTGATTTTCCTATCAATTGTGTTTCTAATAGTACTTTGCTTTTGGTTGTGCAATTTACTAGACCTTACCATCCACAAAATGTTTGCCACTCGTGCTGATTTGTATAGAACGATTTATACACATCCAAAAGTGAAGGTATGTAGTTATTTTGTTCGGAAGATTATTTTATTTTAGGTAGATGTAGATCATTCCTTTCACCCCCTTTTCCCGTCTATTTAATATCCATAAACTTACCGTTCTTGTTTTTACAGTTTCTAATCCCATCATGATGTTTTCAAGCAATGGAGCTTATGATAGTTGATGCACTTGTTCACGCTAATAGTTATTTGGAGATTTCATCTAACAATTGTTCCGAATTAGTATCATTTTGTGTGGTCTGAATATATTGGCACATTAATGTAAATGGCATGATTCTTTTCTGATGGCCTGAATATTAGTCTGAATAAATAGGTAGGTTGGATCAGTTAAGGTTTTAAGTGGTAACTAATAAGGATTTTATGTAGTCTTTTTGCAGTATTGAATTATATGGATATTTTTAAATTGCTTCACTTTAAGATTTTTTTTTATGTTTCTCTTAGACATGTTAAGTGGTAAATTAAGTTGAAGTACATTGAAAAATAATAGAAACTGGTACAGAGTTTCTTATATTTAAAAAAAAAAAAATTGGTTTAGAAAGTAAGTTTGAAATATGACTTAATATAGAGTACGTATAACAGGAATGACCTTGGTAATGTAAATATAAATGAATTATTAACTTATCTGATTAGTTTATAATTAATTTGATGAATTACAAAAATAGTTGATATGTATATATTAATGTTGTTTATTTTAGAAATTTTAAATTGTAAGTAAAAATTAGCTTATAGGTGATAACTTATTTAATTTTTTTTTATCATATCTCATATTTTAATGTGTTTTGTTTACATGTGTGTGTCTATTCGATGATTGTATAATGTATGTTATACGAGAGAGCTCAGATAGGAGTGCAAATGATTCTAGAGCAGCTAATGGACGAGAAAGGGAAAATATGATGGGAATTTTATTTTAGTGTTCTCTAAATTTTTAGAATAATGTATAAGTTTTAATCAACATTTATTTATTTGATTGAGATATGGATAATTATGTTTGAAGTTAAAATAAATTGTTTTGTAGTAGTATATTTTCATATTTTATCACTGAGTTATAAATATCAAATAACCATGATGTGGAATATGGAAGCAATTTCTTTTATACCTTTTTACTTGATATGATTGTGAAAATTTTAAATTTTTACACGTTTTCATGAAATACAAATTAAGGGTGTTACATTATACAAATTAATTATTGTATCTATTCTGATTCGGTCAAGGATAAAATGAATCTTTATGTGTGAGGAGAAATATTACAGATACGATATTGGTGTAATAACGATGAAACCTCTTGAAATTTGCGATGGAGAGGAGAAATATGATGGAAAAAACATGCCTGATTATACAAATGTAGGTTAAATTATGCATTTGTAAATATTACATTATCGTTGTCTTAACATTGATTCTAAATTTCAATATGTTCATTTTAGGAACACTTGGCTGCGTTTAGAAAGAAGTATACATGTGATTGGATCTTGGACGACGACAACTTCCGAAGAATTCAAACGCTGCAACGTTTTGGATTACGATAGCATTAGAAATGTCTCCTTGGTTTAGATTCTTTTTTATAGGAAATGAATATACATTGTACAGAATTATACTATTTAAAGTCTATTGTTTGGTTTTATGTACATGTCAACCTCTAAGACTAATAACCAATACAGCTAAACTATTCCTCATATTCATTTTTGTTGTCTGTGTTTTTGTTGGAGTGAGTTTATTGATTACCTTCTTGGAGCTGTTGTTGAGAATTGATGTATCCCTAGACTGATGAGGACTGTGAATGAAAAAATTGGTTTACTAAATTGGTTGTTTTTGATTGCATGGAAGTTCTGTTGGAAAAGAAACACAAGTTTCTATTAATGTGTTGTTGTAATCGATTACAGGCACTCTATAATCGATTACCAGTGCAAAAACAGGGATATGTACCAAAAGTGTAGGGCTGCTCCCCTGCTATGATTAAAGAGATCCCCATTTAGGGGTTGGTACTAATTTATTGCATATGATTCACAGTTCATCACATGGTAGGTTAGTTTTTATGCGTAAGGACGAGTTGTTGTACTTATGAGCCCTTGAACATAAATAAGGTGTCCAGAAAATTGTGTGTTTTTGATTGCTTCCAAGTGGTTATGTTTGGCAGGGGTGGAAAGGCAGTAATGTGCTGTTGTCATCTATTACAGGCACTCTGTAATCGATTACCAGTGCAAAAATAGGGATATGTACCGAAAATGTAAGGCTGCTCCCCTGCTGTGATTGAAGAGCTCCCCATTTAGGGGTTGTTACTAATTTCTTGCATATGATTCATAATTCATCACTGGGTAGGTTGGTTTTTATGAGTAAGGACGTGTTGTTGTACTTATACGCCCTTGAACATAAATAAGGTGTCCAGAAAATTGTCTGTTTTTTATTGCTTCCAAGAGGTTTTGTTTGGCACGGGTAGAAAGGCAGTAATGTGCTGCTGTAATCGACTACAGGCACTCTGTAATCGATTACCAGTGCAAAAATAGGGATATGTACCAAAAGTGTAAGGTTGCTCCCCTGTTGTGATTGAAGAGCTCCCCATTTAGGGGTTGTTACTAGTTTGTTGCTTATGATTAATAATTCATCACTTGGTAGGTTAGTTTTTATGAGTAAGGACGTGTTGTTGTACTTATAAGCCCTTGAACAGAAATAAGGTGTCCAAAAAATTGTGTGTTTTTTATTGCTTCCAAGTGGTTTTGTTTGGCTGGGGTGGAAAGGCATTAATGTGCTGCTGTAATTGATTAAAGGCACTCTGTAATCAATTAACAATGCAAAAACAGGGATATGTACCGAAAGCTTAGGGTTGCTACCCTGCTATGATTGAACAACTCCCCATTTAGGGGTTAGTAGTAATTTATTCCATATGACTCACAGTTCATCATTTAGTAGGTGGGTTTTTATGAGTAAGGACATGTTGTTGTACTTATATGCCCTTGAACATAAATAAGGTGTCAAGAAAATTATGTGTTTTTGATTGCTTCTAGGTGGTTTTGTTTGGCAGGGGTGGAAAGGCATTAATATGCTACTATAATCGATTATAGCAAATATGTAATCGATTACCAATGCAAAAAAAGACATATGTACCGAAAGTGTTAGGCTGCTCCCCTTCCATGATTGAAGAGCTTCCCATTTAGGGGTTTGTATTAATTTACTGCATAT
>NC_028356.1:12277176-12279645 GCF_000741045.1 Vigna radiata var. radiata | reverse complement strand
GTGTTGTTGTACTTACAAGCCCTTGAACATAAATAAGGTGTCCAGAAAATTGTGTGTTTTTTATTGGTTCCAAGTGGTTTTTTTTGGCAGGGGTGGAAAGGGATTAATGTGTTGTTGTACTCGATTATAGGCAATCTATAATCGATTACCAGTGCAAAAACAGGTATATGTACTGAAAGTGTAAGGCTGTTCCCTTACTATGATGGAAGAGCTCCCAATTTAGGGGTTGGTACTAATTTGTTGCATGTGATTCATAATTCATCACTTGGTAGGGTGGTTTTTATGAGTAAGGACGTGTTGTTGTGCTTATAAGCCCTAAAACATAAATAAGGTGTCCAGAAAAATGAGTGTTTTTGATTGGTTCACAAGTCATTTTTTTTGGTTGGGGTGGAAAGGGATTAATGTGCTGCTGTACTCGATTACAGGCACTCTATGATCGATTACCAGTGAAAAAACAGGGATATGTACCGAAAGTGTAAGGTTGCTCCCCTACTATGATTGAAGAGCTTCCCATTTAGGGGTTTGTACTAATTTACTACATATGATTGACAGATCATCGCTTGGTAGGTTGGTTTTTATGAGTAAGGAAGTGTTGTTGTACCTATATGCCCTTGAACATAAATAAGGTGTCCAAAAAATTGTGTGTTTTTTATTTCTTCCAATATGTTTTGTTTGGCAGGGGTCGAAAGGCAGTAATGTGCAGCTGTAATCGATTAAAGGCACTATGTAATCAATTACCAGTGCAAAAACAGGGATATGTACCCAAAGGGTAAGGCTACTCCCCTGCTGTGATTGAAGAGCTCCCAATTTACGGGTCGGTACAAATTTGTTTCATATGATTCACAATTCACCACTTGGTAGGTGGGTTTTTATGAGTGAGGACGTGTTGTTGTACCTATAAGCCCTTATACAATACTAAGGTGTCCAGAAAATTGTGTGCTTTTTATTGCTTCAAAGTGGTTTTGTTTGCCAGCGGTGGAAAGGCATTAATGTGTTGCTACTATCGATTACAGTCACTCTATAATCGATTACGAGTGCAAAAACAGGGATATATACCGAAAGTGTAAGGCTGCTCCACTGCTATGACTGAAGACCTCCCCATTTAGGGGTTCGTAGTAATTTATTGCATATGATTCACAGTTCATCACCTTGTAGGTTGGTTTCTATGAGTAAGGACGTGTTGTTGTACTTATAAGCCCTTGAACAAAAAATAGGTGTCCAGAAAATTGTGATTTTTTTATTGCTTCCAAGTGGTTTTGTTTGGCAGGGGTGGAAAGGTAGAAAGTGTTGCTGTAATGTATTATAGGCACTCTCTAATGAATTACCAGTGCAAAAACAGGGTTATGTACCAAAAGTGTAACGTTGCTCCCCTACTGTGATTGAAGAGCTCCCAATTTAGGGGTTGGTACTAATTTGTTGCATATGATTCACAGTTCATCTCTTGGTAGGGTAGTTTTTATGAGTGAGGACGTGTTATTGTACTTATAAGCCCTTCAACATAAATAAGTTGTCCAGAAAAATGTGTGTTTTTGATTGGTTCCAAGTCGTTTTTTTTCGCAGGGGTGGAAAGGAATTAATGTGCTACTGTACTCGATTACAGACACTCTGTAATCGATTACCAGTGCAAAAACAGGGATATGTACCGAAAGTGTAAGTTTGCTCCCCTAGTATGATTGAAGAGCTTCCCACTTAGGGGTTTGTACTAATTTGTTACATATGATTCATAATTCATCACTTGGTGGGTTGGTTTTTATGAGTAAGGACGTGTTGTTGTACTTATAAGCCCTTGAACATCACTAAGGTGTCCAGAAAATTGTGTGTTTTTGATTGGTTCCAAGTGGTTTTTTTTGGCAGGGGTAGAAACGGAGTAATGTGCTGCTATACTGGATTACAAGCACTCTGTAATCGATTATCAGTGCAAAAACAGGGATATGTACTGATAATGTAAGGCTACTCCCCTACTATGATTGAAGAGCTTCCCATTTAGGGGTTTGTACTAATTTACTGGATATAATTCATAGATCATCACTTGGTAGGTTGGTTTTTATAAGTAAGGAGGTGTTGTTGTACTTATATGCCATTGAACATAAATAAGGTGTCCAGAAAGTTGTGTGTTTTTTATTGCTTCCAATTTGGTTTGTTTGGCAGGGGTCGAAAGGTAGTAATGATCTGCTGTAGTCGATTACAGACACTCTGTAATCAATTACCAGTGCAAAAACATGGATATGTACCAAAAGGGTAAGGCTGCTCCCCTGCTGTGATTGAAGAGCTCCCAATTTAAGGGTTGGTACTAATTTATTGCATATGATTCACAGTTCATCGCCTTCTAGGTTGGTTTTTATGAGTAACGACGTGTTGTTGTACTTATAAGCCTTTGAACATAAATAAGGTGTCCAGAAAATTGTGTGTTTTTTATTGCTTCCAAGTGGTTTTGTTTGGCAGGGGTGGAAAGGTAGTAAAGTGCTGTTG
>NC_028356.1:12255955-12273321 GCF_000741045.1 Vigna radiata var. radiata | reverse complement strand
ATCACTTGGTAGGGTAGTTTTTATGAGTGAGGATGTGTTGTTGTACTTACAAGCCCTTGAACATAAATAAGGTGTCCAGAAAATTGTGTGTTTTTGATTGGTTCCAAGTGGTTTTTTTTGGCAGGGGTAGAAACGGGGTAATGTGCTGCTGTACTCGATTACAAGCACTCTGTAATCGATTACCAGTGCAAAAACAGGGATATGTACCGATAGTGTAAGGCTACTCCCCTACTATGAATGAAGAGCTTCCCATTTAGGGGTTTGTACTAATTTACTACATATAATTCATAGATCATCACTTGGTAGCTTGGTTTTTTATGAGTAAGGAGGTGTTGTTGTACTTATATGCCCTTGAACATAAATAATTGGTATCAGAGCTCGGTTCGAGCACGCGTCAAGAGTTAAGTATCTCTATCTCTGTTTCGATTTTTTGTTTCGGTTTGATTTTGAGTTTATTGTTTCGCGTCTCTATTTTTGTTTGACTCTGAGTATCCTTCAATTTCTGAGTTGTGTTAATTTTTGTTTATTCTCGCGTTGTTCATCATTTGCTTCACTGTCTTGTGTTGACTTGATCTGTGTTTGTTGTGCCTTTGCGTCTTTGTTTTGTGTCTTCTATCATGTGGTATCAGAGTTGTGATAACCACATGATAGAAGACGCTTTGAGGAGAACGCCGGATTGGAGCTGTGCGAACCCGATTCAACCTCCTCGAAGCTTCTCCGGCAAAGAAATACGCAGCGGAATGTATATGAGACTCGAAGAACTCTAAAAACCCTAGGATGACCTATGGAACCCTAGAAAAGAGGGGAAACTAGATTTGGACCGATTAAACAGTGGGAATGGTGTTTTAATCGGTGGAGATGGAAGATCGAAGGTTGGAAAGGTGTTTAATCGGTCTAAAAGCCGAATCAATCGGTAGAAATGGACGGAGATGATGAATGAAGGTTTTTAATCGGTAGAAAACCTAGCAAGATGGAGGAGGAGGATGGATCTATGAAGAGGAGTAGTTCTTATCGGTGAAAATGGCCACGATGGTGGATCTGTGATGAGGAAATGGCGTGAAGGCACTGGAACAAGAAACCCTAACAGAGGTGGTTTGTGTTTCGTAGAGAAGACGCGAAATGAAAGTGATGATATGTGTGAGAGAAGAATGAGGCATCAAATGAGATGCGGCTAACGAAGCTTCAAGAGAAAGACGTGTGGCTGCGTGCTTGAAGCTTATTGAAGGAGAGGTAATTCTGTGTTAGTGAGGAGAGAGAAGCATGGTGGAAAAATGGAAAATGAAGTGAGAGAATGTGCTTGGGAGGTGGCTAGAGGGAGTCTTTGGACTCTCTAGCCTATGACTTTCAAGAGAGAATATTTTTTTGATTTAGAAAATTCTATTCTCATTAATCTCAAAAGTGAATAGTACAAATAAGGAGCTGGGTATTTATAGTGACCCATGCTCCTTACAAGCTACACTACAGATACAATAAAATGTAAAAAGAGGACTACATGAGACAGGATTCCATCATCCCCATTTAGGAGTTGGTACTAAATTATTACATATGATTCACAGTTCATCACCTTGTAGGTTGGTTTTTATGAGTAAGGATGTGTTGTTTATTTATAAGCCCTTGAACATAAAGAAGGTGTCAAGAAAATTTTTTGTTTTTTATTGCCTCCAAGTGGTTTTGTTTGGCAGGGGTAGAAAGGTAGTAATGTGCTGCTTTAATCGATTACAGGCACTCTGTAATTGATTACCAGTGCAAAAAAAGGGATATGTACCAATAGAGTTAGGTTGCTCCCCTGCTATGATTGAAGAGCTCCCAATTTAAGGGTTTGTACTATTTGGTTGCATATGATTCACAATTCATCACTTGTTAGGTTTGTTTTTATGAGTAAGGATGTATTGTTGTAGTTATAAGCCCTTGAAAATAAATAAGGTGTCTAGAAAATTTTTGTCTTTTTGATTGCCTCCAAGGGGTTTTGTTTGGCAGGGGTGGAAAGGGATTAATGTGTTACTGTAATCGATTACAAGCACTTTGTAATTGATTACCAGTGCAAAAACAGGCATATGTACCTAAAGTTTAAAGCTGCTCCCATGCTATGATTGAAGAGCTCCCTATGTAGGAGTTAGTACTAAATTATTGCATATGATTCACAGTTCATTACCTTGTAGGTTGGTTTTTATGAGTAAGGACGTGTTGTTTATTTATAAGCCCTTGAACATAAACAAGGTGTCCAGAAAATTGTGTGTTTTTGATTGCCTCCAAGTGGTTTTGTTTGGCAGGGTTGGAAAGATAGTAATGTGCTGCTTTAATTTATTACAAGCAATCTGTAATTGATTACCTGTGCAAAAACAGGGATATGTACTGAAAGTGTAAGTCTGCTCCCCTGCTATAATTGAAGAGCTCCCCATTTAGGGGTTGGTACTAATTAATTGCATATGATACACAGATCATCACTTGGTAGGTTGGTTTTTATGAGTAAGGATGTGTTGTTGTACTTATAAGTCCTTGAACGTAAATAAGGTGTCAAGAAAATTGTGTGTTTTTTATTACTTCCAAGTGGTTTTGTTTGGCAGGGGTGGAAAGGGATTAATGTGTTGCTATAATGGATTACAGGTGTGACACTCGGGCACTGACGAGGGCGGGGAGTGATCGCCGGTGCAAGAGGCATGGTGTAGGGGGCACAGACAAGGAGCAGCTCCTGGCAGGCTTCTAGTGGAAGGGGCACATGGACGAATTAAACATACACCGGAATGAGAGGGATTTGGAGACTGTATAGGTATGGGACTATACAGTTGAAAGATAGCTTAAAGGAATTGATTTGGCTACCTGTATCACCAAAATGCATTTACTTTTCGGTAGCCTAACCCATAAGAACTCTATGGTTATGCGTGCTTAGCCTGGACAAATTCAGGGATGGGTGACCTTCCGGGAAGTTTTCTCGGAAAGTGTGTGAGTGAGGACAAAGCACACTGGAAAGTCTCGTGGTGATGTGTATAGGTATGGGACTATACAGTTGAAAGATAGCTTAAAGGCATTGATTTTGCTTGGAAAGTCTTGTGGTGATTTGTGGGGGCAGTCAACAGTCCCTGTAAGTTGTCGGGGCATTACAACAGGCACTCTGTAATCGATTACGAGTGCAAAAATAGGGATATGTACTGAAAGTGTAAGGCTGCTCCCATGCTATGATTGAAGAGCTCCCCATTTACGGGTTGGTACTAGATTATTGCATATGATTCACCGATGATCACTTGGTAGGTTGGTTTTTATGAGTGCGGACGTGTTGTTGTACTTATAAGACCTTGAACATAAATAAGGTGTCCAGAAAATTGTGAGTTTTTGATTGCTTCCAAGTGGTTTTGTTTAGCAGGGGTGGAAAGGCATAAATGTGCTATTGTAATCGGTTACAGGCACTCTGTAATCGATTACCAATGCAAAAACAGGGATATGTACCGAAAGTGTAAGGCTGCTCCCCTGCTATGATTGAACAGCTCCCCTTTAAGGAGTTGGTACTAATTTATTGCATATGACTCACAGTTTATCATTAGTAGGTTGGTTTTTATGAGTAAGGACGTGTTGTTGTACTTATAAGTCCTTGAACGTAAATAAGGTGTCCAAAATTGTGTGCTTTTGATTGCTTCCAAGTGGTTTTGTTTGGCAGGGGTGGAAAGGCATTAAGGTGCTGCTGTAATCGATTACAGGCACTCGATATTCTATTCCAATGCAAATACAGGGATATGTACCAAAAGTATAAGGTTGCTCCCCTGCAATGATTGACTCCCCATTTAGGAGTTGGTACTAATTTATTACATATGATTCACAGTTCATCACTTGGTAGGTTGGTTTTTATGAGTAAGGACGTGTTGTTGTACTTATGAGCCCTTGAACATAAATAAGGTGTCCAGAAAATTGTGTGTTTTTTATTTCTTCCAAGTGGTTATGTTTGGCAGGGGTGGAAAGGCAGTAATGTGCTGCTGTAATCGATTACAGGCACTCTGTAATCGATTAACTGTGCAAAAACCGGGATATGTACCAAAAGTGCAAGGCAACTCCCCTGTTGTGATTGAAGAGCTCGCCATTCAGGGGTGGTCCTAATTTGTTGCATATGATTAACAATTCATCACTTGATAGGTTCTTTTTTCTGAGTAAGGACGTGTTGTTGTACTTATAAGTCCTTGAACATAAATAAGGTGTCCAGAAAATTGTGTGGTTTTGATTGCTTCTGAGTGGTTTTGTTTGGCAAGGGAGGAAAGGCATTAATGTGCTGTTGTAATCGATTACAAGCACTCTATAATTGATTACCTGTGCAAAAACAGTCATATGTACCGAAAGTTTAAAGCTGCTCTCATGCTACGATTGAAGAGCTCCCCATTTAGGAGTTTGTACTAAATTATTGCATATCATTCACAGTTCATCACCTTGTAGGTTGGTTTTTATGAGTAAGGATGTGTTGTTTATTTATAAGCCCTTGAACATAAATAAGGTGTCAAGAAAATTGTGTGTTTTTTATTGCCTCCAAGTGGTTTTGTTTGGCAGGGGTGGAAAGGTAGTAATGTGCTGCTTTAATCGATTACAGGCACTCTGTAATTGATTACCAGTGCAAAAACAGGGATATGTACCAATAGTGTTAGGCTGCTCCCCTACTGTGATTGAACAGCTCCTAATTTAGGGGTTTGTACTATTTTGTTGCATATGATTCACATTTCATCACTTGTTAGGTTTGTTTTTATGAGTAAGGACGTGTGGTTGTACTTATAAGCCCTTGAAAATAAATAAGGTGCTTAGAAAATTGTGTGTTTTTTATTGCTTCCAAGTGGTTTTGTTTGGCAGGCTGGAAAGTGATTAATGTGTTGCTGTAATCGATTATAGGCACTCTATAATGGATTACCAATGCAAAAAAAGGGATATGTACCGAAAGTGTAAGTCTGCACCCCTACTATGATTGAAGAGCTCCTCATTTAGGGGTTGGTACTAATTTATTGCATATGATTCACAGATCATCACTTGGTAGGTTGGTTTTTATGAGTGAGGACATGTTGTTGTACTTATAAGTCCTTGAACATAAATAAGGTGATGGAAACATCTCCAAGACACCCTGAAGCATGCTCCATGTCACAGAGAATTGACAGCGGAATGATGAAGAAGATGAAGTTTGAAATGCACGGTAGGTGTTTGTGAAAATGTGTGAAGGTGTTTGGATGGATGTTTGGTAGAATTCTAACTCGGTAGGCTTTCCAAAGGGGAAAGGAGCTAGAGGAGGTGAAAGATAACAAGGCACAAGTTTGAACTTGAGAGGATAGCTGAGAATTCAACAGCGTTTCATTACTCCAAATCAAGTTGCATTTACAAAGGATGAAACTCTCTATTTATAGATGAAGGAGAGCTTCTAATCTTGTTGTGCAAACTATCCTATATGTGCACGTGGTGTAAAACAAAGGAAAGAAACTTGGAGAGCAAGCTACAAAGGATGACTCAGCAGAAAATAGTGAATAAGTTGAAGTTATGGTTGCTGGCGCTGGGTACTGGGCGCTAGTAGTGTTCCTTTCAACTTTGATTTCCTTTGTCCTTTGCTTACGTGGCAGCCTTCTTGAGTTGCATAGACTTGGTTCCTCTTCTTTATTAATGTCCTACAAAAGTAAGGTAAAGTCATTTTACAAAGAAAAAGAGGATTTAATAAGTAATACTCCATAGGAGTAAAGTAATGAGTACTCCCTTTTCTTCTTGTATTCTTTTTGACATGGCTCGAGTTAAGGGTGCTATGTTGAGCTTGGATGGTCCTCCATCAGTCCCTCCCTCTTGAAAAAGATTTGACCTCAGATCTTGGGAATCTTGTTGGGCATCTACTGTGAAAGGAATTAAGTCACAGATGTTAAAAGTAGGACTGACACCATAACTTTCAGGAAGGTCTAATTGACATTATCATTTATCTTCTTGACCACTCTGAAAGGACCATCACCTCTTGGGCTTAATTTGGATTTTCGTTGAGAAGGAAATCTATCCTTTCTCAAGTGAAGCCAAACTAAATCTCCCTCATTAAGAATTATTTGTTTTCTCCCTTTGTTGTTGTATTCAGAATATTTTTGACTTTGTTTTTCAATATGAATTTTAACCTTTTCATGCAACTTTTTGACAAATTCCGCTTTAGAAAGACCTTCTTTATGAAGAAAAGAAGATGATTCTGGAAGAGGAATTAAATCAAGAGGTGTGAGAGGGTTAAAACCATAAACAACCTCAAAAGGAGAAAGATTAGTAGTCTTGTGATCTACTCTATTATAAGCAAACTCTATATGAGGTAGATGATCATCCCAATTTTTAATATTGCCCTTCAACATTACCCTTAAGAGAGTGGATAGAGACCTATTTACTAGTTCTGTTTGCCCATCAGTTTGTGGGTGACATATAGTAGAAAATAGTAGTTTAGTTCCTAGCTTGGCCCAAAGTGTTTTCCAAAAGTAGCTAAGGAACTTAACATCTCTATCAAAAACTATAGTTTTGGGTAAGCCATGTAATTTGACTACTTCTTTAAAGAAGAGTTTTGCTATATAGCTAGCATCATCAACTTTGTGGCAAGGTATGAAATGAGCCATTTGACTAAATCTATCAACCACCACAAAGATTGAATCAAACCCCTTTTGAGTTCTTGGTAGTCCTAGGACAAAATCCATACTAATGTCCTCCCAAAGGGCACTAGCTATTGGAAGAGGAAGGTAGAGTCCATGAGGCATTACTTTATACTTAGCTTGTAAACAAGTTATACAACTAGAACAATGCTTTTGGACATCTATTCTCATGTGTNGCCAATAAAATTTGCTTTTTAAAGTATGAAGAGTTTTATCAACTCCATGATGGCCCATGAGTCCTCCTCCATGACTTTCCTTGATAAGAAGCTTTCGAATGGATCCCTGGGGTATACATAGTTTTCCTTTATTGAAAAGATACCCCTCAGAAATATAGAATCCGTCGAATGGCTTTTTAAGACAAGATGTGTAAGTGGATGCAAAGGTAGGGTCAGTGTCATAAAGTTGTTTGCTGTCATCAAAACCTAGTATTTGTGAAACTAGAGTAACTAGAAATGCATGTCGTCTAGATAAAGCATCTGCAACAACATTAGTACTCCCCTTTTTATGTTTGATGACATATTGAAACTGCTCAAGGTACTCAATCGACTTTGCATGTCGCTTGTTCAGCTTTCCTTGCCCTTTAATATACTTGAGAGATTCATGGTCAGTGTTGATAATAAACTCTCTAGACACCAAATAATGTTCCCAAGTTTTCAATGCTCGAATAAGGGCATAAAGTTCTTTGTCATAGGTAGGATAGTTCAAAGTAGGTCCCTTAAGTTTTTCACTGAAATAAGTTATAGGGTGACCTTCTTGTATAAGCACAGCTCCTATTCCTACCCCAGAAGCATCACATTCTACTTGAAAAGCTTTGGAAAAATCAGGTAAATGTAGAATGGGTGCATGTGTTAGCTTATGTTTTAAGGTCTTAAAGGATAGACTTTGTTTTTCATCCCATTTGAATGGCACATCCTTCTTTAAAAGTTCATTGAGGGGAGCAGCAATAGTAGAGAAATTTTCTACAAAGCGTTTATAGAAACCTGCTAGACCTAGAAAACTTCTTACTTCTCCCACTATTTTCAGGACAGGCCACTCTTGGATAGCTTTGATTTTGCTAGGATCAACATGTACACCTTCTTTCCCAACTTTGAAGCCCAGAAAAATAACACTTTCTTGACAAAAGGTACATTTGTCAAAGTTGGCAAATAAATGGTGTTTACAAAGCAAAATCAAGACTTTTCTCACATTATGAAGATGCTCTTTAAGACCTTTGTTATAGGTTAGAATATCATCAAAGTAGACTACAACAAAGCTGCCTATGTATTCCTGAAGGACATGATTTATTAAGCGCATGAAGGTACTAGGAGCATTGGTTAAGCCGAAAGGCATGACTAACCATTCATAAAGGCCAAATTTGGTCTTAAAAACGGTTTTCCATTCATCTCCTTCTTTAATTCTGATTTGATGATATCCACTTTTAAGATCAATCTTGGTGAACATGTTTGCTCCATGTAATTCATCTAACATATCGTCCAATCTAGGAATAGGGTGCCTATACTTGACTGTAATGTTGTTAATAGCCCTGCAATCTGTACACATTCGCCAAGAACCATCTTTCTTAGGGACTAACAACACTGGCACCGCACAAGGGCTAAGCCTCTTTTGTATCCTCCCTTCTCCCAATAAATCATTAACTTGCTTCTCTATCTCTTTGGTTTCTATGGGGTTAGTCCTATAAGTTGGCCTATTGGGAAGGCTGGCGCCAGGAATCAAATCAATTTGATGTTCAATTCCTCTAAGAGGTGGTAATCCACTTGGAACCTCTTTAGGAAATAAATCATCAAACTCTTTCAAAAGCTTTTGTAACCCCTTTGGATGAGAATCAAGTGGATGATTTATGGAAAGAAGTGCCTCTTTAAAATAGACAAGAAAGTGAGGTTGTCCAAGGAAAAGGTTTTTAGAAGAGTGTGGTGGGACAACTTCATTGGTTGAGGCACATTCGACCAAACTCAACTTCTTCTCTTTGGAAACTTTGTTAGAGTGGAGCTTTTTCTCACCATCCAACTTCTTCTTAAGTATTATTTGGTCCTCTCGCACTTGTGATGGTGTAAGAGGGCTCAAGATAATCTTTTTGCCTTTATGTTGAATGGTTATCTTGTTGGTGACTCCATCATGAAAAGCTTGTTTGTCAAATTGCCAAGGACGTCCAAGTAAGATGTGACCCGCTTCCATTGGAACAATATCACAAATGATTTGATCTTCATACTTGCCTATGGAAATGGAAACACTTACTTGTTCCATAACAACTATTCCTTCATCCTCTTTTATCCATTGAAGTTTGTACGGGTTAGGATGAGGAGTAGGAGTGAAGCCTAACTTTTCAACCATTCTAGAGCTACAACAATTACAACAAGAACCACTATCCACAATCATAGAACAGGTTTTATCAAGAACTTTGCAGCGAGTGTGGAATAGGTTTTCTCGTTGAGTGTGTTCTAACTCAACATGCTTTGCCTCAAGGAGTCTTCTAACCATGAGAAGATCTCCATCACAAGGTGGAGCTTCATGTTCCTCTTCAGATGAGGACAACTCAGACGCGCTAGAAGATGACTCCTCACTTGGACTCTCATGTTCAAGGATATAGGTTGACTTTTTGAAGTGACACTCATTTGAATAGTGTCCTCTTGCTCCACATTTGAAACATCTAGTCTCCTTACCCGTGGTATCTCTAGGTGGCTCTCTTGAAGTCCTTTGTTCTTTTCCCTTATAGCTTTCTTTGTCTCTTTTAGCTCTCTATCTTTGCCTTTGAGCTTGTCTTGTGGTCTTTCTCGGTCTCGCTCCTTTGTTTCCTCATATCTTGGAAAACTACCCTCCCTCTTAAGATCTTTCCTATAGGATGATGTGGTAGGGTAGGTTCTTTTTGTGGAAGCTTTTCTCCTATTTTGTTCTTCCACTCTCACACATAGCTGNACAAAATCATTTAGATCTAAGTAAGGTAAGAGTTCTACCTTATCTCTAATCTCATAGTTCAATCCACTCTGAAATCTAGCTATGGTGAATCTCTCCTCCTCTTTGATCCCAGCTCTCAACATGAGTAACTCTAATTTTTGTCTGTATTCCTCAACACTCATGTTTCTTTGTTGAAGTCGATGAAGCTTATCCATGACTTCTCTTGCATAGTAGGCCGGGACATGTCGCCTGTGTAAGGCTGCTTTCAGCTCATTCCAATATTGGATTGTGTAGTCGCTATGCATCCTTTGGTCTCTCATGATGGATGTCCACCAATAAAGGGNTGCACCNTGAAAGGTTAAGGTGGCTANGGTCACTCTCCTCCTATCATCTATGTTGTAGCATTCAAAAATTTNTTCAACCTNCATCTCCCANTCAAAGTATTCTTCAACATTATCTCTACCATAGAAAGGAGGAAGGTCAAGCTTAGGTTCTACATGATGTTCTCTATGGTTGTGATGACGCCTAGGAGGGCGTTGATAGTGATCATAAGGTTGGTAGGTATGGTGATCACTATGGTGGGAATGATCATCATGATCATGATTTTTCCTATGAGAGTGAGCTCCTTGGGTGTGCCCGCTTTGATTGAGAGTAAGAGTGGCGACCATTTGCCTTAGCTCATTCAATTCAGGCTTGGTTCTATTGAGTTCTTCTCTTAACTCTATGTTCTCCTGATCTTGAGTGACATTACCTTGAACACTAGAGTGACTCACGCTTTTGAAGTAGAGAAATTGTTTTCACAAAGATTTGAAATCCTTTCACAAGTATGAATCAAAACTTTTGAAAAGAGAATTTGCTTGTTTTTGGTAAATGACTTCTATAAAGATTCTAGAGGTGAAGAAACCGAATAGCTCCCAGGAAGGAGAGGTGAGTCACAATGGACAAGCTTAGAAACCTTGTCCTTCCTTAGCTAGAGTGTCTCCTGGCGTTTCTTACCCAAGTTTCTAGATAGAAGTCTTTCAAAACCTTTTGAATGTAAGTATGAGATGCACCTAGTAAACCAATCGAAGGTTTGTCTATTTGGTAGCGCACCTAGCTATCACGGAGACGTACAACACAAATAATCAAAAAGCAAAATTAAAGGAAATATGATATGAATGGAAAAGACAACGACCCTATGTGAAAGTGCAAATGACACTTGGAGCCACTTGACACACTTTCACACTAAGAAGCGCAACTAGACTATTACAATGTTTAATGAAGCACTTGGAATTGCTTGATAAGCATTTTCCCAAGTAACTCAAGTTTCAAAAGCAAAGAGTAATTTACTACATAGGTTTCGTGATAGAAAGCCAAATATTACAATGAAATATAGACTATGTAAGCAAAGCCAAGGGTGGCTGCAAAGGCAAAGTAAATGAGCTGAAATAGAACTTTGGAGTGATGTTTTGCTGCTGAAAAAGGTGGCTGGATAGCCCACTTAAATTCCTCTTGAAGTCCACTTGAAGCCAAGTTAGCAAGACCTCCACTCCTTAATATGCTACCCCTTTGAGAAGGTCCAACTGGGTGCTAAAATTCCACCAAAATGATATGATAAACCAGCAGGAAAATCACAAAACCGTGAGTGATAAACACATTTTACTGCACCAGAATTTTCAGAGAAAATACAACATGACAACAGAATTGGAAGCCAACAAAGTTGAATTCTAATGAATTTTGGGCTGTAAAACAAAGATGGCACTCAAAAGGGTCCTAGGAGAAGGTCTAGAACAAATTAAACAATCAATAAAAGACTCAAACAGTGATTGAATTCTGTGCAATGCAAGTGTTTGATGAAAATTTAAAACTGTTTGATGAAATGCCACAATGAGCTGCAAAAATTATGTTTTCTGGTTTTTTTAATTGTAAACTGGATTGCAGGGGTTTTATTGCCTTTTTCTGATTGGTTTACACCTGTATATGGATTTAATTCTGTTTGAAACAAGATCCCCAGCTTTTGCCAATCCAATTTACAATTTGAAACTGAAATGGTGGATGACAGCGTATTATACGAGCTGCAGCATTAAAAAGTGGCTGAAAAATTGAAACAACAATGGTGATTTTGAATGGTAGTGAATGAAATGGTCCTATAATACTTCCACCAATTTTATATCAACAAATGAAATGTGTACAAGCTATAAAACATTGAAGAGATTGTGGAGTACCGAAGATGAATGACAAACTTCCCAAAATGAACTAAAATATGGGTTTTGGGTAAAGTTCTCGGGTAAAAATCACTACTGGACCATATGAACAGTGAAAACTATTTTCAAATCATCAAATAAACTTGTACAATCACTAGAACATCACTGAAATATGCAGCAACTCCAACACAGGGGTGTAGTTACGGATTCTGCAGAATCAAAGTGAGAAAACAACACCAAAAATGAGAAAATTTGGCTAGAAAATGGTGGTTTCAGTGGGTGATTTCAGTGGAAGTGGTGAAAAGGCTCAAATGAGACCTCAAACAACTTCATATCATCATAGTAGAGGTGTACAAACGCCTAGACAACAAAGAAAGTGATGGCAGCAGAATATGACAAGTGCACTACTTAAAAATGAGTAAAATTTGGTGATGCAGCAAGTCAATACCAATTTGGCTCAAAATTTACCATATGAACACTAACAAACAAATTTCAATTCACCAAAAATGACTCCAAACTTAATGAAACTGATCCAAAACAGTAAGGATCTCAATATGAGGTATACACTTGCATATTTCAAGAAAAAATGATGGTTCAAGATGTGAATTGATACTTTGGCTGTGAAAAGAGCAAATAAACTATGCAAACAAGTTTTAAATGTTCAAAGAAACATGTTCAAACAATTGCTATGCACAGAAACAAGTATAAGCTCAAAATCACAGGTGGAGTTGTGACTTATGCGGTAGAATAGTTGTCAAACAACAGCAAAATGCAAACTGCAATTTGAAAAAAAAATTGGAAAAGCTAAGCTGGCTGGATCAATCAGACCACAAGAAAGTCTTATTTACTAGATCTAGCTGCACAGAACTAGCTAGAGGATGTAAATGATCCTAAATAGCAGTCAACGAAAGTGGAGCACGGTGCAAAGTTGTAACAGTGGCAGAAATCACTATGTTGATTCAACTGAAACATTCATTTGACAATTTTTGACGCAAATAGAATGATCATCATCAAAGAACTGATCATATACAACATCTAAACTAGTGCACAACTTCAGAATCAAAAAATTTGGACAATTAGAGTAAGTGCCATGGTAAAAAAGCAACTAGCGTGTAATGCAGATTTTTGAAACTGATTTGAAAACTCAACAACTCAAGTTGCAAATCTGTGATGGAAATGAATCACAATCATCTTCAACATGTTCCAATACATCAAACAAACTGAAACGAAGCCTGAAAACACGAAAATCTGGCTCACAATAGAATTGACGAATTCAAACCAGAAAACACGTGTGAGGCAGAGGATCTTCTCGGTCAACGCTCAAAAATGTTTTGATAAAAGCTAGGAAATGCCTCATGGCTTTGTGTGATCAAAATTGAGCGGAGAAATGCATTGACACACAACAAAAAATGAAAATTCAAAGCTGGAATAGATTCAAAACACATGACAGTTGTAAAACGACAGTTAAAGTTGCACATGACAGTGGACAAAACAACAATGAAAATTGAAACTAGAATTACCTCAATTACACAAAATGCACCGATTAAAATGTTAAAGAAACTATAAGGAAAAGTGAACGAATAGAATGATTCACTCAAACACAGCTGAGAACGAAAAAAAAAAATCAATACAAAAGTGATATAGGAGCAGAACAACACGACCAAGTAAAAAAAAATTGAAGAAAGAGAACTTATCTCTTTAAGCGTGACTGGAACAACCGGCTCTTGATGCCAAATGATGGAAACATTTCCAAGACTCCCTGAAGCATGCTCCAAGTCGCAGAGAATTGCCAACGAAATGATGAAGAAGATGAAGTTTGAAATGCACGGTAGGTGTTTGTGAAAATGTGTGAAGGTGTTTGGATGAATGTTTGGTAGAATTATAACTCGGTAGGCTTTGTAAAGGGCAAAGGAGCTAGAGGAGGTGCAAGATAACAAGGCACAAGTTTGAACTTGAGAGGATAGCTGAGAATTCAACAGCATTTCATTACTCTAAATCAAGCTGCATTTACAAAGGATGAAACTCTCTATTTATAGATGAAGGAGAGCTTTTAATCTTGCTGTGCAAGCTATCCTATATTTGAACGTGGTGTAAAACAAAGGAAAGAAACTTGGAAAGCAAGCTACAAAGGCTGACTCAACAGAAAACAGTGAAGAAGATAAAGTTGTGGTTGATGGCGCGAAGCGGCAGGAAGAGGGCGCTGGGTGCTAGCAGTGTTCCTTTCAACTTTGATTTCCTTTGTCCTTTACTTATGTGGCAGCCTTCTTAAGTTGCATAGACTTGGTTCCTCTTCTTTATTAATGTCCTACAAAAGTAAGGTAAAGTCATCTTACAAAGAAAAAGAGGATTTAATAAGTAATACTCCATAGGAGTAAAGTAGTGAGTACTCCCTCTTGTTCTTGTAATCTTTTGGACATGGCTCGAGTTAAGGGTCCTATGTTGAGCTTGGATAGTCCTCAAAAATGATGTGTCAAGAAAATTGTGTGCTTTTGATTGCTTCCAAGTGGTTTTGTTTGCCAGGGGTGGCAAGGCATAAATGTGCTACTATAATCGGTTACAAGCACTCTGTAATCGATTACCAGTGCAAAAACAGGGTTATGTACCGAAATTGTAAGCATGCTCCCCTGCTATGATTGTAGAGCTTCCCATATAAGAGTTGGTACTAATTTATTGCTAATGATTCACAGTTCATCACTTGGTAGGTTGGTTATTATCAGTAAGGACGTGTTGTTGTACTTATGAGCCATTGAACATAAATAAGGTGTCCAGAAAATTGTGTGTTTTTTATTGCTTCTAAGTGGTTTTGTTTGGCAGGGGTGGAAAGGCAGTAATGTGCTACTGTAATCGATTACAGGCACTCTGTAATCGATTACCAGTGCAAAAACAAGGATATGTAACAAAAGTGCAAGTCTGCTCCCCTACTATGATTGAAGAATTCCCCAGTTAGGGGTTGGTACTAATTTATTGCATATGATTCACAGATAATCACTTGGTAGGTTGGTTTTCATGAGTGAGGACGTGTTGTTGTACTTATAAGTCCTTGAACAGAAATAAGGTGTCAAGAAAATTGTGTGTCTTTGATTGCTTCCAAGTGGTTTTGTTTGGCAGGGGTGGCAAGGCATAAATGTGCTACTGTAATCGGTTACAGACACTCTGTAATTGATTACCAGTGCAAAAATAGGGATATGTACCGAAAGTGTAAGGTTGCTCCCCTGCTATGATTGAAGAGCTCCCCATTTAAGAGTTGGTACTAATTTATTGCATATGATCCAAAGTTCATCACTTGGTAGGTTGGTTTATATGAGTAAGGACGTGTTGTTGTACTTATAAGTCCTTGATCGTAAATAAGGTGTCCAAAATTATGTGTTTTTTAATTCTTCCAAGTGGTTTTGTTTGGCAGGGGTGGAAAGATATTAATGTGCTATTGTAATCGATTACAGGCACTCTAAATTCGATTACCAATGAAAATACAAGGATATGTACCGATAATATAAGGCTGGTCCCCTGCTATGATTGAAGAGCTCCCCATTTAGGAGTTGGTACTAATTTATTGCATATGATTCACAGTTCATCACTTCGTAGGTTGGTTTTTATGAGTAAGGACTTGTTGTTGTACATATGAGCCCTTGAACATAAATAAGGTGTGCAGAAAAGTGTGTGTTTTTTATTTCTTCCAAGTGGTTTTGTTTGGCAAGGGTGGAAAGGTAGTAATGTGTTGCTGTAATCGATTACAAGCACTCTGTAATCAATTACCTGTGCAAAAACCGGGATATGTACCAAAAGTGCAAGGCCAGTCCCCTGTTGTGATTGAAGAGCTTGCCATTTAGGGGTGGTTCTAATTTGTTGCATATGATTAACAATTCATCACTTGATAGGTTGGTTTTTCTGAGTAAGGACGTGTTGCTGTACTTATAAGTCCTTGAACATAAATAAGGTGTCCAGAAAATTGTGTGTTTTTGATTGCTTCCAAGTGGTTTTGTTTGGCAGGGGTGGAAAGGGATTAATGTGTTGCTGTAATCGATTACAGGCACTCTGTAATTGATTACCTGTGCAAAAACAGGGATATGTACCAAAAGTGCAAGGTTGCTCCCCTACTATGATTGAAGAGCTCCCCATTTAGGGGTTGGTACTAATTTATTGCCTATGATTCACAGATCATCACTTGGTAGGTTGGTTTTTATTAGTGAGGACGTGTTGTTGTAATTATAAGTCCTTGAACATAAATAAGGTGTCCAGAAAATTGTGTGTTTTTTATTGCTTCCAAGTGGTTTTGTTTGGCAGGGGTGGAAAGGCAGTAATGTGCTGCTGTAATCGGTTACAGGCACTCTGTAATCGATTACCAGTGCAAAAACAGGGATATGTATCAAAAGTGCAAGACTGCTCCCTACTATGATTGAAGAGCTCCCCAGTTAGCGGTTGGTACTAATTTATTGCATACGATTCACAATTCATCACTTGGTAGGTAGGTTCTAAAGAGTAAGGACGTGTTGTTGTACATATAAGCCCTTGAAAATAAATAAGGTGTCTTGAAAATTGTATGTTTTTGATTGCTTCCAAGTGGTTTTTTTTGGATGGGGTGGAAAGGGATTAATGTGTTGTTGTAATCGATTAAAGGCACTCTGTAATGGATTACCAATGCAAAAGCAGGGATATGTACCGAAAATTTATGTCTGTTCCCCTGCTATGATTGAAGAGCTCCCCATTTAGGGGTTGATACTAATTTATTGCATATGATTCACAGATCATCACTTGGTAGGTTGGATTTTATGAGTGAGGATGTGATGTTGTACTGATAGGTCCTTGAACATAAATAAGGTTTCCAGAAAATTGTGTGCTTTTGATTGCTTCCAAGTGGTTTTGTTTGGCAGGGGTGGAAAAGCATTAATGTGCTGCTGTAATCGATTACAAGCACTCTGTAATCGATTACCAATGCAAAAACAGAGATATGTACCAAAAGTGCAAGGTTGCTCCCCTGTTGTGATTGAAGAGCTCGCCATTTAAGAGTTGGTACTAATTTATTGCATATGATTCACAGATCATCACTTGGTAGGTTGGTTTTCATGAGTGGGGATGTGTTGTTGTACTTATAAGTAGTAGAACATAAATAAGGTGTCTAGAAAATTGTGTGTTTTTTATTGCTTCCAAGTGGTTTTGTTTGGCAGGGGTGGTAAGGCAGTAATGTGCTGTTGTAATCGATTACAGGCACTCTGTAATTGATTACCAGTGCAACAACAGGGATATGTACCGAAATTGTAAGCCTGCTCCCCTGCTATGATTGTAGAGCTCCCCATATAAGAGTGGGTACTAATTTATTGCTAATGATTCATAGTTCATCACTTGATAGGTTGGTTATTATGAGTAAGGACGTGTTATTGTACTTATGAGCCATTGAACATAAATAAGGTGTCCAGAAAATTGTGTGTTTTTTATTGCTTCCAAGTGGTTTTGTTTGGCAGGGGTGGAAAGGCAGTAATGTGTTGCTGTAATCGATTACAGGCACTCTGTAATCGATTACCAGTACAAAAACAGGGATATGTACCAAAACTACAAGGCTGCTCCCCTACTATGATTGAAGAGCTCCCTAGTTAGGGGTTGGTACTAATTTATTGGATATGATTCACAGATCATCACTTGGTAGGTTGGTTTTTATGAGTGAGGACGTGTTGTTGTACTTATAAGTCCTTGA
>NC_028356.1:12248552-12254000 GCF_000741045.1 Vigna radiata var. radiata | reverse complement strand
AGTCCTTGAACGTAAATAAGGTGTCCAAAATTGTGTGTTTTTTATTGCTTCCAAGTGGTTTTGTTTGGCAGGGGTGGAAAGGCATTAATGTGCTGCTGTAATCGATTAAAGTGTAAGGTTGCTCCCCTGCTGTGATTGAAGAGCTCCTAATTTAGGGGTTGGTACTATATTGTTGCATATGATTCACAATTCATCACTTGTTCGGTTGGTTTTTATGAGTAAGGACGTGTTGTTGTCTTATAAGCCCTTGAACATAAATAAGGTGTCCAGAAAATTGTGTGCCTTTGAATTCTTCAATGTGGTTTTATTTGGCACGAGTGGAAAGGCAGTAATGTGCTGCTTTAATCAATTACAGGCACTCTATAATCGATTACAAGTGCAAAAACAGGGATATGTACCAATAGTGTAAGGCTGCTCCCCTACTGTGATTGCAGAGATCCCAATTTAGGGGTATGTACTATTTTGTTGCATATGATTCACAATTCAACACTTGCTTGGTTGCTTTTTATGAGCAAGGACGTGTTGTTGTACTTATAAGCCCTTGAAAAAAAATAAGGTGTCCAAAAAATTGTGTGCTTTTGATTGCTTCCAAGTGGTTTTGTTTGGCAGGGTTGGAAAGGGATTAATCTATTGCTGTAATGGATTACAGGCACTCTGTAATCGATTACCAATGAAAAAACAGGGATATGTATCAATAGTGTAAGGTTGCTCCCCCGCTGTGATTGAAGATCTCCCAATTTAGGGGTTGGTACTATTTTGTTGCATATGATTCACAATTCATGACTTGTTAGGTTGGTTTTTATGGGTAAGGACGTGTTGTTGTACTTGTATGCCCTTGAAAATAAATAAGGTGTCCAGAAAATTGTGTGTTTTTTATTGCTTCGAAGTTGTTTTGTTTGGCAAGGGTGGAATGGGAGTAATGTGTTGTGTCAATCGTTTACAAGCACTTTATAATTGATTACCAGTGCAAAAACAGGGATATGTACCGAAAGTGTAAGGCTATTACCCTGCTATGATTGAAGAGCTCCCCATTTAGGAGTTGGTACTAATTTATTGCATATGATTCACAGTTCATCACTTGGTAGGTTGGTTTTTATGAGTAATTACATGTTGTTGTACTTATGAGCCCTTGAAGATAAGTAAGGTGTCTAGAAAATTGTGTGTTTTTGATTGCTTGCAAGTGGTTTTGTTTGGCAGGGGTGGAAAGGGATTAATGTGTTGTTGTAATCGATTACAGACACTCTGTAATCGATTACCATTGCAAAAACAAGGATATGCACCGAAAGTGTAAGACTGCTCCCCTCCTATGATTGAAGAGCTCGCCATTTAGGGGTTGGTACTAATTTATTGCATATGATCACAATTCATCACTTGGTAAGTTGGTTTTTATGAGTAATTACGTGTTGTTATACTTATGAGCCCTTGAACATAAATAAGGTGTCTAGAAAATTGTGTGTTTTTTATTGCTTCCAAGTGGTTTTGTTTGGAAAGGGTGGAAAGGGATTAATGTGTTGCTTTAATTGATTATAGGCACTCTGTAATCGATTACCAGTGCAAAAATAGGGATATGTACTGAAAGTGTAATGTTGCGCCCCTGCTATGATTGAAGAGCTCCCCATTTAGGGGTTGGTATTAATTTATTGTATATGATACGCGGGCCCAAAGCCCAATGTCTTTAGTATAGCTTTTCTTTTATGTACTTTGTATTTTGTTAGGCATGTGACCTATATATAGGCATGCTAACACATCTTGTAATCACTTTTGAGCTTAATGAGAATAAGCTTTTCTAATTCAGAAAATTATTCTCTCTTGAAAGTCATTGGCTAGAGAGTCCAAAGACCTCTAGCCTCCTTCCAAAGCACACTTCATTATTTTCCAATTTCCAATTATCCACCGTGCTTCTCACTCCTCCACGTGAACACTTTGCCACCACTCCGCGTAAGACTCGTGGCTTATTCACGCCACACCAGCACATTCCTTACCGGAGTCGAGCGTATCAGATATGTACGGAAAGTGTAAGGCTGCTCCCCTGCTATGATTAAAGAGCTCCCAATTTAGGGGTTGGTACTAATTTATTGCATATGATTCATAGTTCATCACTTGGTAGGATGGTTTTTATGAGTAATTACGTGTTGTTGTACTTATGAGCCCTTGAACATAAATAATGTGTCTAGAAAATTGTATGTTTTTTATTGCTTCCAAGTGGTTTTGTTTGGCAAAGGTGGAAAGGAATTAATGTGTTGCTGTAATCGATTACATGCACTCTGTAATCGATTACCAGAGCAAAAACAGGGATATGTACCGAAAATGTAAGGTTACTCCGCTGCTATGATTGAAGAGCTCCCCATTTAAGGGTTGGTACTAATTTATTGCATATGATTCAAAGATCATCACTTGGTAGGTTGGTTTTTATGAGTAAAGAGGTGTTGTTGTAATTATAAACCCTTGAACATAAATAAGGTGCCTAGAAAAAGGTGTATTTTTGATTGCTTCCAAGTGGTTTTGTTTGGCAGGGGTGGAAAGGGATTAATGTGCTGCTGTAATCAATTACAAGCACTCAGTAATGGATTAACAGTGCAAAAACAGGGATATGTACTGAAAGTGTAAGGCTGCTCCCCTGCTATGATTAGAGAGCTCCCTATTTAGGGGTTGATACTAATTTGTTGCATATGATTCACAATTCATCACTTGGTAGGTTGGTTTTTATGAGTAAGGACGTGTTGTTGTACTTATAAGCCCTTGAACATAAATAAGGTGTCCAGAAAATTGTGTTTTTGGTTGCTTCCAAGTGGTTTTGTTTCGCAGGGGTGGAAAGGGATTAATATGTTGTTGTAGTCGATTATAGGCACTCTGTAGTCGATTACCAGTGCAAAAAAAGGGATATGTACCGAAAGTGTAAGGCTGCTCCCCTGTTATGATTGAAGAGCTCCCCGTTTAGGGGTTGGTACTAATTTATTGCATATGATTCACAGATCATCACTTGGTAGGTTGGTTTTTATGAGTAAGGACGCGTTGTTGTACTTATAAGCCCTTGCACATAAATAAGGTGTCTAGAAAATTGTGTGTTTTTTGTTGCTTCCATTTGGTTTTGTTTGGCAGGGGTGGAAAGGGATTAATGTGCAACTGCAATCGATTACAAGCACTCAATAATCGATTACCAGGGCAAAAATAGGGATATGTACTGAAAGTGTAAGGCTGCTGCCCTACTATGATTGAAGAGCTTCCAATTTAGGGGTTGGTTCTAA
Source organism: Vigna radiata var. radiata (assembly GCF_000741045.1). Taxonomy (NCBI): domain Eukaryota; kingdom Viridiplantae; phylum Streptophyta; class Magnoliopsida; order Fabales; family Fabaceae; genus Vigna; species Vigna radiata. Next base: position 12,250,755 of record NC_028356.1, on the reverse strand, counting down.
TTTATTGCATATGATTCATAGATCATCACCTTGTAGGTTGGTTTTTATGAGTAAAGACGTGTTGTTGTACTTATAAGCCCTTTAACATAAATAAGGTGTCCAGAAAATTATATGTTTTTGATTACTTCCAAGTTGTTTTGTTTGGCAAGGGTGGAAAGGCAGTAATGTGCTTTTGCAATCGATTACAGGCACTCTGTAATTGATTACCAGTGCAAAAACAGGGATATGTACCAAAAGTTTAAGGTCGCTCCCTTGCTGTGATATAAGAGCTCCCAATTTAGGGGTTGGTACTAATTTGTTATACATGTTTCACAATTCATCACTTGGTTTTTATGAGTAAGGACGTGTTGTTGTACTTATAAGCCCTTGAACATAAATAAGGTGTCCAGAAAATTGTGTGTTTTTTATTGCTTTGAAATTGTTTTGTTTGGCAAGGGTGGAATGGGAGTAATGTGTTGTTGCAATTGTTTACAAGCACTTTATAATTGATTACCAGTGCAAAAACAGGGATATGTACCGAAAGTGTAAGGCTGCTCCGCTGCTACGATTCAAGAGCTCCCCATTTATGGGTTGGTATTAATTTATTGCATATGATTCACAGATCATCACTTGGTAGGTTGGTTATTATGAGTAAGGACGTGTTGTTGTACTTATAAGCCCTTTAACATAAATAATGTGTCTAGAAAACTGTGTGTTTTTTATTACTTCCAAGTTGTTTTGTTTGGCAGGGGCGGAAAGGCAGTAATCTGCTGTTGCAATCGATTACAAGCACTCTGTAATCGATTACCAGTGCAAAAACAGGGATATGTACTAGAAGTATAAGCCTGCTCCCCTGCTGTGATTGAAGAGCTCCCAATTTAGGGGTTGGTACTAATTTGTTGCATATTATTTACAATTCATCACTTGGTAGGTTGGTTTTTATGAGCAAGGACGTGTGGGTGTATTATAAGCCCTTGAACATAAATAAGGTGTCCAGAAAATTGTGTGTTTTTGATTGCTTCCAAGTGGTTTTGTTTGGCAGGGGTGGAAAGGCATTAGTGTGTTGCTGCAATCGATTACAAGCACTCTGTAATCGATTAGCAGTGCAAAAACAGGGATAAGTACCAAAGGATTAAGGCTGCTCCCCAGTTGTGATTGAAGAGCTCCTCATTTAGGGGTTGGTACTAATTTGTTGCATATGATTCACAATTCACCACTTGGTAGGTTGGTGATGGGCGTCGCGGCCCATACAGATTTGATTGCATAAAAGAATGCAGTATAGACTAGGAAGTGACTCCTAGGTCGTCTCTCAAGGACCAAATGTGGTTCGAGAATTAGGTCAGATACGAAAGGGGGGGGTTTGAAAGTGTTTTTGAACGGAAAATTAAACAAAATTAAAAATAGAAATTAAACCGAACATAATTAAAAGCATTAAAGTAAACGAAAACAGTAAACTAAACAATGTGTGTGAACTCATTAAAATGCAGTAGATAATAAAGAAAGATATGAAATTTAAATCCAACACTTAAAATTAAAAATGAAATGCTGATCATATCTGTCTATCAATGCATATTCTTCACGGTAAAAAAAAAAAATCCTAATATATATAATATAAAAATGAAAATTCAGCCAATTGAAAGCAAATTAAAGAAGCTTGTAAATTAAACCCGTGCATCACCAAGGACGTGTCCCCTTCAAACTAATTCAGCAATTCCAAAATGTTTCTTCCACTCAATCACATGTGTCATGCCAAATGAAATTATCCTTTCCTTTGATATAGTTAAATCACCGTGCTGCTTCTGTCTTCAATTAAAATTCCTTTCTAAATAAACTAAAGTGCTGGAGTAATAAAAAAAAATGGAATGTGCTGAAGTAAAACCGTGGCAATGTGCACCCAAAAGAAAATCATCAAGCTTTAAAATGAAAATGTTGAATCAATGCTTCTTCAGTGAAATCAGTGTCTTCAATAAAAATAATATTACCATGTGCACAAGAAAAATAAAATGACCATGAGTTGCAATCAAAAGAAAATAAAAACATTGAAATGCAAAGTACTGAATCACCGAGACCATGTTCCAAGATTTCAGCATCCTCTTATTTTCTCTCGGTGGCAGCTGTTAATGCACCGTACTCCTTTCCATTTTCATTCCCTGGCAACTTCAAAGACAACTCAAAAAAATTTAAGAGTGTGTCGCCCTCACTAGCTAAAGCCCCCAATAATAAT
>NC_028356.1:12243311-12248002 GCF_000741045.1 Vigna radiata var. radiata | reverse complement strand
ATAATAATGCAAATAATTAGCTCAGAAAATTCAAATTAATTAAAATTAGAATTTCCGGTCAAATTAAGCATAATTAGGAAAAACGGGAAAATACCAGACAATTAAGCGCAATTCCCTGATTAATTCTAGCACAAAAAACTAAGTGAAATCAATAAAATATCGACTCATCAAAATAGACCACACTTAGTCTTTTGCACTCTGGGCAAAATCCAGACGTCGAACAAGGAACAATTCATAGGACATCAGGGAGGTGACACAGACTCAACAGATAGAAAAAAAAGACTAGCCAGGATAGGAATCTCTCAAGAAATCTGGACAAAGAAGAGGAAGTAGATAATATCCAACACAGAATCAAGGAAAACAGATACTCATGAAATCATCCAAGCAGTTCAAAGCATGGCAAAATGATCAATCAGCTCAATAGGTGAATCAAAAATAACAGATCCTCACAGATGCACACTATCCGTGTTTCTCTCAAGTGTCTAGGGTAAAGAAATTCAACTCAATGTACTCAAGAAAGCAAGCAACAACAGACTTGGCAAGCCTTTAAAAGCAACACTCAAAAACATATGCATGTTCAAATCAAAAGGTCTTTTATGGATGCGATGAGCTCAAGGAAAAGGGAGGATAACTATGGATGAGAAGCTACAAACCAACGGAAATAGAGGAGCAATGGGGAATAAGTGAAAATACAGTCAAATCACACCTAAAACCCTCTAAATCAATCCTCTTCTTGACTCCATTATTCACAAATTTTTTTATTTTTTTATTTTTTTAATTTTTCTCATTTTTCTGTATTTTGTTTTCTTTTCTCTTTTTTCAGAACACAACTCCAAGAGACAATATACACAACATATTTACAAAACAAAACAAGAAGAAGAGTTGACTAGCCAATTCATCATAATCTCCCAGGAGACCACATTTATTACCAAAACAATTCCAAAGCTCCAAAATTCCCTAAGGATAAGGTAATCATGGTTTTTCACTTAGGGCTGTTGTATGAGCTTCAAAACAAAGAATTGGGGAAAGTAAAGGCTCAAAGGGGCTATTAAAGAATCACAACAAGGTAGGATCATTTGGCTAGAGAGGCTCAACAACAAAACTACCTTTATCACTTCCAAACATGCATATCAATCAAGAAGTATCAAAAAGGGTCAAGCCAAGGCATATGTGCAAGCAATCAAGAGACATATCACACACAAGAAAGAATATCAAGTGGCTCAAATGTCACACAGGGTAATTCTGTCACAATCGAATCAACCTCTCAAAAATCATAATCATCTTTCCAAGCAAAGAAAAGCATGGATTTCAAGCTAATCAGAGTATCAGTGAAGTGAAGGAAAAACTGACAACCTAAACAAAGTCCAGAAATCAAGAGAAACATGCAAAACTGTACACAAGACAAAACAAAAACTACCTAGAAAACAAAAAATTTAACGCAGAAAAACAAAAACTGACAAAGAAAATAGAATTCTCCCCCAATAGATCACACTTAAACTACACAGTGTCCTCAATGAGTCACAAACATAAGATCGCAATCATAACAATCAGCAAATCAAGGACAAGGGCAATAAAAGCGGGAAAGGGAGGAGAAGGGAAACGAAAACTCCCCTGATCATGGTGGCAGTTGCCAATTTTGGACTTTCAGGGAGATATCTTCCACCATTGGGTTCAACAAAGAAGTCTTGAGGAGAAACTGCTTTAGTCTCCAAATTTGATCAAGCAGGGAGATGTCCTCCACAGTTGGATCCAAGAAGAATTGACTGTTGATGAGCAGGTTCAGCTGGTGCCTGTTAATCTTCAAACTGTCGGCACCTTTGTCTTCCACCATGGGTGTGTGTTGGTCAAATTACTGTGTACCTCCTGCAACATGGTTAGTGCACTGTGGCTCCACAGAAATAACATGCAGGGGTATAACACCCAATCCCAGTGTAATATGCTGAACATCAGATACACTCTCAGAACATGAATCAAGTTCAAATTTAGAAGCAATATCAACAATAAGCTCAGATTCATGTTCAGTGCATGGAGAACAAACATTTAGACAAGACAAGATGGCAAAAGTTGTTTCTCATCATGCAAAGAGGGAGAACTAAAAACAAGCTCATCAACAATACAATCATCAACATACCCATCATCAGCATAATCATCAACAACAGAATCTATTTCAGGTATGTTTACCTCCACTTCCCTAGATGTGGCTAAAGTGGTGGAAGGTGAAAGTGGTCTACCTATCTCAAAAGTGTTTCTCATATCTGCCTGATCCTCCAAATCTTCATCAGTCTCTTCAAGTGCAAGAGTAGGGACATAGGAGGGTGGGAAAGTAGGTGGCACAATAGTAAGCTCATGACTCTGCTCCCCATCTCCTATGTGGATGGCACCAACATCATCTGGAAGCTGAACAGCCTGAAATGGTGATTCCTCTCAAACATAAGATTTTTCCTCAGTGAGCTAAGTGGCCATCTGCCCCATCTGATCAGTCAAACTCTGAATGGAAGCTCTGGTCTCCTACTGAAACTCCATGTTCTCTCGCCGGAACTGAATGTTTAGAATAGTCATCTGCTCCAATAACTCCTTCAATGTAGGCTCAGAAGTAGTAGAAAGATAAGGAGTTGCTTGGGCAGGCTCATGAAACTGCAACTGCTGTGGTTCCTGGACAGGGGAGGCATACAAGCACTCTGGAATGGTGGTTCTTGATATTGAAGCTGTGAAGTACCATACCCTCCCAGGTTAGGATCATTCCACCCAAGATCGTTGCTATATGAATCAAAATGATGTTGAGTAGGGCGGAATCTTTCCAAAAACCGATGCTTAAGATCTTCCCAATTGGCCTTGAATTCTAGAGGAAGATAATAAAGCCATTCCCATGCTGCTTCTTTTACTGAATGCAGAAATGCCTTTAAGAAAATGCGATCATCTTGGACATGTGGAAGTTTCATTTCAGAGCAAATGCGTTGGAACCTCTCCAAATGTCTATGTGGGCATTCACCTGCAGAACCATAAAACCTAGGCAGCAAATCTCTCAGTCTAGAGGTGAGAACGCAATGAACATCATCCTCACTATGTGAAACTGGCTCCCAAAGAGCACTCTCAAGAATGGGAGGATGAGTCATATTGTCGTCAACATAAAAGTCAGCAGAATATGCATGAGAAGCAATATCAGAGTTAAATGCAGAAGGAGAATCAAATTCATGGACATAGGCAGAAGAGAAAGTATTCACAACATCAAAGTAGGTAGACATGTAGAAGAAAGAGGGGGAAAAGAAGAATACAAGGAAAATATGCAACTAAAGCTACCTAAATGCAACACACAATGACAAACACACAAAACAGAACATCACACTCACAACACAAGACAAGAACACAACACACACTAACACAACAAAAACCTAAAACCGAATTGTTGGTCCCCGGCAACGGCGCCAAAATTTGATGGGCGTCGCGACCCATACAAATTTGACTGCATAAAAGAATGCAGTATAGACTAGGAAGTGACTCCTAGGTCGTCTCTCAAGGACCAAATGTGGTTCGAGAATTAGGTCAGACACGAAAGGGGGAGGGGGTTTGAAAGTGTTTTTGAACGGAAAATTAAAAACTAAATTAAAAATGGAAATTAAACCGAACATAATTAAAAGCATTAAAGTAAACGAAAACAGTAAACTGAACAGTGTGTGTGAACTCATTAAAATGCAACAGATAATAAAGAAAGATATGAAATTTAAATGCAACACTTAAAATTAAAAATGAAATGTTGATCATATCCGTCTATCAATGCATATTCTTCACGGTAAATAAAAAAAATCCTAATATATAGAATATAAAAATGAAAATCTATTCAAGACCATTAAGGTAAAACCCATTCAAGCTTTTCCAAGACAATACATATCAATCGAGCCTTTCAAACAATTAAGCACCGCTTCTACTTTTTCTAAAATAAAGAAATTGAATGCTAGCTTTTCTCTTACTCCAAAAACAAAAAACAAAAGTTCAATCTTCATTTCATATGAATCAGCCATCACACCTCTCATGCTCTTCCAGCACGCATTTCTCAAAGCAAATAAGATGAATTCTCCAAATAAAAAACGTTGCACTATTTTCCAATTGAAAGCAAATTAAAGAAGCTTGTAAATTGAACTCCTGCATCACCAAGGATGTGTCCCCTTCAAACTAATTCAGCAATTCCAAAATGTTTCTTCCACTCAATCACATGTGTCATGCCAAATGAAATCATCCTTTCCTTTGATAAAGTTAAATCATCGTGCTGCTTCCGTCTTCATTTAAAATTCCTTTCTAAATAAACTAAAGTGTTGGAGTAATAAAAAAAATGGAATGTGCTGAAGTAAAACCGTGACAATGTGCACCCAAAAGAAAATCATCAAGCTTTAAAATGAAAATGTTGAATCAATGCTTCTTCACTGAAATCGGCGTCTTCAATAAAAATAATATTACCATGTGCGCAAGAAAAATAAAATGACCGTGAGTTGCAATCAAAAGAAAATAAAAACATTCAAAAGCAAAGTACTGAATCACCAAGACCATGTTCCAAGATTTCAGCGTCCTCTTCTTTTCTCTCGGTGGCAGCTACTAATGCACCGTCCTCCTTTCCATTTTAATTCTCTGGCAACATCAAAGACAACTCAAAAAAATTTAAGAGTGTGTCGCCCTCACTAGCTAAAGCCCCCAATAATAAT
>NC_028356.1:12224889-12242744 GCF_000741045.1 Vigna radiata var. radiata | reverse complement strand
AAATTAATTAAAATTAGAATTTCCGGTCAAATTAAGCATAATTAGGAAAAACGGGAAAATACCGGACAATTAAGCACAACTCCCTGATTAATTCTAGCACAATAAACTAAGTGAAATCAATAAAATATCGACTCATCAGTTGGTTTTTATGAGTAAGGACGTGTTGTTGTACTTATAAGTCCCTGAACATAAATAAGGTGTCCAGAAAATTATGTGTTTTTTATTGCTTCCAAGTGGTTTTGTTTGGCAGGGTTGGAAAGGGATTAATGTGCTGTTGTAATCGATTACAGGCACTCTGTAATCGATTACCAGTGTAAAAACAAGGATATGTACCAAAACTGTAAGGTTGCTCCCTTGCTGTGATTCAAGAGCTCCCAATTTAGGGGTTGGTACTAATTTGTTGCATATTATTCATAATTCATCACTTGGTAGGTTGGTTTTTCTGAGCAAGGACGTGTGGGTGTACTTATAAGCCCTTGAACATAAATAAGGTGTCCAGAAAATTGTGTTTTTGATTGCTTCCAAATTTTTTTCTTTAGCAGGGGTGGAAAGGCAATAATGTGTTGTTGCTATCGATTGCAGGCACTCTTTAATGGATTACCAGTGCAAAAACAGGGATATGTACCAATAGTGTAAGGCTGCTCCTCTGTTGTGATTGAAGAGCCCCCAATTTAGGGGTTGGTACTAATTTCTTGCATATGATTCACAATTCATCACTTGGTAGGTGGGTTTTTATGAGTGAGGACGTGTTATTGTATTATAAGCCCTTGAACATAAATAAGATGTCCAGAAAATTGTGTGTTTTTTATTGCTTCCACGTGGATTTGTTTGGCAGGGGTGGAAAGACATTAATGTGCTACTGCAATCGATTACAAGCACTCTGTAACCGATTAGCAGTGCAAAAATAGGGATATGTACCAAAGGTTTAAGGCTGCTCCCCTACTGTGATTGAAGAGCTCCCCATTTAGGGTTAGTACTAATTTGTTGCATATGATTCACAATTCACCACTTGGTAGGTTGGTATTTATGAGTAAGGACGTGTTGTGTTACTTATAAGTCCTTGAACATAAATATGGTATCCAGAAAATTGTGTGATTTTTATTGCTTCCAAGTTGTTTTGTTTCGCAGGGGCGGAATGGAAGTAATGTGCTGTTGCAATCGTTTCAAGGTACTCTGTAATCGATTACCAGTGCCAAAAAAGGGATATGTACCAAAAGTGTAAGGTTGCTCCCCTGTTGTGATTGAAGAGCTCCCTATTTAGGGGTTGGTAGTAATTTTTTGCATATTATTCAAAATTCATCACTTGGTAGGTTTGTTTTTATGAGCAAGGATGTGTGGTTGTATTATAAGCCCTTGAACATAAATAAGGTGTCCAGAAAATTGTGTGTTTTTTATTGCTTCCAAGTGGTTTTGTTTAACAGGGGTGGAAAGGCATTAATGTGCTGCTGTAATCGATTACAAGCACTTAGTAATCGATTAGTAGTGCAAAAACTGGGATATGTACCAAAGGTTTAAGGCTGCTCCCCTGCTGTTCTTGAAGAGTTCCCCATTTAGGGGTTGGTACTAATTTTTTGCATATGATTCACAATTCACCACTTGGTAGGTTGGTTTTTATGAGTAAGGACGTGTTGTTGTACTTATAAGTCCTTGAACATAAATAAGGTATCCAGACAATTGTGTGTTTTTTATTGCTTCCAAGTGGTTTTGTTTGGCAGGGGTGGAAAGGCAGTAATGTGCTGTTGTAATCGATTACATGCACTCTGTAATCGATTATCAGTGCAAAAACAGGGATATGTACGTGTAAGGTTGCTCCCCTGTTGTGATTGAAGAGCTCCCAATTTAGGTGTTGGTACTAATTTGTTGCATATTATTCACAATTCATCACTTGGTAGGCTGGTTTTTATGAGCAAGAACGTGTGGGTGTAGTTATAAGTCCTTGAACATAAATAAGGTGTCCAGAAAATTGTGTGTTTTTTATTGCTTCCAAGTTGTTTTGTTTGGTAGGGGTGGAAAGGCAGTAATGTGTTGTTGCAATTGATTACATACACTCTCCAATCGATTACCAGTGCAAAAACAGGGATATGTACCAAAAGTGTAGGTTACTCCCCTGCTGTGATTGAAGTGCTCCCAGTTTAGGGGTTGGTACTAATTTGTTGCATGTTATTCACAATTCATCACTTGGTAGGTTGGTTTTTATGAGCAAGGACGTGTGGTTGTACTTATAAGATCTTGAACATAAATAAGGTGTCAAGAGAATTGTGTGTTTTTTATTGCTTCCAATTGTTTTTGTTTGGCAGGGGTGGAAAGCCAGTAATGTCCTACTGTAATCGATTAAAGGCACTCTACAATCGATTATGAGTGCAAAAACAGGGATATGTACCAAAAGTGTAAGGATGCTCCCCTGCTGTGATTGAAGAGCTCCCAATTTAGGGGTTGGTACTAATTTGTTGCATATGATTCACAATTCATCACTAGGTAGGTTGGTTTTTATTAGTAAGGATGTGTTGTTGTACTTATAAGCCCTTACTAAAGTAATGAAGGGCATTACCGAAGGCCAAAATCCCTCAGAAAACGCCATAAGCCATCGCTAAAGACCCATTACTGAGGGCCCAGCGACGGTCAAAAGGCCCTTGGTAAATACCTTGTTGCTAACTATTACCGAAGGGCAAAAGCCCTGGCCCTCGGTAAAGCCTTCGGTATGATGCAGGGAAAAATGTCTTGTCTATCACACATACCTACATATGATGTTCACAACAAACACAGACCTGCATAACACGTTTGGACTCTTAATTTTATGATTTGACCAACTTTGTTTAACCAATTGTGACTTGTGCTAAAACAGGTGGTTTGGAGAGTGAAAATGCACAAGGCTGTTAAAAATCCAAATTATTTGGCTTGAACATGTTTAAATCAATGAAACAAAGTTGTGAGCACCAATAATTGATGCTAAGCAGTAGTATTCCGTAAAAATTTACTTATTGAACCCTATTTAAGTGCCAAATTAAACAACTCCATCAACCAATTTTAGGTACAAACAGTCAAATGAATTTTGGACAATGAAATGGACTCACAAACAACAAATAAGACTTGACAAAGACACTAGAATCACACTTAAAAGCTAAGGCTAATATGGGTGTTGTCATTCTGCATTAATAGGCTTCGGCTTTATCTTTGCTTAAGGGTGAAAGGGAGTGGAAAACAAAATACTATTACAACACCTAGTGAGGTATCAAAACAAGGTGAAACTTGTGCTAGTGAAGCAAAATCACTTTCTGTAGTTGGGAATTGTCGTTTTAAAATAACTAGTTGAGGTTAAATATTATATTTCCTACGCAACTATACAAAACCTACTTTCTTTTCATCAACAAAAAATCTGTACCCTTATTGAATATACTTTTCATCAACAACTAATAACCTTTATTTCACTAACACTATACAAGTTTAGTATATTAGTTCTCCAAAAAATAAACATAAATTAGGCTATTGTTCAAACTAGACTAATTAACTAAACAAGTGTATAATGAGATGCTTGATTAAGTTAGGAACATCACATTACTTAAAATAAGTGTACTTTAGGTCTGGTTGCAAATTCTACCCTTAAAAGTACACTTTTTTGGGTTTCAACTAGTGAAATTTTTGAGTTGTACCTAATAGTTTGTTTTTGAATAGTTTCCTAGATTCATTTCAATACTTTAGACATGTTAGGATCTTCACATTACTTCAAACTCGTCTAAATTGGGTCTAGTTGCAATTCTTCACCTTTTAAGCACACTTTTTGGCTTCTAAGTACTCAAACTTTGAGTTTGAGGTAACTCTTTGCGTTTGAAAACTTTCCTAGCTTCATTCCACTAGTTTATACATGTTAGATTGTTCACATTACTTAAAATAAGTGTACTTTAGGTCTGGTTGCAAATTCTACCCTTAAAAGTACACTTTTTTAGGTTTCAACTAGTCAAATTTTGAGTTGTACCTAATAGTTTGCTTTTGAATAGTTTCTTAGGTTCATTTCAATACTTTAGACATGTTAGGATCTTCCCATCACTTCAAACTCATCTAAATTGGGTCTGGTTGCAATTCTTCACCTTCTAAACACACTTTTTGGCTTCTAAGTACTCAAACTTTGAGTTTTAGCTTATTCTTTGCTTTTCACAACTTTCCTACCTTTATTGGACTAAGTTAGACTTGTAGGGATGTCTACATACCTTAGAATAAGTCTACATTAGGTGAATTGACAAATTCTTACCTTAAAAGTTCAATTTTTAGGTACTTAAAACTCAAACTTTGAGTTTTAGCTTTATTCTTTGCTTTTCACTACTTTCCTACCTTGATTTCACTACTTTAGACTTGTTAGTATGTTTAAATACCTTAGAAAGAGTCTACATTAGGTGAATTGATAATTTGTACCCTTAAAAGTACACTTTTTAGGTACTAACAACTCAACATTTGAGTTTTAGGTTATTCTTTGCTTTTCACTACTTTCCTACCTTCATTAATTGGCCATAGCAAGGTGTGATTTCGTTTTGTGTTGTTCTTGTGCTTCTTGAAATGATGTTTAAAACTTGTTAGCACTGTTCATTTGGTCATATATGAGCCTATATGCAGAATTGCTTCTTAAACCATCACATTCTTAATCAAAATTGGAAGTGAAATAGTGAAAGCGATGAGTCGATATTTTATTCATTTCACTTAGTTTATTGTGCTAGAATTAATCAGGGAATTGTGCTTAATTGTCCGGTATTTTCCCGTTTCTGCTAATTGTGCTTAATTTGACCGGAAATTATAATTTGAATTAATTTAAATTATCCGACATAATTATTTGCATTATTAATTGCAGGGAAAATTTTGGAAATACAATTTTGGACATTTGGATATTAAATGCGGTGCTGTCACCACCCACTTGCTATTTATTCGCCTTATACATTGATTTTATTGTAGCAAAAATATTGAGCATGAGTTGAATTATTTTGGACTTATTAAAAAGGTGCTTCAAGTGGAAAAAGTAGGGTGCACACAACAGCTGGTCTAGCTTGGAGAAAGCATTTCAAATAAAAAAAATGGTACATGGGCTACATATTAAAAATCACGTGCAGCACATATATAAAAAAAAAAAACAAAGAAGCTGATTTAAGAAGCCACAATCTATTGGGTTTTGTGATCCAGCACACTGCTGCAACAAGCTGGCAGCAAGCAGAAAATATGGAGGTGTGCCCAGCAAGTCTGCCACGGTCCAGGAAAGTTGCACATTAAATTGGAAAGCTGGAACAAAAACAAAAGAAGTGCACGACAGCTTGGTGATTTAACTTGAAGTTATGTAAGCTGCCACCGTGGAGTTCAATTGGAAAAAAAAGAAATGTCCAGCAGAAGGGCCCATGTGCAATGGAATTGGCAATGTCCAGCTGCTTCACACAGTGCATACAACATTAGCTTCGGTCCAGCACGTGAATGGTAAGCCATCACACACACAATGGGAGGTCCAGCGTGGAAGCAACTTAGAAAACCAGCAGCTAGCAACAAAGAATTGGTGGTGCAGCATGTGATTTATCTTTAAGTTGGAGTCCTGACCCGGCCCAATGGCAGCACGTGAATGGGAGGTGCAATCCAGCAGCTTAGGAGCTCCACACGGACAACTCCAGCTCACGTACACAGCCCAGCTTCATTCCATCAACTTCCAGCAGGTGCAAACAGCAAGCCACGCATCTTCTTACTTCACAACAACACTTCTCGGCCCAAAGACAACAACATGTCCTGCATCCATCACGTTTCAGCTTAAAACATCACATGGAAGCACCACGCACACGCCAAGCTACAGGCACAAGGAATTGGAGTTGATTCATTCTTCAAACAGTAGGGCAACAACACTTAATTAAAAAAGCCGCCACTTGCCATTAGGTAGACACTTGGCTGGAACATTTGGTGGTGGCTGAAAAGGTGGACGGAGCTTTTGGATGGGAACCATGTTTGCTTCCTTTGATTATGGATGAATGAAGATATATTTTCTTCCTTGTGCAGTGTTGCGGCAATTGTCATTTTATTTTGGATTTCTTGGGCTGAAACATATTAGAAATGGAGAGAAGCACTTTTATTTTTTTAAGTTCTGGCTTCGTTTTAAATTAAAGTGGCACATTTTCATTTTTAGTTCATGGAAGCAAAATATTTTTGTTTTTGTTTTTGAAGCATAGAAGTTGCGTCCAGTAGAGAATGAATCTCTATAGTTTTAGTTTGCTTTAAAAAAAAAGTTACGGTGATGTTTTTTTTGGGAGAGCTCAAATCCGTTTTGGTTCCTTTTCATTCTTTTTATAGTAATGTTTATCATTTCATTTGCTTGAAGTTGTGCATCCACCTTTTTCATTTATTAGTAGAAGAAAGTTGACGATGCATTTTGAGAGGTGGGCTGTCAGCCGCCATTTACTTTTAATTGAATGTAGCAACATTTCTTTTGGAATGAATGTGATTAGATAGAAGTGTTTTTTTTTATTTGGTGCAGCTCAATTCCATTCAACTTGGAACCACATGATGGGACATGTCAGCAGCCCAATGTATAGAGTAGAGTTCATAGAATTTGTTTCTTTTAGAATGAAGATGGATTAGATGGAAGTAGGTGAGTAGGTGTACGGTTTGCTTTCTAGTATTTTGGCAAATTCATTGCAATTGAAAAAGAGTGCAGCCGTCACACACTTTGTTGCCAATCACATAGGTTTCATTTTCTTTCAACTTAGAAGCAAGGAAGTCTCGACAAATGATTTTGTGGAAGAAGGAAAGTTTTTTTTTACTCTTTGGAAGCAAGGGAATTTAATGTTAACTCTTGGGAGGAGAGAGGAATTAATTTTCTTCATCTTGAAGCCTTGGGAGGTCACGTGATTTGGTGGAGGAAAGTTATATTAACTCACTTTTTTGCTTTAAAATATTTGGCATAGTATATTGAGTTGTGTTTCATTTTTAGTTAGTGTTGCATTTTAAAAATTTTAGTTGTGCTAGATAATTGTTTGTTGCAATGTTGGGTTTAGCATTTTATTTTACTTTAATGGTTTCTATTTTTAGTTGTGATAATTTAGTTGTGATGTTAGCTATCATATCCAACAGTTTTTTTTAATTTTTGTTTGCATCTGAGTTTCGATTTAATTCTTCTTCGTTCATAAAACCTTTCACAACCCCCCCCCCACTTCGTGTTTGACCTGAGACTCGAACCACAGTTTGGTCCTTGAGAGACGACCTAGGAGTCACTTCCTAGCTATACTGCATTTCTCGTATGCAATCAAATTTGTATTGGCCGCGACAACCCATCAGAAAGTGTACTATAATATGTTTTTGACTCATTTTAGAGTTTAGATACATCTAAAATCACTCATTTTTACTTCATTCAGTCAGTTTTATTGTTGAAACAGCCCTTGATTCTTTTAAACTTCAATTTGGTAGTGTGAATTAGTGTTTTATTGCAAGATTGGTCATAGCAAGGTGTGATTTCGGTTTGTGCACTTTTTGTGCTGCTTAAAAGGTTGAACAAGTTCAAAATGATGTTTAAAACTTGATAGCACTGTTCATTTGGTCATATATGAGCCTATATGTAGAATTGCTTCTTAAACCATCACATTTTTAGCTACTTCATTTTTTAGGTTTCAAGTGGAAAAACTTTGAGATTTAGCTACTTCATTTATTTTGACATGTTTCTTAGCTTCCTTTAACAACTTTAAACTTGTTAGGATGTGTATAATACACACTCTTAGGTTACTTTAGGTCAATTCCCATTTTCTCACCTATTTACTACACTTTTTAGGTTTAAGTAGCCAAATTTTGCGATTTACCAACTTGATCCAATTTGACATTTTGCTTAGCTTTATTTAAGTTCTTTAAACTTGTTAGGATAAGAACATTACACATTCTTAGGTTTCTTTAGGTCAATTTCGAAATTGTCACATATTTAGTACACTTTTTAGGTTTTAAGTAATGTAATTTTAGGTCCTTAATAGTCAAATATTGTATTTCTTTGTATTTTCGAATTGTGCCAATATTTTTATTTTTCTTTTATGTTTTAAAACTTGTGTAGGTAGTTTTTTTATTGTTTTGGTCAATACTTTAATACATCATGCATTATGACCACTTTAAGCCTATTTTAGTAACTAGTTTTAGGTTCTAGGGTGTCATATTTTGAGTTTTAGGGAATTCTTTGCTTTTCACCACTTTCCTAGCATCATTTAACTACTTCAGACTTGTGAGGATGTTAACATTACTTAAAATTCTTAACTTTAGGTGAATTGGCAATTTGTCACCCTTTAAGTGAACTTTTTAGGTACTAAATACTCAAACTTTGAGTTTGAGATTATTCTTTGCTTTTGACAAGTTTCCTAACTCCATTTCACTAGTTTAGACTTGTTAGGATGTTAACATTACTTAAAAATAATGTACATTAGGTTTAATTGCCAACTTCTCACCTATTTAGTAGACATTTTTACGTTTTAAGGAGTCCAATTTTAAGTTTTAGATACTTGATCCAATTTGACATCTTTCTTACATTCATTTTACTAATTTAAACTTGTTAGGATATGAAGATTAGACATTCTTAGGCTAATTTACTCGAATTTCTCACCTACTTTAGTTTATTTATAGGTGTTCAATAGTCAAATTCTATTTTTCTTGTTATTTTTCAATTGAGACTTCATTTTTATCTTTCTTTTAACTCTTAAAAGTTGTGCAGATAGTTAGTTTACTGTTTTGGGGAGTACTTTAAGAGACTTTGCATTTTTTGCACTTTTAGTGTATTCTAGGTACTACTTTTAGGTTCTAAGTTGTCATATTTTGAGTTTTAGGTATTTTTTGTAGTGTGAGTTCTTAATTAGGTAGTTTTTATCATTCTAAACTTGTTAGGATTGTTTATTTGAAGTTTATTTTCCTACTTTACTGTAGTTTGCAATTGTAGTACACCTTTTTTGAGGTTTGAGTAGTGATAATCCACTACTTCATCTACTTTTTTAGGTTTCAAGTAGGCAAACTTTGAGAAGTGATAGTCCACTACTTCATGTAACTATCATACAACATCTACATACATCAAACTAATCCATGAATAGTAGACATACATCCAGCTGTAGCAATTTTTAATTCAATAAGATAACTAATAAGTTTAACTATGTTCAATCAACCTTAAACTCACTTCCATATCATATATGCTCACATAACAACAACCCATAATCCACAAAAGCATCAATTTATTTAAAACCAAAACCATGACAGTTTTATTCATGCCAGCAAGTGATTTATCGCAAAACAAGTTCAAAAAGCCAAGTTTTGAATGTAGAAATTACAACAAAGACAGCAAAGGTTTTATGCAGAGTTTTATTCTAAAACAACAACTGTAATATAATTCCTAATCATGTAACCACGTGTATACGCAATTCTTTTTCCTAATGGTGTCAGCTCAGTCCCCAAAATCTGCTAAACAAAAGCATGCCAAGCAAGAGTGTTCTATTGTTTTGGATTATACTGAATTCTCAAATTTCTCAGTCCAAATATATTTTCACATATGCCAGGTACTTGTCATGCAACTAGATAATATTTGAATGTCAAGATAACAACACACCCCTTACATACTTCACAATCAGTTCCAAACCATCCAAGACCATACGAATTTAGGTACCCATACCTTTCCCTTTGCTTTCCTTTGCTTGTCAGTGGTCACGTATTCTCCCTATACTCTCTTCATCCCTTTTTTGAAACAATTCAAAGCCCTTCTCAAGCTCACCCTAACACATGGAATGCAAGTGTTGTCGACGCAATGGTCTCCAAATAGCTTCCGTTGACGAAGACAGGAACCCTCACGTCATGGGAGCACCCTCCTGACAGCAACGTCCACACGCCGTGATGTTAACGGACCACCCTCTGACAGCAATGCCAACGCACTAGTGGAAGAAACACTTGAACACCACTATGGGTAAGGTTTGCCAAGTGAACCCTAACCACCCAATGCCACCGGACAGACAGGAAAGGGAGAGGAAGACAATGGGAAGCACAATGGTAGTTGAATTGGGGACGGGAATGGAGAGCGAGAAAATGGGGTGCACCACGCGAAATTGGGGATTGTCTTACGAAATAGGGGATGACCTTCTACAATACCCCCAATTATTTCGTTTAAGGCGTCTAGCCTCTTACCGAAGGCCATAACCCCTCGGTAATGCTCTCGAGGCCTTCGGTAATTACATTTCACCATGCCCCTCAGTAATTCTCATTGTGACCGTCGAAAAACAATATTTACCGAGGGCCCCAAAGCCTTCGGTAATCAGGGAAATTCTTGTAGTCTTTAACATAAATAAGGTGTCTAGAAAATTATGTGTTTTTGATTGCTTCCAAGTGGTTTTGTTTGGTAGGGGTGGAAAGGGATTAATTTGTTGCTGTAATCGATTACAAGCACTCTGTCATCGATTACCAGGAATATGTACCGAAAGTGCAAGGCTGCTCCCCTGCTATGATTGAAGAGCTCCCCATTTATGGGTTGGTACTAATTTATTGCATATGATACACAGATCATCACTTGGTAGGTTGGTTTTTATGAGTAAAGACGTGTTGTTGTACTTATAAGCCCTTCAACATAACTAAGGTGTCCAGAAAATTGTGTGTTTTTTATTGCTTTCAAGTTGTTTTGTTTGGCAGGGGTGGAAAGGCAGTAATGTGCTCCTTCTATCGATTACAGGCACTCTGTAATCGATTACCACTCCAAAAATAGGGATGTGTAATAAAAGTGTAAGGCTGCTCCTCTGCTGTGATTGAAGAGCTCCCAATTTAGGGGTTGGTACTACTTTATTGCATATGATTCACAATTCATCACTTGGTAGGTGGGTTTTTATGACTGAGGACGTGTTGTATTATAAGCCCTTCAACATAAATAAGGTGTCCAGAAAATTGTGTGTTTTCGATTGCTTCCAAGTTGTTTTGTTTGGCATGGGTGGAAAGGGATTAATGTGTTGCTGTAATCGATTACAAGCACTTTGTAATCGATTACCAGTGCAAAAACAGGGATATGTACCAAAAGTGTAAGGCTGCTCCCCTGCTATGATTGAAGAGCTCCCAATTTAGGGGTTAGCATTAATTTGTTGCATATGATTCACAATTCATCACTAGGTAGGTTGGTTTTTATGACTAAGGACGTGTTGTTGTACTTATAAGCCCATGAACATAAATACGGTGTCCAGAAAATTGTGTGGTTTTGATTGCTTCCAAGTGGTTTTGTTTGGCAGGGGTGGAAAGGCATTAATGTGGTACAACAATCGATTACAGGCACTCTGTAATCGACTAGCAATGCAAAAATAGGGATATGTACCGAAGGTGTAAGGCTGCTCCCCTCTTGTGATTCAAGAAATCCCCCATTTAGGGGTTGGTACTAATTTGTTGCATATGATTCACAATTCATCACTTGGTAGGTTGGTTTTTATGAGCAAGGACGTGTGGGTGTACTTATAAGCCCTTGAACATAAAAAAGGGTGTCCAGAAAATTGTGTGTTTTTTATTGCTTCCAAGTTGTTTTGTTTAGCAGGGGTGGAAAGGCAGTAATATGTTGTTGCAATCGATTACAGGCACTCTGTAATTGATTACCTGTGCAAAAACAGGGCTATGTACCAAAAGTGTGATACACAAGGGTCTGGTACTGTGACATACATAGGACCTATCACAAGAGGAATGGCCAAAAAGCTTCAAGAAGAGTATTNTCCAAAAGGTCAAGTNCTNTTTGCTATCTTTGGATGGGAAATTGGAGATCAAGGAGATACTACAAAATTGCCAAAGCATGGAGAAGGGTAAGATGGTCATTGCCACAAAGGAGAGGTGTTCTTATCAAGATATGGAGCTACATTAGAAACCTTTCCTTCACATACGGATGTAACAGTTTTCAGATTTTTCACATGTTTTAATAAGCCTTTCTAGAAGGCATTCACATGGTGCACATGGGTGAAAACGTGGCAGCTGATCCACCATTTACGGATCATCATTGCCATGCCTTAGCTTCATGAATGCATCTATAAATTCATGAAGGCATCACTTGTAAAACACTTTGGAATATATGAGAAATTTCTGCATTTTGAAATTTGTCTATGCATAGCAAAATGCTTGCCAAAGTCATCTCTTCCATCAACTCTTTCCCACCTCTTAGCTTTCTTCCAACAATGGAGGTTGCCTGAAGCTAGGATCACCTCATTTCCTTCTCTGCCGCAACTACCATTTCACTGAAAATCCATCAATTTTCGCTGCCACTTGCTGGACTCCCTTCCTTCTAGGTTTCTAGTTTCAACATAGCAATGGAGAGGCTTATCAAGTGGTATTCAGAGCCTTGTTTGCTGATCCACATTCCAGATAAGTCAATGTTCCATTGATTTCATCCGTGTTGTGCTGTTCTACCCCTAAATTCACTGTTTCATTGAGTTTTCTTTGCTGCATCTGTGTGAGTGAGTCTTTGGTGATCATTCATGTGTTCCTTAGTGTTTCCTCCACATTTTAATCGGTGCATCTTGTGTGTTCTTCATTCTATTCAGCTTTAAATTTCATATTTTAGTTTTTGTCATGTCTTGTGCTATGATTTCAGCAGTTTTGAATTGTTATTTGGTTTTCCATTCAGCAACTGTGTTTCTGTGTTTGAGTTAGATCAGTGCCATGATAGCTCTTCATTGATCTTAAAAAGCATCAAGACATTGTCTAGCTTTGATCACATGGGCTTAGCATTGAAGTAAACACTCAATTTTACAAGATTTCTTTAAAATTCTACATCAGAATTTCTGTTTTCGGATCTGGAATCATTTTGCTTCGCTGTTCAGTCCAGATCTGTGATGTTTGATGTTTGCTGCAAGTTTACTTCATGATTTTAAACTTGTTCCAAGTATATACAAACCACTTGCATCATTGAATCACAAAAACTATAGTTGAGTTACAAGATTTCGCGAAATTGAGTAACAGCATTTCACTGTTCCGACTGGTTCTACTGTGAAAATTCACATCTGTGATTCAACAATTGTTCAATTCTGATCTGAAGTTTGGGTTTGAGAGCAATTGAGTTGCTGTAGTAAAATCAGTCATATTTGTTTGTTTTGTTTTCTGGTTTGAGAAAACTCTGCACCGTGTTTTCTGTCTTTGCATTTCAGTAGGCCAATTCAAACTCTGCTAGCTTAACTTTCTAGAGCTAGATTTAGATCTAAATCTCTTGAATTCATTGTACCTAAACCAGTTTTGAATCCATTCCAGTATGTTTCTTTGAACTTGTGCAGATTTTTATACATTTTCTGCATAATTTGGCAACTTGAATGGTGAAATTGCATATTTGTTGTTTTTGTGCATTTAGAACCTCAGAACCACTTTGTTTGGTCATTTGAAATGTGTCCAAACTGAGTTTATGGTCAGATCTACACAAATGCACAAAATCACCATGTCACTTCCTCATTTGGCTTGAATTCATCTAGTAGCATAGCCAATTTCCTTAAACAGCTGTTTTATGTTGATTTGATGAGCTAAATATTTGTTAAAAGTGCATCAAAACTGCGGGGTTACTGTTCATATGGTCAATTTTTGGATTGACTTATAGTCATTGCTTGGATACCTCATTTTGGTCACTTTTTGGGAAATGTCATAGCCAATTTCTCCTGTAGTTTGTTTTATGAGTACTTAGCTGCCTGCCTCTATTCATTATAATCATATAAACTTACTGGAAACCATCATACATCATATCTCATATCATTCATTCCTTAATTCGAAAGTTCCAGCCCTTACCAAAAAGTGCAGACAGCTTTGAAAAAAAAAAACACTTAAGTGGAGATTTGTTTTTTATTGTGTGGATTGGCAAAAGCTGGGAGAAAAGTCTCTATGTTTTCCTAACCATAGTGATTGAAACATAACACTTAAAAAAAAAAAGCTTAAAACTCCCGCAATCCAAGAGATTAAAATCAGTAACAGCAGAAACACATATATGCAGTTTTCTTTGAGACATTCCATCAAACACTTTGCCAAATTTGGAGAATTTATGTGAAAATTGTTATATTGCAGCATGTGTGTCTTTTATTGCTTTGTGAATCTGTTCTAGAGCCATTCTAAGATCCTTTTGAGTGCCAACTTTATTGCAAACCGAATTAATTGCTTGATTGTCTTGATTGAAAATCTGTCACCAAGTGTTTGATATAAGTCCTTGGTGCAATTCTGTTTGGTCTTTCCAGCAGTAGCAATAATTTTTTTTTTGTGGCATTTAACAGTGATCTTGGTGGATTTTTGTGCGTGTTTTGTGGCTGCAGAAAAGCATCAAGCAGTTTTCTATTGTTGGTAGCATATTAGAAAGAAGAGTGGTGAGGTTAAAGTTGGTTGAAGGTTGGCTTGGCATTGTAGAATTCTTCACGGTAGTGCAAAAATTTTCCAGTCATTGTTGCAGCAACAGCAACTACTGGACAGAGTGCAAAACACAATAATTTCAGCCTCACTTTTGTCTGCAACTGTGAGTTTTGTGTGGCTACATCTAGTGCCAACAAGTTTCCTTTGAAGAGAGGCCAAAGTTGCACTTCCAAACCCCTTTCATTGTTACTTTTTCTTGCTGAAAATTGTGTAATTTTTGTCTTTGGTTTTTGCTTGTAAAGGGCCAATTCAAGCAAGTGAGGTGGTAGAGTTCACAAGTGCTCTTCCCTCATTTGTTAACTAGACTCAAGAAGTCTCACAACTTAAAATTGGGTAGTCGGTGAGTGTGTCTTAGATCCAAAGTCTAAGCCTCACCTAGGATACCTCACCTTTACTTTTCCATTTTACATTCAAGCTTTCATTGCTTTTCATTTGAGGATTAGGAGCGCGCCTAGAGTCCGAATTTTTAGATTCCCAATTCTTGTTTTCTTTTGTTTTTGATTTGCTTTTGAGTCTTCTTTTGTGATTTTAAAAGTAATCTTGCAAGTAACAACAACTAAGTGAGTAGCTTAGAACAATTTTGGCAAGGACAAGGCTTGGTACTTAAGCAATCCTAGTGATTCACCTCCCTTACCTGGAAATTTTTCTTGGGTGAAATCTATGTAGTTGCAAACACAAGACAACTTTTAGAAACACAAAATGTCAAAGCATCAATCTCCAAGAGTTAGTGATTCTGAGGAACAAGTTACTCTCAAAGATATTTCAAAGCAACTTAGAGAGCTAACTCAATGGAGAATTGACACTGAAAGAAAAATGGATTATGCTCAACAAGATAGGGAAAGACAAATCACCATAATTCAAGATGANTTGANAGTNATGAGAGATGAGCAAGGGAGNATNAGGGGAAGTAGNAGTGGAGATTNTCNCCATGAGGTAGAGAATTTTAGAATGGGAGACTATGATGGGGACTACTCTTCTTTTAGAAGACATAGGAGGGAAACTCAAGAACCTCCTCCCCCTAGAGAAGTCAATGTAAATTTGCCTCATTTTTATGGAAAAGATGATGTTGAGGCCTTTCTAGATTGGGAAATGAAGGTGGAGTAACTTTTTGCTTGCCACCAAGTAAGTGAAGAGAGAAAGGTTCCTCTAGCTACCCTTAGCTTTCAAGGGTATGCCATGTATTGGTGGACTGCCATAGTGGAAGAAAGAAGGCGCCACCAAAATCCTCCAATAAGATATTGGAATGANTTGATCACTGCCCTTAGAAGGAGACACATTCCTTCTTACTACCATAGGGAGCTTATGGATAAGCTCCAAAGACTCCAACAAAAATCTATGTCTGTGGAACAATATAGACAAAAGATGGAGTTGTACATGATAAGGGCAAGNATAGAAGAAACAGATGAACTCACAATGGCTAGATTTTTGAGTGGTCTCAATTATGAGATAAGAGACAAGGTTGAACTTCTACCTTATATAGATTTGGATAGTCTTGTCCAAATGTGTATAAAGGNAGAACAACAAAATTTGAGAAAATCCTCTCTCAAGAGAGCTCAAGTTCAACCATTTGAAAGAAGAAGTTTTAAAGAAAAGGAACCATTCAAACCTCTAGCCAAGATTGTTGAGAAACCCAAACAAGAGTCTCCCTCACACACTAGATCAAGTGAAATCAAATGTTTTAAGTGTCTAGGAGGGGGTCATGTAGCTACTCAATGTCCTACAAAAAGAAACATCATTTTGAAAGGCAAGGACATTTATATTAGTGAAAGTGACACCCCAACTAGTGAAAGTGAGAGTGAGGAAGAAGAAAGAGAAGAGGAAGTATATGCTGATGATGGACAACTTCTCATGGTGAGAAGGATACTTAGTAGCCAACCAAGTCTTGAACACCTATCACAAAGAGAGAACATCTTTCATACAAGATGTAAAATTCAAGAAAATCATTGTTCTCTCATTGTTGATAGTGGTTCTTGCTGCAATTGTTGTAGCACAAGGTTGGTTGAGAAGTTGAAGCTTGACATTATACCTCATCCAAAACCTTACAAACTTCATTGGCTAAATGAAGATGGGGATATAATAGTCAAGAATCAAGTGAAATTGGCATTTTCCATTGGGAACTTTAAAGATGAAGTTTTATGTGATATAGTTCCCATGGAAGCATGTCATGTGTTATTGGGGAGACCATGGCAATTTGATCATCAAACTATTCATCATGGTCTAACCAATACCATCACCATCCATCAAAAGGACAAGAAGTTTGTGCTTCATCCTTTGACTCCTACCCAAGTGGCTCAGGATCAAGCACAAATGAAGTCCACAAGAAAACAAGAAAATAGCCAAAAGAGAAAAACAAGAAAGAAAGAGAGTGGTGAGTCTAGTGCACCACCCAAGGTCACTCAACATGAAGTCCTTTTAAACAAAAAGACTTTAATCAATACACTTCAAGTTGAGCAACCTTCATACCTTCTTCTTTGTCAAGGCACACTTACATGCACATCTAGTGACTCCAAAAATTCAACTCTTTCTCCTCTCATTCAAAACCTTTTGAAAGAATTTGATGACCTATTCCCAAAAGAAATTCCAAAAGGGCTTCCACCTATAAGAGGAATAGAGCATCAAATTGATTTCATTCCAGGGGCAACTCTTCCTAATAGGCCTGCCTATAGGACAAATCCCCAAGAAACCAAGGTGATTGAGTCACAAGTCCAAGAGTTGCTAGACAAAGGCTTAGTTCAAAAGAGTCTAAGTCCAGGTGATGTACCAGTGTTGTTGGTACCAAAGAAGGATGGAAAGTGGCGCATGTGTTGTGATTGTAGGGCTATCAACAACATCACAATAAAATATAGACATCCCATTCCTAGACTTGATGATATGTTGGATGAATTACATGGAGCTCAAATTTTTTCAAAGGTAGATCTTAAAAGTGGATATCACCAAATAAGAATCAAAGAGGGTGATGAATGGAAAACTGCCTTTAAGACCAAGTTTGGATTATATGAATGGCTAGTTATGCCTTTTGGTCTTACAAATGCTCCAAGTACATTCATGAGACTTATGAATCATGTTCTAAGGGATTGCATTGGGAAGTTTGTAGTAGTTTATTTTGATGATATCTTGGTATATAATCAAAACTTGCAAACTCATGAACATCATTTGAGAGTTGTTTTAACAATTCTTAGAAACAACAAATTGTTTGCAAATTTTGACAAGTGTACTTTTTGTGTTGATAGTGTCATATTCCTTGGATTTGTGGTCACCAAGAATGGGGTTCATGTGGACCCTGAGAAAATAAAGGCCATCCAAGATTGGCCAACCCCAAAGAATGTAGGAGAAGTTAGGAGTTTCCATGGTTTAGCAAGTTTTTATAGAAGATTTGTGCCTAACTTCTCTAGTCTAGCTTCACCTCTCAATGAGTTGGTGAAAAAGGATGTTACATTCATTTGGGAAGACAAGCAACAAAAGGCTTTTGAGCTACTCAAAGAAAAGCTCACCCAAGCACCCATTCTAGCTCTTCC
>NC_028356.1:12202499-12224079 GCF_000741045.1 Vigna radiata var. radiata | reverse complement strand
TTTGTGTTGGGACTTCCCAAAACTTCTAGGGGTTTTGATTCTATTTTTGTGGTGGTGGATAGATTTAGTAAAATGGCTCATTTTATACCTTGCCACAAAGTAGATGATGCCAGCAACATTGCAAAGTTATTCTTTAGAGATGTGGTTAAACTTCATGGCCTACCCAAGGTCATCATTTCGGATAGAGATACAAAATTTCTTAGTCACTTTTGGAGGACCTTATGGTCTAGATTAGGGACTAAGTTATCTTTTTCTACTACTTGCCATCCTCAAACAGATGGTCAAACTGAAGTAGTCAATAGATCTCTTTCCATATTACAAAGGGTAGTTCTAAAGGGTAATCACAAATCTTGGGATGAGTACCTTCCTCATGTAGAGTTTGCCTACAATAGAGTAGTTCATGAAACTACTAAAATGTCTCCTTTTGAGGTTGTTTATGGATTTAACCCTTTAACTCCCATGGATTTAATACCTCTTCCAACTTCTATTGATTTTGTTCATCGAGAAGGGGTATCTAAATCTAAGTTTATCAAAGAATTACATCAAAGGGTTAAAGTTCAAATTCAACAACAAAATGAGAAATATGCCAAGACACATAACAAAGGCAAAAGGGAGTTAATCATCAATGAAGGTGATCAAGTTTGGATTCATCTTAGAAATGAAAGATTTCCTCAACTAAGAAAATCCAAACTCAATCCTAGAGGAGATGGTCCTTTTTGAGTTTTAAGGAGGATTAATAATAATGCTTATCAAATTGATCTTCCTCCTAACTATGGTGTCCATACTACTTTTAATGTATCTGATCTTAAACCTTTTGCAGGTTATGATAGTGAGGATGAAGACCCTTTGGATTTGAGGTCAAATCCTTCTCAAGAGGGAGGGGATGATACACAAGGGTCTAGCACTATGACACACATAGGACCTATCACAAGAGGAATGGCCAAAAAGCTTCAAGAAGAGTATTCTCCAAAAGGTCAAGTACTCTTTGCTATCTTTGGATGGGAAATTGGAGATCAAGGAGATACTACAAAATTGTCAAAGCATGAAGAAGGGTAAGATGGTCATTTCTACAAAGGAGAGGTGTTCTTATCAAGATATGGAGCTACATTAGAAACCTCTCCTTCACATACGAATGTAACATTTTTCAGATTTTTCACATGTTTTAATAAGCCTTTCTAGAAGGCATTCACATGGTGCACATGGGTGAAAACGTGGCAATTGATCCACCATTTACGGATCACCATTGCCATGCCTTAGCTTCATGAATGCATCTATAAATTCATGAAGGCATCACTTGTAAAACACTTTGGAATATATGAGAAATTTCTGCATTCTGAAATTTGTCTATGCATAGCAAAATGCTTGCCAAAGTAATCTCTTCCATCAACTCTTTCCCACCTCTTAGCTTTCTTCCAACAATGGAGGTTGCCTGAAGCTAGGATCACCTCATTTCCTTCTCTACCGCAACTACCATTTCACTGAAAATCCATCAATTTCCGCTGCCACTTGCTGGACTCCCTTCCTTCTCGGTTTCTAGTTTCAACATAGCAATGGAGAGGCTTATCAAAGTGTAAGGTTGCTCCCCTGCTGTAATCGAAGAGCTCCCAATTTAGGGGTGGGTACTAATTTGTTGCATATGATTCACAATTCAACATTTGGTAGGTTGGTTTTTATGAGCAAGGACGTGTGGTTGTACTTATAAGCCCTTGAACATAAATAAGGTGTCTAGAAAATTGTGTGTATTTGATTCCTTCCAATTGGTTTTGTTTGGCAGGGGTGGAAAGCCAGTAATGTGCTGCTGTAATCGATTACAGGCACTCTGTAATCGATTACCAGTGCAAAAACAGGAATATGTACCAAAAGTGTAAGGTTGCTCCCCGGCTGTGATTGAAGAGCTCCCAATTTAGGGGTTGGTACTAATTTGTTGCATATAATTCACAATTAATCATTAGGTAGGTTGGTTTTTATCAGTAAGGACGTGTTGTTGTACTTATAAGCCCTTTAACATAAATAAGGTGTTTAGCAAATTGTGTTTTTTTTATTACTTCCAAGTGGTTTTGTTTGGCAGGGGTGGAAAGGGATTAATGTGCTGTTGTAATCGATTACTAGTGCAAAAACAGGGATATGTACCAAAAGTGTAAGGCTGCTCCCCTGCTATGATTGAAGAGCTCCCAATTTAGGGGTTGGTACTAATTTATTACATATGATTCACAATTCTTCTCTTGGTAGGTGGGTTTTTATGAGTGAGGACGTGTTGTTGTATTATAAACCCTTGAACATAAATAAGGTGTCCAGAAAATTGTGTCTTTTTGATTGCTTCCAAGTGGTTATGTTTGGCAGGGGTGGAAAGGCATTAATGTGCTACTGCAAACGATTACAAGCACTCTGTAATCGATTAGCAGTGCAAAAACAGGGATATGTACCAAAGATTTAAGGCTGCTCCCCTGCTGTGATTGAAGAGCTCCCCATTTAGGGGTTGGTACTAATTTGATGCATATGATTCACAATTCACCACTTGATAGGTTCGTTTTTATGAGTAAGGACGTGTTGTTGTACTTATAAGTCCTTGATCATAAAGAAGGTGTCTAGAAAATTATGTGTTTTTGATTGCTTCCAAGTGGTTTTGTTTGGCACGGGTGGAAAGGCATTAATGTGCTTCTGTAATAGATTACAGGCACTCTGTAATCGATTACAAGTGCAAAAACAGGGATATGTACCAAAATTGTAAGGTTGCTCCCCTGCTGTGATTGAATAGCTCCCAATTTAGGGGTTAGCACTAATATATTGCATATGATTCACAATTCATCACTTGGTAGGTGAGTTTTTATGACTGAGGACGTATTGTTGTACTTATAAGCCCTTGAACATAAATACGGTGTCCAGAAAATTGTGTGGTTTTGATTGCTTCCAAGTGGTTTTGTTTGGCAGGGGAGGAAAGGCATTAATGTGCTACTGCAATCGATTACAGGCACTCTGTAATCGATTAGCAATGCAAAAAATAGGGATATGTACCAAAGGTGTAAGGCTGCTCCCCTGTTGTGATTGAAGAGCTCCCTTATTTAGGGGTTGGTAATAATTTGTTGCATATGATTCACAATTCATCACTTGGTAGGTTGGTTTTTATGAGCAAGGACGTGTGGGTGTACTTATAAGCCCTTGACCATAAATAAGGTGTCCAAAAAATTGTGTGTTTTTTATTGCTTCCAAGTTGTTTTGTTTGGCAGGGGTGGAAAGGCAGTAATGTGTTTTTGCAATCGATTACAGGCACTCTGTAATCGATTACCAGTGGAAAAACAGGGCTATGTACCAAAAGTGTAAGGCTGCTCCCCTGCTGTGATTGAAGAGCTCCCAATTTAGGGGTTGGTACTAATTTGTTGCATATGATTCACAATTCATCACTTGGTACGTTGGTTTTTATGAGTAAGGACGTGTTATTGTACTTATAAGCCCTTGCACATAAATAAGGTGTCCAGAAAATTGTGTTTTTTTGGTTGCTTCCAAGTGGTTTTGTTTAGCAGGTGTGGAAAGGGATTAATATGCTATTGTAGTCGATTAGAGGCACTCTGTAATCGATTATGAGTGCAAAAAAAGGGATATGTAACGAAAGTGTAAGGCTGCTTCCCTGCTATGATTGAAGAGCTCCCCGTTTAGGGGTTGCTACTAATTTATTGCATATGATTCACATATCATCACTTGGTTGGTTTGTTTTTATGAGTAAGGACACGTTGTTGTACTTATAAGCCCTTGCACATAAATAAGGTGTCCAGAAAATTGTGTGTTTTTTATTGCTTCCAATTGGTTTTGTTTGGAAGGGGTGGAAAGGGATTAATGTGTTGCTTTAATCGATTACAAGCACTCAGTAATCGATTACCAGTGCAAAAACAGGGATATGTACTGAAATTGTAAAGCTACTCCCCTACTATGATTGAAGAGCTCCCAATTTAGGGGTTCGTACTAATTTATTGCATATGATTCATAGATCATCATCTTGTAGGTTGGTTTTTATGAGTAAAGACGTGTTGCTGTACTTATAAGCCCTTGAACATAAATAAGGTGTCCAGAAAATTGTGTGTTTTTGATTGCTTCCAAGTTGTTTTGTTTGGCAAGGGTGGAAAGGCAGTAATGTGTTGTTGCAATCGATTACAGGCACTCTGTAATTGATTACCAGTGTAAAAACAGGGATATGTATCAAAAGTTTAAGGCTGCTCCGTTGCTGTGATATCAGAGCTCCCAATTTAGGGGTTGGTACTAATTTGTTGGATATGTTTCACAATTCATCACTTGGTAGGTTGGTTTTTATGAGTAAGGACGTGTTGTTGTACTTATAAGCCCTTGAACATAAATAAGGTGTCCAGAAAATTGTGATTTTGATTGATTCCAAGTAGTTTTGTTTGGCAGGGGTGGAAAGGGATTAATGTG
The DNA here is from genome assembly GCF_000741045.1 of Vigna radiata var. radiata. Classification (NCBI taxonomy): domain Eukaryota; kingdom Viridiplantae; phylum Streptophyta; class Magnoliopsida; order Fabales; family Fabaceae; genus Vigna; species Vigna radiata. The sequence goes on along the minus strand of NC_028356.1, from coordinate 12,219,660 downwards.
CTGCTGTAATCAATTACAGGCACTCAGTAATGGATTAATAGTGCAAAAACAGGGATATGTACTGAAAGTGTAAGGCTTCTCCCCTGCTATGATTGGTGAGTTCCCCAATTAGGGGTTTGTACTAATTTATTGCATATGATTCACTGATCATCACCTTGTATGTTGGTTTTTATGAGTAAAGACGTGTTGTTCTACTTATAAGCCCTTGAACATAAATAAGGTGTCCAAAAAATTGTGTGTTTTTTATTGCTTCGAAGTTGTTTTGTTTGGCAAGGGTGGAAAGGGAGTAATGTGCTATTGCAATCGATTACAGGCACTCTATAATCGATTACCAGTGCAAAAACAGGGATATGTACCGAAAGTGTAAGGCTGCTCCGCTGCTATGATTGAAGAGCTCCCCATTTATGGGTTGGTAGTAATTTATTGCATATGATTCACAGATCATCACTTGGTAGGTTGGTTATTATGAGTAAGGACGTGTTGTTGTACTTATAAGCCCTTTAACATAAATAATGTGTCTAGAAAACTGTGTGTTTTTTACTGCTTCCAAGTTGTTTTGTTTGGCAGGGGCGGAAAGGCAGTAATCTGCTGTTGCAATCGATTACAGGCACTTTGTAATCGATTACCAGTGCAAAAATAGGGATATGTTCCAAAAGTGTAAGCCTGCTCCCCTACTGTGATTGAAGAGCTCCCAATTTAGGGGTTGGTACTAATTTGTTGCATATTATTTACAATTCATCACTTGGTAAGTTGGTTTTTATGAGCAAGGACCTGTGGTTGTATTATAAGCCCTTGAACATAAATAAGGTGTCCAGAAAATTGTGTGTTTTTTATTGCTTCCAACTGGTTTTGTTTGGCAGGGGTGGAATGGCATTAATGTGCTGCTGCAATCGACTACAAGCACTCTGTAATCGATTAGCACTGCAAAAACAGGGATATGTACCAAAGGATTAAGGCTACTCCCCTGCTGTGATTGAAGAGCTCCCCATTTAGGAGTTGGTACTAATTTGTTGCATTTGATTCACAATTCACCACTTGGTAGGTTGGTGATGGACGTCGCGGCCCATACAAATTTGATTGCATAAAAGAATGCAGTATAGACTAGGAAGTGACTCCTAGGTCGTCTCTCAAGAATGTGTGATAATACTAATACACTAGTAGTACCAAAAGTACTGATATAATTATGTGTACTCTCATCGTGTCGGTGTAAAAACTGAGGTAAGATCTTTCCTCTTTCGAGAGGATAGAAAGGGTAGGATGTCTCGTCCATAGGTTTTTCAATCGAGCTGAGTATAGTGCCCGTTGTGAAAGTAGCGGAGTTTTTACTCATAATTCTTGAGAAGCAGGAGAGATGGATCTGAAGCTGCGGTGGAGGATGACTCGAATTGTACTGTTATGGTAAACATGTTTCATATAGTAGAGTACAAAAAGGACAATGTGTGTCTTCTTGGATTTATTTTGTTATGGTATACTTGGAGAGATTCTGGGAAGGGTTTCTTTATTTTACTTTCGAACATTTTTAGTTAATTTGATTTATTTGTTTTGGGAAATTGAATTAGAAGTTAAAAGTTTGTAATAAAAGTCTTTTTAGTTGGATTTTAATGGACTATTATTTAATTCTTTTAAGTTATCTGCTAAAAAAAATTATTGACTCGTGGTATTCTAAAAATCGGGATGTTACATCATGCAATAATGACGTGACAATATGGATGTGTTACTTGCATGATTTTTTTTTCAATGTGATATAACCGTGAATTGAATAAAAGTTTTCTATTTGCAATATATTGTTACATGAGTAAGTGTAATGGTGTGGGACCCGCAAGTGGTTGTATAGTAGGAATAAATCATCTTTATGTGATGTATACATGTTATGGTATGGGTTATGGTATGCGGGCGTGGAAAGGTGAATAGAAAGAAACGTGGATGGGTTTTCTTGTAGGAGGGGATGTAAACTAATAAAAAGTTTAGTAGAGGACTTATGTAGGGTCCATGGGTGAAGGCATAAAATGGTGTCTTATTAGTAGATGTATAGGTAATGATTGGTATGGAAGACATTAAGTTGACCTCTTAAATGGGTGGGTTGAATTTTACAATTATATGATAATTGTGTAATTATTATATTGGTTAACATATTTTGTCTATATTTCTTTATTTTCGGTTGTTACTTTTCCTCTTGCAGAAGGGTAGAAAAGTGAATCTCTTCGTCCTTGAGAAGCGGTAAAAGAAACTGGAAATCGGATGTTGCCTTTTTTCTTGTGGGAGGGTAGAAAGATGGATCTCTTCGTCTTTAAGAGGTGGTGGAAGAGATGAGTCTCTTCGTCCTAGAGGGGCGGTGAAAGAGGTTGGGTATTCGAGTGCTGACCTTTCCTCTTGCGGGAGGGTAGAAAAGGATAAATGTCTCACTCGTAGGGTTCCGGCACATGTTGGGTTCAGTGTCGTGATAGACATTTTGGAGCAAGGGAGACAGGTCCAAAGCTACGGTAGAGGACCACTCAAATCGTTTTGTTTTGATGAAATGGAATATATATATATATATATATATATATATATATATATATGGAAGTATATAAGGTGATAAGAGGTATAAGAGACACGGGTTGTCTTTGCTCAACATGTGAGGTAGAGCTAATGGGAATAATACATATTCCGATTAAGGGAAAGGATTATGGGTGTGATGATGATTGTTGGATGTAATAGAATTGTGATGAAGACTTAACAATTGAGATATAATGTTATATCGATTGAATTAATGTTTATTCTTTTAGCTCACCCTTGCATTTGTTTGTGATTGTGGTTTCCACCTGCGATAATCGTATGACTCGAGTTATTATACAGGAGCAGATGATGATACAGGTCTGGTTGATGCTTAATACGACGAGGATAGTGAGAGATTGGGGAGTTTTATTTCTTCAGAAGTTTTTTAGTACAGACTAAGTTTATAAACTTGTTGAACGGGTTAATGCTTTTAGGATGCTTTCAGTTTTAATTACGAACATTTGAAAGTTTCGAATTTATATTTACGAGTGATTTTGATGTTTTATTTTCACTCATACTTTGAGACAATTGTTTTAAAGCGTCCTAAATTGGGGCATTACAAATCAGGTCAGGTTTAAATTTTTTTGGCTAATTAATAAATGAGTCAGGATGTATTGATTCATTAAGTGATCAATTTGTGGTGGGTCGAACCGAATCGAGCCAGATGATCCATTTTGACAACACTTATACTACAATAACACTATTATATATACGAGTAAATAATATAGATAAAAGGTTCATGATAAATATTTATATTTACGCATATTTATATAAATCTCTTTTAATCAATCTTTTATATTCAGTTTGACTTATATGAAATTTGTGAGATTTTAGTATTCAACGATATTTTGCTTAATGAAGCAAAAGACAGTCACCAAAAAGTTCTTTTTAAGATTTTAGTTCCCATAAACAAAAGCCACTTTTCTAGAAGATCATAAATTTCTCTAATTGGTCATCTTTGTCGGCATTATCACTAAACATAAACTGTAATCTAGAAACGCTTTCGTAAATATTTTGTTTTCTCTTTTGTTATTTTGTTATCGGTCAAAACATTGGCTAAATAACAACACCGAGCGAGGTATTTATTTGTACGAATCCTAAAATTTATTATATTTGTAATAAATTTCATACATACAAATTATATGCATCAACTTGAAAAGAGTTTTAAATATATTGTTTTTATTATTATTATTATTATTATTATTATATATATATAGATATATATATATATAATAATAATAATAATAATAATAAAAACAATATATTTAAAATTCTTTCCAAAGTTTATATATATATATATATATATATATATATATATATATATATATATATATGACTCGGTTTATATTTCTTCTTTATTATAAATAAAATAATCTATGCATATAAATTAATTCATACATAGTTTATATTTCTTCTTTTATTATAAATAAAATAATCTATGTACATAAATTAATTCTTACATAGTCTTTTGCTATATTTAACAAATAAAGAAAATACTTATTAGCACTTAATATAAATATTTTTGCTTGGAAAACAACGCCTTATACTCCACTCTTTGACCCATCACTTTGGAGCACGTATTTCCATACAAAAGTATCTGTAACACATTCCTAGCACATGGAATGGCGGAACCAAGATTTGTAACAATTATTATTAGCCTTCAAATGTTTTCCTTGTATAAAGGAATTTGTTAATTTTTGAGAACCAAACTTCTGTATTAATAAATTTGAAAGTGAGAGAGAAAAAATGACTAGTAAGAGAAAAACGCTTTCTTCTTATCAGCACTAAGAGGATTCATCATTTGAACCGAAAGAGTTCATCAGGTTAATTCCCAGTCATTTTCCAACAACATATCTAGTATCTATAAATTTCTTACGCTCACTCACTCTTGGTCAAGGTAGCATGGATAGACATGAAAAGGTCACACGTACTCAGATACTAAAGCTTGGTACATATATAGCAAATATATATATAAAAAAGTTAACTAATTTTAAATACTACATCTTGGTTAAGCAGACATAATCTGATATTACTGTTGATAGAATTAAAATACCTTATAAACTAAACTAAATTTTCAATCAATGATGAATGAACGTTTATCTTTTTAACTTTACACATATTATTTCTTTTAAAAGAATCAAATCCATATGAAGCCTTATTACTGTTAGAAATGGGTTTTAGGCCTAACTCAACCCCACAAAACCGGCTTGTAAGGTGAGGTTTTGAAGTTGAGTTAGGCTTAAAGTCCACTCCTAACAACTACCCTAGCATGATGTTGAGCGAAGGGTAATATGAACCTGCTTGCTGTAAATAATTTGTCCATCCTCGAGGGATGACAAGAAATTGTTTACCACAGCAGCAGCAGCAAAAATCTACTGAATGAACAAGCAAGCATTCCACGCATGTTTTATAGAAAAAAAGCTAGAATTCCCAAAGAAAAAACATGTGACCACGTTAAATGAAACATCAAGTTAACAAAAGGTCACTTGATTCTAACTTCAAAGTAATAATGACACGGCATCTTGATAACTCGGTGTCTGTATGCTATTTCAAAGGAATCTAATTTCTCATTCTAATCTGCACTGGCTTTTCTTTCTCCTTCATTAACCAAGCTTTACTGGTTCGGGTTAATAATACCAGTGTCCACCACGAGGTCAGGGAAAGAGTCTAATTTCTCATTGTCCGAACCATCACCAGTATTTGAGTCTAACCTAGAAGAATCTAAAGAAGGAACATGAGTTGGAACTGAAGACGGAGTGTTTCCCGTAGTCCAGAAAGCAGGAATCTTCTTGTCATCCTCTTTCATTCTATCAGCATATTTATTTATGTCAAATCCTGTATCATCATTCCCACCAAATGCAGATTCAAGTTGGTCAAAGTCAAACAAATCCTCCATAATCTTCTTGGTGTTTTGATCATCCGAGTATGCGAACTTGACTTTATTATAAGTCTTAGTCTCTAGAATCGGCTTTACCATCTGCCGAAAAATATAGTGTAATAAGACAATGTCGATAATAATGATGAAAATTATTCGTAGCTATAAATGAACAAACTAATTAACAGGTTTTGAAAAATGTTAAAAATCATATGAATAAAGATGAAAACTTGTATTCCGTCCATGACAGACACAAATAAGAGCTTAGATCCGGTGCTTCATTTCTAGACCTAGTGGACTCCAATTTTCATCTCATCTTGAGTGGCTAAAATTACACCTGAAACAGAGTTTCTAAACAAAAAAAAAATATAATTTTTGGACTTATTTTAGTCTAGAATCTAAAGTATTTTCATCACATTTATCAACTTGTGGTTACATTCAATACTTCAGAAAAATAAAAATAGATATACCGGACTAAAGATATATGGAGGCATGAAGTGTGATAGTTAAAACTTTCACTTAATTACCGTGAAAAATGGTTCAAAGAACTTGGGTGCATTGTAAAGTATTGCCAGACCCAGGCGTTCAGGATAATGTTCTTGTAATACATGTGCAGTTTCACGCGTCACCTTTATTGATATATGTGACATATTGAAACCCTGGAAGTCAATCAACCAGACCATTTGTTCTTGTTCTGGTGGAAGATTAAAAATAGCATTCTCCATGCAGTATACCAAATATTTAATTTGTCCTTTAGTTGACTTTGAGTTCTGCACCCAAAGAAGAACGAAAATAAATTGAAGCACCGATAACATTCCTTTACAAAAACGACAACACTTTAATCAGTTATACAGGCACAATCTATTAAATTTGATCTGTCTTAAAGCAGGGAGCATAAGAGTGTTTCTGTTGGATAATATAAGTCAGGTTCAATCAATTTCAAGTATGGTATTAAAGCCTGTGGGTAGTCTATAAGTCGAGCCAACTGAATATGTCCAATCCTAAGTTCAAAATTCTACATTAAATTCAATCCATTTCTAATATGGTATCAAAATCTATCTAGTCTTCAACATGGATCACCAAAATATGTTGTCTTGCATACTTCATGATTTAGATGTCAACTCTTTAGGCATGTGTGGAGCGGAATGTTAAGATGTTCCACATTGATTAGGAATACGGCAGAATGAAACCTGAGGTGTTAGGTGGACAAAATATGTTTGAATACATCCCTCATTCGCATTCTTCCATGTACACTTATTTTGACATCCGACTTAGATAAACATGTCATGCTAGAGGTTAGAAGCAATTTTCAGAAGATACCTGTCGGCTAGGCCTCATTACTAGGACAGTTCTCCCATGCTTGTCAATATAGTTTGATCTATAGATTTTTCCTGTCTCTGCTTCATGAGCAACATCTTCCTGCATCAACAAAATATATACATCAAACAACTGTCATCAAAAGGTAATTAAAGAAAGAGTGAAGGTTTGACGTAAATGCTCATATCACTAAAATTCTGTGTAAGTCAGTAAATAAACGTTAAAGGAACTCATCAATACAAATATGGAGTTGAAAATGAGACTTATTATTATTCTCAATTATTCTCAAACCTTCTATTTGTAATAATCTAATTCTTCTAAAAAGGGAAATAAGGAAACTAGGAAACCTAAAAAAAAATAAAATAAAATAAAAGATTATGTATCTATTTCCTCTAAGTAGGAAGATTCTAAAGATATTATCTCATATTACAACATATGGTATTCAGTTGACAATAGTTCAGGTAAGATATTTATCAGAATCAAATATAGCCACACAAGGCAAATGGATCCAGTTAAGAACCTTTAATAATGTTTATCAAAGGTAAACAAGAGAATAGATGCAACACAAAAATACTCAGGTTAATATAGCTATATAGAAAGATATTTTTATACAAAATAGAAATACCAAAGACACAAGCACTTCACTGCTATGCATTACGTTGCCTTACGTCTAAAAAGTCAGACAAGACAAAAATGAAGAAAGGCAGCCACTCACCCAGCGGATTTCTTCCGGTTTGTATTCTTCTCTCCATTTCAGGGTCACTTTCAACATTTTAGCTGCCTTCTTGACATTCCAATTCCGTGCCCTTAAATACCTTGAGATGCAGGCATCAGAACAAAAAATAGATGCCTTACCAGACTGTGGCCCAATTAACCTTCTCACCTCATTGATCTAGAAAGAAGTAAATTACTATGAGATACAATGCTCCTTTGCTCAAAAGTTTGCAGCTCAATGTTTACATGTCAAGAAAAAAATTACTGGACATACCAATGCCTGCTGTTCTGGTGATGTTAACATCTTCTCCTGGCCAGTAGTGGCCGCTTTCTTTGGATCCACACTCATTGGTCTGCTAGATTCTCACTAAATGTCAAGATAGAATACTGCAAAAGACAATTCCAATTATCTAAGTAATAACCCATCTTCCAAATAATTACAGCATACCAAAGAGCTAGAAACAAAGCTACATTTTTGTCCAATAACTCATCATGCAGATGAGCTGTTATTTTTGTATAATTACAAGCTATGAAGATGACAAATTGTGTACCATTCAGTGAATTATGATAGCAAAACTTTAAGGGGGCCAAAGTGAAATCCATGAGAGATATTTTTTTTTACCTTGGTTTATTTATTAAAATGTCAGCATTCATTTATAGGCTAAAGGTTTTTTGTAAATTTAAATAATACAAATTTATCTTCATTATGATAGCTAAACTTTTATGGGGCCAAAGTGAATCCATGGGAGATATTTTTTTTACCTTAGTTTATTTGTTAAAATGTCACCATTGATTTAAAGGTTAGAGGTTTTTTGTAAATTTAAATAATACAAATTTCTCGTCATTTAAAACCTAGAAAGCAAGGTATATATACGCCGTTAGAGACAAATACATACAAAATGGTACACAGATATGATAAGACAGATGCAGGAAAATCATTTAAAGTTACAGGACATCACATGGCTAGAGTAAAATAAATAAATTAATATAAAACACAAATAACTGAAATATAAAATTTGGGAACAAAACTACATTTTAGCAAATGCGAGGGAGAGGGGACCCAAAGCAATTTGAGCTACAAAATAAACCATTAGATTATAACTTTTAATCTTGTCTATGGTTGTATCACCTAGATTTATAGTTCTTATTTTTTAACAAAATGAAGTGTTTTCACTTGATTCACCCCATATGCTCGTGTGATAGTGCATGATGCAACCAACTAAACTAATTACTAATTTTCTTAGTTCAACTTGAGCTAGGAAGAATGACAGAACAAAACAGTAACAAATGCAAAGCTTCATCGCAAAATAAAATTATCAAAGTATTACCAAAGCAGCAAAGAATTACCTATTAATGACAAAATAAAACTACTAAAGTAATGCTGGTGAGCACGAAGATAGTAGATTTCATGAAATATATAGATGGACTAACAGAATTACACACAACATTGTTTCATATAGGTTTAGAATCAATTCAACATGATATGGTCGGGAATCAATATTTTTTAAGTTTAACATTTCACTCTGTTTCCCTCTGTTTACTTTTTATCTGAAAGCTACATCCTATCAAATTGGACCATCCAAATACCCTAAAATAATGGAATTTAATATTTACAATTGAGAAAAATTAGATCTACTATGGGTGGGACTTCGGTATTCTAGTTAACTATTCCTATTTTCAGTTCTACAAATAAATTAGAGTTAGTTTACTTTCTAAATTTTACTGATTTCATTCTTACAATCAGACCTAGTAATAATAAAATTCCTATTTGTTTATGTTGCGTATCCGAGTAGCAACGAGAACAACCTCTTATGTACTCAAATCAAGCAATAGAATAATAAAAAAATGGAATTGAAGATATCTTTTATTGATGGTGATAGAACTCTCTGAATAAACAAAAGTCAACAATAATTGGAAGCATAACCTCCTTCAATTACTTTGGGAGCATAACCTCCCTCATAGGAGAATAATGTCTGTTACAAACTCAATGATCAAAACATACCATTAATCCTAGACTCTAGCTCTATTTATACTAATATATTTCCCTCCATCTCCTACTAAATATTTCCTTAGAATACATCTGCATTTAATATAAAATATCACTATATTTATTATAAATATCCCCCCATATATTATCCTAGCATATATCCTTAATTATAAATATCTTATATTGAATATTTCCTTGGAATATATATTTATTTACTCTAATTAACTTATACTGAATATTCTCTCCTAGTGTGGCTTCTTTTACTGTAATTAGCTCTTGCCAACCCTAACCGTTGCGCAGTTAGGATGGTGATTCTTCAACTGTTCGGCTCAGGTCCTTCTCTGCTTCCCACCATTCGGCCTGGTCGCTCCCCTTTTTTCCACCGTTTGGCCAGACCATTCCCTTTGTCCACCGTTCGGCCTAACCTCTGCATGCCTTCCACTGTTCGGCCTTTACGGTTAATACCGTTCGGCCTTACTTCCCTCCTACCTTTCTTCTCCTTCTCATATACTTCCCAACCCTTATCATTACCTCCCACCTTATACCCTAACAGTTTATTTACCTATAGTCAAGGAAAATTGTAATTTAAAGTAATCACCGGTCAGAGAAGATTTGAAATATTAAATAAGCATTCTAATGTACTAGTCATCCATCAATCAAACTTAAATACCGTGTCATTTTTTAAGCTTCCTCTTCTAGTAATGTTGCCGAGGATGGAAAGAAGAGAATGAGTGTGGATGCCCCTTGTTTGGTCTTTTTTTATTTATAGGTTATCTTTTTTGTTCTTTTTTCATTTTTCTATTATAATAATACTGAATAATTAAAATATTTAGAGTAAAAATAATAAATAATGATATATAAATTTTTTAGTAATTAATAACAAATTACATCATTGTATTTTCCACTCATTTAGACATCCAAACTCTTTTTTTCTTTTTTCATTGTAATTCTCTTCGTGTCTTTCCATTGTCACCCCCTCACTTTCTTTCGTACTATCAAAACAAAGCATTATTGATTAGTACATTTCTTTCTCTTACATCTTAATCAACATTTACTGTATATCTCATCAAAAAACCATTTGCTCATAAAGAAAGAAGTAATCTGCTGCAGGTTGGAGAGAATCTTGTTGGACCAAGACTTTAGCTCCTGCCCACCTCAAGGTCATTCACAGTAGAAACTCAGAAGAGCACAAATTACTAACTTAATCCTTGTCACGTCTTTCCAAAAGGTATAATCTTGTGTCGCATGCACTCAGGTATCTATTGGAAAAATAAGATAAAATACTAGTACTACGTGGAGATATCATGTTTCTTAAATTTAGGGTGTGAGTAAACAAGAATGTTATCCCGCTAGGTGAGATAATAGCACAAAATCATTAGAATTGATTAATATTATTCATCATCAAATATTGCTTATAATTTTCATAAGTCAAGATGAGAATTTACATTGTAACAATAGTAATAACAATGACAACAATCATAATACACACTTTCAAGAAAAAATAAATAAACACCCCAAAACATTGACAATAAAAAAAAATAAAGTAGTGATGCGATTACATTATTAACATGGTAAAGTGAAGAAGATAGCCTTTTCTTTGTATTTTAAGCATTAATCATTTCAAACAACGGAAGGTTAGCTTTTATAAAATTCTAATGATATCTCACCTTTGTCGGTACAAAATTGAAAAATAAAGATTACAGGATGCAAAGCTAACAGCATCTTCAACAGAGAGAGAGTATATAGTACAAAAAACATGTTGAAGTGAAAATCAAAATTTTCCGAAACCTTACTTTCCCCAAATTCAAAAGGCGGCTAAACAAGTTTGACTTAGATCCCGTCCAGCTAGTTTCGTATTCAAACATTATACCCTCAATCAAGATAAGCACAAATGTAATAATATATTCCATAAATCGAACAACGACCTTAAGGTCTAGCTAATTCAATCACCACCACGAATTGGCTGTTTCATCCTTCGGTAAAATGAAAATAAATAAAAAAAGAACCCTATAGTTGCGGAAATTATTTTCTTGAACTAGAGATAAACTAATATATAACAAAATTTCTATCGAAATTGATCAATGGCGAATATTCAGGATTCAGATTTGAAAATCATGAGGAGATTCTGAGATTCATATAATTAACAAAGAGATTTGAAAGAATGTAGATTCAAAAAGACAGTCAAAGAAAGGAGTGAAGAGAAGGAAAGTGGGTGACTAACCTGAGTGGTGGCGGAGGTTAATGGGGAAGAATGGATAGAGATTGGAAAAAGTCAACGCCTGTTCTTGTGTCGTTTCTAAGGCAGGGAAACTACAAAAATGAAAAGGAAATGAAATGAGATGGTTTTGAGACAGGGAGCCAGCGATGCTGACGGAGAGGGTGGTTTATTAATGATTCTGATATTTGTTTAAGCTCTCTCACCCTGCGTGTGTGTGTGATGTTGAACAGAATCCATTTGATGGCCCCACGTGGAACCAACTCATCCACTGTCCATTTCTTTCACTCTTTTTCCATTATTCAGCACATCATCAACTAAATTTAAAACAATAAACAATTAGTTTAATGTAAAACAACATTAAAATTAATAAATTTCTTAATAGCTTGTCTGTAAAAAAATAAATTTAAAATTTACTAAATTGATTTAATTTTTATTATTATTATGTTTTATATTTTAATATATATCTTTATTGCTTTTAATTTTTTTATTTAGGTTATTTTTAAATTTTCTATGTAATTCAAATTTAAAGAAAACATGACAATACCTCTTAAATAACTAATGTTTTATTAGATTACTCTATCTAATGTAAGAATTACAATAAACATTATAAGAAAGAAATTGATTGCAATATTATTCAAAATTAAAAATAAAAAAATGAAAAGTTATGAAAATAAATAAAAATGTATTGAATTAATTTTCACATTAATTCATTACAATAATTCATTAATTCATTACATTAATTCATTAATTCATTGTATTAAGTCATTCATATAAAATATTTTTCACAAATTTGTCTAAATTAATAATCATTACATTGCCACTTAAAATTGAAAAATGGACTTCTACAAATAGCAAATGAACTAAAATGAGTGTGGTCTTGCATATTTTAAATTAGTCCAAAAGAAAAATAGTCCCGTAATCTTATGTCACAAATTAAATTAGTTTTAATTTTTTTTATATGATGATTTAATATATAAATATAAATATATATATATATATATATATATATATATATATATATATTAGAGCTGTCAAAATGGGTCACAACCCGCGAGTCAACCCGGCCCACCACGGGTTCGGACCAGGTTAGGTTTGAAAAAATTGTATTTTTTTTATGCGGGTCAGATTTCAACCCAACTTATTTAAATCCGATTAATGCGGGTTGAACCCGTGATGGGCCGATTGGTCCACCAACCCACCTACCTAATTTTATTTTATTAAAATTTAATTTTAATTTTATAAAAAAATATTTTTTTTTTGCTTGAAAAAATTATTTAAGTTTCCTATTTTCAAAATTAATTAAACATGGGAGTGAAATTTGGGACATAAATTTGTTTAAATTTGAATTATAGAAAGTTTGTAATTTTTTTATTTAAAAAAATTGTAATTAAGTGAGTCAGTGAGCCAACTCGTTTACCCACAACCCCGTGGTGGGTTGGATCGGTTCGAATTTTTCTGACTCGCTAATAAATGAGCCGGGTTGGGTTGGCTCACTAAATATATATATATATATATATATATATATATATATATATATATATATATATATATATATATATATATATATATATATATATATATACACATTAATAAAAATATATTATTTTAAATTTCTTACAATTTTGTTTTCTTAAAGTGGATTAATACAGCCTAAATTTATTTAAATTACGGAATAAATAGATTAAATTCAAATTAATTTGTTTCCATTTAAGTCATAATTTATGATTCAACTCGATTAAATGAGTTACTAGGTGTTTATGATTATTAAATTCTTTAACTTTATTAAAATATGATGCATTCAATTAGGTTGTTTCTTACTTGATTTAGTTTGCTTTTTATTAAAGAAATTATTCGAAGCAAGTATAAATATTTAATCCAATTTAATTCAATTAAATTTTGATTGAATCTAAAATGGTAATCAAACTAAATAAAAAGATTTATTGGTAAGAGAAATTTATTGAATACGAAATTTATTACATAATATAGTTAAAATAATTTTCCTTTTTTGATTGTGGAGTCGAGGTCAATTGTTCTTTTTGTTCTGTTTGTCCAACTTTCTTACACAATTCACCATTTGTCTTTTAGTTCACATTCGTCGTTGCTTGATCAAACTTGAAGATTATCTACAGATGGTACTTTGATGCCAAAGCCAATATAAATTCGGTAGTCTAACAATAAATGCGTATTAAATCTAATTAACCTACCACAATACCTCAAATTTGTATTGATAGACTTCGAAATGAGTTTCATATTAATGATGGCCTAATCGCTACCTAACTGGTAATGATCGTACTTTAGGTTAATGTAGTTATCATTAGTCTTAATTCTCACTTAAGGTTGACCGCTCGGTAGATCATTCTCACGGACCGGTTTGCTAGGTGTTTCTGACTGGTGGGACTATTTGGTCTTGAGTTGAGTGGATGGTCATACGGTACACAGACCCCTAAGCCCGAGCATATCTTGATATACGAAGGGGTTTAATTGATAAAAAGTCTGCATATTTTGGAGATAATGGGATTTTTGTGTAATTGACCGATCGAAAATGATTTATTACATGAGAAGTTACTCCCTATTCGTGTCAAATGAGGGAGGTTATAATTGATGGGAGTGAGACACATTGCATTTTGGGATTTGTGTGCCCATTGAAACAAAAGGTCGCGACCTGTGGATCATCAAATCTTGCTTATTTCAACGACTAGGATTTGTTCATCTAAACACCCATTTCGACTATAAAAGAGGGTGAGGCTCAACGCCAATTTCACCATTGCTATTTACATTATATCAAGAGTCGAGCGTCTTTGTTCTTCTTCTCTCTAAGGTAATAATGTTGATTAGGCTATCCTTGGGTTTCCTCCTTCATCCATGGTGGTTCTCTCCCTTTTGGGACTAAAGAGGAAGATATGTTGCAAATTGGAGGTGGAAATGCGAAAGGGAGGCGCAATTGGAGCATGGTTGCTTGTTAAGGATTCAAGGAATTGAAACTTCATAAGTTATCATAGGCTCAAAGTTACTAGGGATAGGATTTGAGTATGCATGTAAGTTTATTTTGACTTGAATATGGAATTAAAATGTTTGTGAATGCATGAGAGTGAAATGGATGAACTCTAGTCTTAATAAATTGTAAATATTCTATGTTACATTTTCTTGCACATCAACTATTTGATAGAAATAGAAAAAGAGTTTCTTGTGTTTTTGTTATCTTTATGTCTAAGTGAGTTGTGAATTTCGAGAATTGTCAAGTGTTGCACAAGTCTCTTGGGAGAGAACGATATTATCACTTACTACATGATAACGATTTAAAACACCATTATTTGTGATGTGATTTTGATACTAAAAGCATCCTTTTTCACTTAGAAACTTGCTTAGACTCATGTTTTTTCATTAAATTGTGTGAATAAGAGAGTTGAGGTTGATTTCAATGATTTTATGACTAATTCCCCTTGTTTTGACAGAGATGGAAGCAGAAATGAAGAGCCAAGAAGATGGAGCTCAAAAGCCCTAAAAAAGCACTAGAAGGATGGACAACACGAAGCTCGAGCGCCTTAAGTAGAAGCTCAAGCGAGGGAAATCGACGTCTACCGCCCGGGCGCTCTCCCTGGGGCTCTAGCTTTTGTATCTCTGGTAGAGAAGAGCATAACAATACACTCTTTTCCCAATTCTTAGGCTTTCTCTATTTGTTGTTGGGAGATGATGTAACCTTGTAAACTCTCATGTATTTGAATTTATTCTTAATTCCATATGCTTTTTCATTAATTGTTAAAGTAATTCATCTGTTTCAATGCTTGCTATGTTTAACTCATTCGTTAGCATGATTTATGAATTGCATGAGTGTTGGGAGGTTCCTTTCAATTCAGGTTCTTGTTGAATTACTCCCAAGAGTAATATTGCTCAAGGATGAAGGTATGAGTCTTCGTCGTCTTTAAGCTCTTGATCTTCACATTTTATTACTAGGAATGCTAGGAATTGCATGGACTGGTAATTTGGGACAGGTTTATTCGCCGAGGGATCGGGTTTAGGTGATTTAGTGAGTGATATTGGCATTAATGCATAAAGAAGAATTCTTACATACATGAGAGAGAACTTGGTGAAATCTAACCCCAACAACATATCCATCTCATATTAATCAACATCCGTTCATCTTTGTGCTCCTTTTCTATTGATCAATTGCATTCATATTTAATTTTATGTTTTTGCATTCAAAACCAATGATCTCTTTTTATTTAAGTCTTAATTAATCTTGTTATCACACGACTGTTTAGCACCGAGAGTCTTCTGGGATACGATACTTGGTCTTAACATTTTATATTACTTGTGCGACTCAGTACACTTGTCGAAATAGTCCAACACTACGCTGCGACCTGTGCACTTCTCATTGGTTTTGTAGCCAACAAGTTTTTGGCGGCGTTATTAGGAACTTATGTTCCAACACAAGATGATTTTGACATTTTTGACTCTTTTAGAAAATGTTACGTGTTTTCTTTTCTTGTGCTTTCTTTTATGCAGTTTGTCTATAAATGTTTCTCCTTTCAATCGGTTTTCTTTGGTTTGTGCTTAATGCTTGTTTCGGGATACGCCTTAGAGCATGATCTTATTGTTGGAAGGTTCAAGGAATGGGATTTCAGTAGCCTACCTAACTAAATCAAACTAGATAACACATGTCACCAAGGATGGGATTGTGTGTTTGGCCCCCACTATTCTGGTTCTAAATACAAGTTTTGATGCATGCTTAAGTCAAGGGATTAAGTAAGTTTGTCAGGCTTAGATAGATGCAATAAGAGGAATATGAGTGTTTGTACCTTAGAAAATGATAACGGTCTAAAAACCTTTATTTTTATACTTAAATTTGATATCAAAACACACCCTTTATGGCTAAGAATGAGCTTATAATTACGTAAAACACTTAGTTGAGTCACTTGAGAGTCAAAAGTTGTTTTTAGAGATATTGTGCTTGTTTTGCATTGTTTTGTAGGGTTTTGATGAGAATTGAAGATGGAAGTGAAGTAGGGAGGACTTAGACTCAAGAAAGAAGGAGAAAAAGGAAGAAAAGAAAAGTCAAAGTCACCGCTCAGTGCTATTTTCCAGCGCTGAGCGCTAGACTCGAGGGTGCAGCCACTGCCTCTTGCTCAAGCGGTGCCGCTGAGCGTCCAGGTGATTAGAGGCAAACCGTTGAGCAGTGAGATGGACCGCTGATGAGTCATTATTTCTTGAACTATATTTATTTTATTGCACTTAAATAAACCATGGAATTGTGTTTAATTGTCTATTCTTTCCCCGTTTTCCGAATTCTACTTAGTTTGATCGGAAATTCGTAATATTGCTAATTTGGATTTTCTGAGCTGATTAAGTGCATTTCTGGTTGCAGGGAAGTTGTGGAAACATCATCTGGAGCATTAGGATATGGCGTGACACATTCAAAGGCTCAACATTTAGTCATTTAGATTCTAATTAAAGTTGTAATTTAGTTTTCTAGAAGTCCTTAATTAGAATTAGGTGTTTTGGACCCTTTTAGGGGCAA
>NC_028356.1:12194332-12202309 GCF_000741045.1 Vigna radiata var. radiata | reverse complement strand
TAAGGGAGCTTGTTTGGTATTTCGGGTTTGGGCCATTTGAATGAAGAAAGTTGCAGATTTTCTTTGTCTCTTAACTTACTCTTGGTTGTCTTAGCTTGTTGGTGGTGAAAAACCATTCATTTCTACTTCCATTTGCTTGTTCTTGATGCTTGAAGCTTGAGCTTTGGAGCTTGTCTTTGCAGATTGAATCATAACAACTTTAGCACAAAGAGTCTTGAATGAATCTTGATGGGTAATAAACCAATGAAGCTTTGATTCTCCAAGAACGTTTCTTTAAAGCCCCTGTAATCACAATTCAATGAGAATGTTAGTATTTGTAAATGATAATGTTATTGAAACATGTTTCAAGTCAAATATATATAGGATTTTCAAATCCTGTCACAGTATAATCGATTATGATATTTATGTAATCTGTTATGCTTTTGCTTTTGTTTTAAGATATTATCTGAAGTGTATAGTCGATTATTTAAACACTTTAGCCTATTATTGATTCATTTCACAATATTAACAGATTAGGCTATTTATGAAATGGATTAGACTATGTTTTCTTTTTTAATCGATTAAGAAATTTATTGTTGATAGGGGGCAATGTGATTGCTGAACCCAATCCCTGTTACGTTAATTTTTGATGATGATAACACATTGATAGTAACAACACATGGATGTTGTCATGTCATAACAGAAAAGTGTTGCTATGTTAATAAATACATGTGTGGAATATCTAAATGTTGATTGCTGTGTTAAGAAATACATATGTGGAATATTGTAACAAATGCATATGTTGGACATACTGTGTTGTATATGCATACTATTGTGATTATGATGTGATTATATTTATGTATGCACACTGTATGTTTCTGTGTAGTGAAAACCACAAGTACAAAAGCATATCTGCTTGAGATAATCGATTACAGTGTTGTAGTAATCAATTAAGGTCATTAGACAACTTATGTTTTGAACTATGGCAAAACAGCTAGTTTGAATCGATTACATCAGTTCTTAAACCGATTAAAACTCATGTGTTTGCATATATCTTTTTCAAATGTGCTGTGATAATTTTTTGAGAAGAAAAAGTTTTCAAAATTTGTTTAAGTGTTAAGCTTAATCAATTACACACTTTATGTAATCAATTAAGTCTGTTATGTTTTGAAAACTGATTGCATGCTAGTCATAACTGCTATAATGGTCATATTTTTAAATATGTTTGACTAACATTAAATGTAAATCGATTACATTAATTGAGCATTCAATTAAGAGCTGAGTTAGTTGTAATACTATTACATCTATTTTATGTAACTAGTTACATTACTAACGAATCGATTACTTTGTTCCTAATATGACAGAAACTATAAATGGATGCATTGTTTGTAATTTTGTAACTTTTGATCAATTTTACAATTTCATATCTGACAGTTTTGATCTCAGAAAGATTTTACAGATTACACATACACTCCAAGAATCAAGAAGCAAAGATTTTGAAGAGCCTTGACAGATTCTTGAGAGGAGATTTGAGAGCTTTATAGACTGATCTAATCCACATTGTTGAAGGTGTATTTGTTGTGATCAGAAAAGGATTATGCACTTGTTGATTGTGTTGTTCCCTGTTCGTGCGCAACAGGAAGAAGAGTGAGGAGCTCTTGGACTTTGAGAGGGGATTCTCAAAGGGATTTTGTAGCAGGAACGCATGGTTCTGTGTGTGCAGGTGTATTCGTTTCTATATTTGATTGTTTGAGTAGGAAAGATGTTTACATTGTGAGAGTGTGTTCACGGTAAAACCTTTGGTGTAATTCTCCAATCACTATAGTGAAATATCCTTCAATCAGTGATTAATTGGAAGTGTGACTGGATGCAGACATTGAGGCCGAATCAAGATAAAAACTATGTTTAATCTTCTCTTCTTATCTCTTTACATTTTCATTGCATACATACTTTGCTTACCGCGCAAGAGAGATTTCAAGATCATTCTATTTCTACAAAAAGATTTAAAAAGTGCACATTTTTATAAAATACCAATTCACCCTCCCTCTTGGTGTTGAGAAACAAGCTTCATTATTTCTAACAATTATGTAATTTATTATCCCAACACTTAACCATATTGTCTATCCAATTACCAAACTTACCAAATTATCTCACTTATGTAACAGATTATGACTTGCTCTCTGTTTTAATCGGTTATATACCTCGTATAATGTATTACTATAGAGTAGTTTGTCCCTGTTATGCTTTCTAAGTGATCTGGTTAAATCTAAGAGATTATATACCATGTTTAATCGATTATTTCAACTAGAAATGAGATTATCAATCTGTTTTAAGCATGATTCGTTCAACAATAATGGATTCACATATCTAGCACAAACATAATCAAGATAAAACATTTGTTATGCCATTTGTTGTTGAAGAACCCATTAAAACCATTTTATTGTTCATCATAAAAAACAAAGATATAAAGAGGTTAAAGATCCCCCTATCAATACTTAGGAAACCAAATAACTAAACTGGGTGAGATTTTGTGCCTCAGAGTTTATATCTATTGAGTGTTACCACTTTTTCTTTACAATTAACTTTGCTTGATTTTCATTGCTAGAGTTCTTCTTTGCATGGTTACATTGAAACAAGGTCATCTTCTTTCCTTCTTTACATCATACACCCAAAATAACCAATTGTGTTTTCAAACAAAATAACCCTTATGTAACCCTTAGAGGAGTAAGAAAACATCTCCTTAACATTTTGAACCCTTGAACCTTGTTGAAAATGATTAACCACGTCACCTTGAGTGGGAGAGCAAAGTTTCCATGGTCATTAGTGTGATTTAAATGTGAGGGAAGTTATCAGGAGAAGTGGAGCATGGATAACAATTGTGAATTGGTGTTGGTTGTTGTGATGCATTCTTATATATATGTCTTCTATAAAAGAGAAAGAAATCAAAAGTAGAGAAAAAAAGAAAAACAAGAAAAAAAATTGAATAATGTGACTATAAAATAGTTCAATGATAAGTTTGTGAATTTGATGTAATTGCTCTTTCCACTCATTCATGCTACCTAGATACATCAAATTTCTTCCTTAGCCTAGACACAATATCAAATAAAGTCTTTGTTCATGTTTATATGTTTTTTTAGAATTCTTGGCTCTTGAATTATAATTCAAAGTAAAATTGTGTGCTATTAGTGGTAGAAGAGAGAATACAAACACCTTTATCCATTAATGTGCTTGAGTGAAACACTATTTGTAGTGAGGATTGGTACCTTTGTCCATGTTGTGCCCAAAAAGACTGGCCTCACAGTGATGAAGAACATCTCCCTGACAATCCAAAATTGGCAATTACCACCATGATCAAAGGAGTTTTCTTTTCCCTTCTCCTCCCTATCCAGCTTTTATTGCACTAGTCCATGATTTGTTGATTGTTATGATTGCTAATCTTATTATTTGTGACACATTGAGGACACTGTGTAGTTTAAGTGAGGTCTATTGGGGGAGATTCTGATTTTTCTTGTTAGATTTTGTTTTCTGCGTTAAATTTTTTGTTTTCTAGGTAGTTTTTGTTTTGTCTTTTGTAAAGTTTTGCATGTTTCTCATGATTTCTGGACTTTGTTTTGGTTGTACATGTGTCTTTCACTTCATTGATACTCTGATTGATTTGAAATCCATGCTTTTCTTTGCTTGGAAGATGATTATGATGTTTGAGAGTTGAATTGATTGTGACAAAAATGCCCTGTGTGAGATTTGAGCCACTTGATATTCTTTCTTTTGTGTGATATGTCTCTTGATTGCTTGTACATATGCCTTGGCTTGACTCTTGTTGATGATTCTTGATTGATATGCATGTTTGGAAGTGATAAAGGAAGTTTTGTTCTTGAGCCTCTCTAGCCAGATGAGCCTACTTTGTTTTAATCCTTTGATAACCCTTTTAGGCCTATGCTTTTCCCATTTCTTTGTTTTGAAGCTCATACACTAGCCCTAACTGAAAAACCATGATTACCTTAACCCTAGGGAATTTTGGAGCTTTGAAGTGTTTTGGGAACAAGTGTGGTCTCTTGGGATATTCAATTGAATTGGTTAGTTGGCTCCTCTTCTTGTTTTGTTTTGTAAATATGTTGTGTATCTTGTCTCTTAGATTTGTGTCCTAAATAGAGAGGAAAGAAAAGAGACAAGATAAAAAAAAGAAAAAAAATACAGAAAAATGAGAAAAAATAAAAAAAAAAATTGTTGTGTGAATAATGGAGTCGAGAAGAGGATTGAATTAGAGGTTTTTGGTGTGTTTGAATGTGTTTACACTTGTTCCCCATTGCTCCTCTATTCCTTTTGGTTTGTAGCTTCTCATCCATATTATATCCTCCTTTTTCCTTCACCCCATTGCATCCATAAAAGACCTTTTGATTTGAACATGCATATGTTTTTTAGTGTTGATATTAAAAGCTTGCCAAGTCTATTTGTGTTTGCTTTCTTGAGTGCATTGAGTGGACATTGTTTACCCTAGATACTTGAGAGAAACACTGATAGTGTGCATCTGTGAGGTTTTGTTGCTCTTGATTCACCTCTTGAACTGTTGATCATTTTGCCATGCTTGGATGATTTCATGAGTATCTGCTTTCCTTGATTCTGTGTTGGATACTGTCCACTTCCTTTCTTTGTCCAGATTTCTTGAGAACTGTGTAATTCTGTTTCTTTCCTTGTGAATCTTTTTTTTCTGTATGCTGAGTCTATGTCTCTTCCCTGATGTCCGTAGAATTGTTCCTTGATTTGTGTCTTGATTTTGCCTAGGAGTGCAAAAGACTAAGTGTGGTCTATTTTGATGAGTCGATATTTTCTTGACTGTATTTGGTTTATTGCACTTAAATAAATCAAGGAATTGTGCTTAATTGTCTGGTATTTTCCCGTTTTTTCTAATTATGCTTAATTTGATCGTAAATTCTTATTTTAGTTAATTTGAATTTTCTGAGCTGATTAATTGCATTTTTAGTTGCAGGGAAATTTTGGAGATATCTTTTGGAGCATGAGGATGGAGGCATGGTCATTAAAGACTCAACAATTAGGCATTTCATTTTTAATTAAATTGTAACTTAGTTGATTAGAAACTTTAATTAAGCTTATGTGCATTAGGCCCTTTTAGTGGCAAAAATGTAAAGGCCCAAAATTTGTGGGACACTTGGCACCAAATCCTAGGGTTTCTTTTTGGGTGGACCCCACCCATTTTTAAGTGACTCTCGGCAATTTAGAGAGGGAGGTCGACCATTCACTTAACACACACACTTTCATTTTGCTTTGGCTTATATGAACACTCTCTTGGAGAGCTTGGTGTGTACCTTTGGTTTTTGAGCATGGAATGAACAAAGAATGCATTTTTCTTCTTCTCTTGCTTGCAAACTTGTCTATCTTTGCTTGGTGGAAGAGATGACCGTCACTCATCTCCCTTGGTTTCTTCTTGAATGTTGAAAGCTTGAGGTTGGAGGTTGTTCTTGCATTTCCATGGTAGATCCTTTGGTTGAATGAAGAGTCCTTTTGCGTTCTACTTCCCATTTGCTACCATATTTTCGTGTTATCTTTGAGTTTCCTTTGTTGAATGAAGAAAATGTATCTCATATTGAGTTTTGGAGTGAAGAAAGCTTGAGTTGATGTGTGGGTGTTTGAAGTTTGAACCATTTTCTTCTTATGCTTTTGATTTGAAGGATGGAAGCAATTTATGAGATGGAATATTGTATTTCATTGGGAGAGCTGGACAGTCTTGCAAAGGGATCTAGGGATTGCATTTTGTTTTTAGAAAAAGTTTGAAGAAAAGTGAGTGTTGGGTTGGTTTGTAGAAGTTAGAATTTGGGGTTTGTTATTCTTGTAATTATTTGGGAATGGAAGTTTGGTTTCTTGGGTGTGTTCTCGGTTTTGAAAGGTGAAAGAAAGCTTTGGATGTTTGCTTGGGTGGAGGAATACTGATTGGTGTGTAGAAAGGAGAGAGAATGACACATTTAATTTTTACCTCTTTTGGACAAACACATGTAGAAGCACATTTACCATAGAAGGAATCTTTCCATTTTGGTGTTGAACCCTTGCTTGCATTTGGTCGAGAATTTTTATGAGGAAGAGGATGTCTTGTGTGGTTTATTCCCTTTGACTTTGCTTATTGGCACCTTGGTAGAAGCATTCAAAGTATCTTCATTTATTTTTGGTTTTTGAAGCATTGTTTGCCATAATTGGAGAGTGTGGCTCGACAATTTGCTTGATGGAGAGAGAGAGGCACGATTTTCTATGGTAGAAAGGTAGAAGGAAGCATTTTCTTGGAGAATGAAGCACATGGGACAAAAAGACAACATAATGAATTGTTTATTGAAGGAAGAAACTCAAATTAAAAGTTGGTGTGCAAGGGACTCACAACCAAGGAGGTTTTCTTAGGCCATTTGAACTTTTAAATTTATTTGGTAGATGGAATAGGTCACGTGAACGGTGGAGGAAAAATTCATGTTTGTTTATTTCTTTTGTTTGAATTAGTTCACATAGTAGGATTAGTTGTTTTTCATTTCTTTAATTTAGTTTTGCATTTAAATTAATTTAACTGTGTTAGATGATTGTTTGTGACATTGTTGGGATCTAGTATTTTATTTTGTTTAATGTTGTCTAGCATTTGTGATAGAGATAATTTGATTGTGATGTTAGCTTAAATTAATTTGGTTGGTCATTAGCGATATTATAATGTTTCCTTGAGATTTCTGGGCTGTAATTGTGTTTGCCACTCTAACTTGGTTAATGTGAAATCTGTATTTGCACTTGCAATTGGGTATACGCTTAGTTGCCTAGTTGGTGTTGAGTCTTCGCTTAGTTGATGAAACTGCATGGTGTAAATTGGATTTGATGTTAACATTGTGTTCACTTAGTTCGCTTTTATGAAAACATGATTAGCCTTCACTTAGTTGGTTAACTGTGTTGGATTAGAGGTTTGAGTTGCTGCTTTATTTTGTTGATCTGTGAGAGGAAGCATTGTAATTAAATTAATGACCAATCATCTCCAGTCTGTCTTTGAAATCGTTTTTAGATCTGTTTTTGATTATCAGTTTGCGTCAGTATTTTGATTTAATTCATCCGTATTCACCACAACGTTTTCACAAACCCCCCCTTCGTGTCTGACTTAATTTCTGAACCGCAAAATTGGTCCTTGAGAGACGACCTAGGAGTTACTTCCTAGTTATACTGCATTTCTTAATTGCACATTAAATTTGTGTGGGTTGCGATACCCATCACGTTTTCTGAAAGTGTGTGGGTTTAGCGACGACCTTGTGGCTGTCGGTAATATAGCAAGTCTGTAGCGACGGCTTGGAGGCTGTCGGTAATGTGAATAACTTTTTTCAGTCCAATCTACTTCTGTATTAAACCCAAAACCTGCAAATGAAAAACCAACAATCCCAAACATCAATATATCCAAGCAATTTAAATGCAATCATTCAGTATTCATCAAGAAAACTTCAATAATTTTAAGTATCAAAAGAGACTAAATGCAAAACAAAGTTTGATAATAATATACTAACTTCAATATAACTTCAAAGTTTAATATAAAAGAAAATCTAACTAAATGTTTTCTAAAGTTCCTAAATATCAAAACCTATGATAATTGTTGACAAATTGGCAAGTGTACCAAATCGTACAAGTAATATAAATGGTAAGACCAAGTATCATTTTCCCAAGAGACTCGAACGACTTTCTCGTTCACGTGAATTAAAAGAATAAGACTTGAAAATAAAAATTAACAAATTGGATTTGAGAACAAAAATATTAACATGCAAAATAAAGTTGACTCAATTGACAAAAGAAAACAATGGATGAATGGATGTTGTTGGGGGTTTACAAATTCATCTAATGCGCCCTCTCTTATCTACTCCTCTTGGATATTAGTTTGATTAATTAATTGTTATGCGACTTTCTTAGCCTACCCTTAACCCGATCTCTCGGCGAAAAGAGCCTAATATTAACTACTGGCTTGCTATCCCTAGCCTCCCCTAG
>NC_028356.1:12188466-12194008 GCF_000741045.1 Vigna radiata var. radiata | reverse complement strand
GAAAAGCAAACCCTAGAAAAGATGAAAAGGAGCCTAAGCATCCAAGAGATCCTCTCTAGAGAGCAAAATTAGGTATAGTCGTTCTCCCCTGTCAAAAGAATGACTCTGAACTCGCAATAGGGGTATTTATAGGTGAGGAGCGCAACAGAAAACAGGCCAAAGCCTAGCGGACCACCGCCCGGCGGTTTAAGTGTGCTGCCTGGCGGTTTCCCAAAAGCCTCAGAACCACCCGGCGGTGCAAGGTGCCGCCCGGCGGTTTCCCTCGAAACCGCCCAACGCCAACCGCCATGCCTACTCCTCGCCCTAGACTCCTCAAATCTTCATTTTTCTGCTCTTTTCTTGAGTCTACGACCTGTATCTTCAACTCCATTCTTCACTTTCTCAAAATAGCTACAAAACAATGCAAAACAAGCATAATATCTTTAAAAACAACTTTTGACTCTCTACAGACTCATTTATTGAGTTTTGCTTGTTTCTAAGCTCATTCCAAGTAGTAAAGGGCGTAATTTGGTCCAAATTAACATATGAAAATAACTGTTTTTCAACCTTCATCAATAATCATCAAGATTATCAAGATCATCAGAATCATCACTATCTTCGTCTTGCATAGTTATGGTCTGGGAAGGAGGCTGCTGAGGTGGGCATGGCTGTTGAGGTGGACATGCCTGCTGAGGAACCAATGTCCTAACCAGATTTTCAAATCTGGCTAGAAGTGAATCATAAGCATCTTTACTGACGACATTGTTGGGGTCAAATGTGGTAGAGGTAGATGGTTGATGTCTGAATATGCCTCCTCTTCTAGCACTATAATGAAAGGCATGTTGTCCTACCCCATACAATCGTCCTTTCTTTTTTCCCCCGACGGTATCAACCCAGCATTGGGTCCTG
The DNA here is from genome assembly GCF_000741045.1 of Vigna radiata var. radiata. Taxonomy (NCBI): domain Eukaryota; kingdom Viridiplantae; phylum Streptophyta; class Magnoliopsida; order Fabales; family Fabaceae; genus Vigna; species Vigna radiata. The sequence continues at coordinate 12,193,120 of NC_028356.1, read as the reverse complement.
ATCATTTTTTCGTCAGCATCTGCTCTACCATCAGGACCAGATCCCCCCTCTGGTCTCGCCTGTGCAATGTTGCAGAAAAATCTTCTGGTTAAATAAGATAGAAAACATCAGTAACATGAATTTGAAAGTGTGAAAAAAGCGTACAAAATTGAATGTTGTTAAAAAGTCTACTTACAATGGTCTTGCGAGACCTCCATCAACATATTCGCCAGTCCCCTTGCGAATATGAGTCTGTGTAAAGACCTCATCGACATGAACAACCCGTCCAAGTTCCGCTGCCTGTAATATTTTAAAACATACAAATGACACATATATTAATTTCAAAGTACATGATGTTATACAGTTATTGATAAGAAAAGAATCAAGATTTTTACCATACGAATCGCATGTTCATGTGTGGTGATGGATCCTCCAGTATGCAGTACACCACCTTTTTCTGAAGCCCTATTTTTCTGGGCGGTAGCACATTTAATGCAGTACTGTGGTGTATTCCAATGCGCCAACAATGAATTCCATATGTGCTCCCCAACCCTAATGAGGGCGTTGTCCTACGATCCAGGCATCTCTAAACATTTCTGATAATCGGTGAGATGCTTTCATGTTAAAGTTTTTCTGAATTTGAGCTTCATGCTCAGCTGCCCACTGTACATTTTGCTGTTACAATAGATAATGTTAAAATAAAGCAAATGAAATTCCTATTTGAATATGGTGATGCAAGATGATTAAGTAACACATGGTTTTACCTTAAATCTCTCTCAAAATAGTTTTTTGTCGTGGTCAGGGATTAATCCCCATGATGCCCAGGGCTGAAGAAATTGTTGCTTAATAGTCCTAGTGATGGCCTGTGAAGCAACTCTAGATGGAAAAAACCTGAAATATGAATGTAAGAAAGTTATGAATGTACAACCATAGTAAGATCAACAATTTAATGAAAAATACAAGACTAAGAAGAAGATATGGTATTACCCTTATCCGCACGGCTCAATGACTAGTCGATCATGAGGAGCAGGATCACCCAAATCAGCAGGATCAAGATCAGCAGATGGCTGATGTACATATGGAGATGGTATAGAAGATGGTGTCGGGATAGGGGAGGGATGAATATATGGTTTAGGCCCTACAACTGAAGGAGTAGGCACTACAGTAGGAGGTGTGGGCCCTACAATTGATGGAGTGGGCCCTATAGTAGAAGGTGTGGGCCCTGTAGTAGGAGGTGTGGGCCTGACAGAAGGTGTGGGTGCCGTAGAAGGGGGTGGTGGACGTGAGGAGCCAACGTCTGATGGAGTACTGGCACTGGAAAATGGTATAGTCGAAGGAACTCTAATAATGCACTTCGCCTTCCTAGCCTTTTTTACCGTCTTGCCCTTGTGAGGGCGTGAAGGCTCTTGTCCTGACATTACTGTAATTTAAAATATATAAATAAATAGACAATAAAACACAAAGTACATAATCGGTATTTAATATATGATTTAATTTTTTATAATCGTGAATTGTAGACATGTCAAAATACAAGCATTTAATTAATTCAATCGTCTTCATCATCCTCATTATCGTCGTTGTTTGATTGTTACGTCCCTGGCAAGTGTACCAGATCGTTATCAAGTAATATAAACGGGTAGTCCAAGTATCGTTTTCCCAAAGGACTCTTAGGCCTGAACTTTCATGTAATCTAATCGTGTAAGACTTGAGAAGAGAATAAATTTTGTGGTTATATGCAAAGAACAAAAATAAACATGCAATGCAATTGATTCAATTGGTTTTGAGAAACCATGGATGAATGGTGTTGTTGGGGTTTACAATTTCATCTTTTCCACTCTCATATATCTACTCTTCTTATTTACTTCACTTATTTATCTAATTGCCATGCAAACTTTCTACTCTACCCTTAACCCAATCCCTTGGTGAAAAAAGCCTATTATTAATTACCGACTTGTTATCCCTAGCCTCCCCTAGTAACCAATAATGCAATGTGATCGGAAGCAAATACAATTGATCGTCCTACCTCTATCCCTGGGCGATATTGGCATAATCAAGGAATTTCTCACCAGTTCATGACATTACCGTACGTCCCCATATCGATAAAGACAAACATCTTTTACTGAATGAGTTAAACAAAAAAAGCATTGAGCACAGATGAGAACCCAACAATTGATAAATAAGTATATGACAAGCATATGAAATAAATAAGAATTTGAATATGTGAGAGTTTCAAAAGATTACATTGTTCCCCAACAACAAAGGGTTTAGTTCACCATAATCATGGTGAAACTAGATGAAAATAATGAAAGAATGGAAGAAATAACCCTAAACTTGGTTGAATGGAGCCTAAGCATCCAAGGAACCTCCTCCAAGGTGTGGAATAGCTCTGGACCTTTCTTTCTGCAAAAAGAATCCCTTTCTAATTCGCACTAGGGCTATATATAAGCCCAAAAAGATAACAAATATATTATAGAAAGATTTACAGAATCTAGCTAAATAAACAAACAACCGCTCAGGCGCCTAAATTCACCGCTCAGCGGTTTGCCTCTTGCCGCTTTGACCACTCAGCGGTCAGTTTTGCTGTTGAGCGGTTTCCCTCTAATCGCTCTAAGCGCTCAACGGACCATTCTGGTGCTCAGCGGCTTGCTTGACCCTTCTTTTCATCATTTTTCTCCTTCTTTCATGGGTCTAAGTTCACCTTGACTCTCACAAGACACAACCAAGTGTTTTACTTGATTTAAAGCTTATTCTAAGCCATAAAGGGTGTGTTTTACTATCAATTTTAAGTATGAAAATAACGGTTTTTAGATCGTTATCATTGATGCGTCACTATGATCATCATAGTCATCATCATCTTCATCATCTTCATCATCATCTTCTTCGTCATCTTCAATTTTTTCTTCATCGTCGTCTTGTTCTTCCTCTTCTTTTTCTCCTTCTTCTTCATGTTCTTGAATCTGTCCTTCTAACTCTTCCGCATCACTATCGAAGTCTTGCAATGCAAATACACCTTCAACTTCAATAATTTCATTTCCATGTGTCATTTCATCAACTTGGAAAGGGATGTCGTCTTCGACATCATTTGACTCAATGCGACCCCCAGGCTTGGTTTGTATTGCAACACACCAACCACGTTTGTCAATGTTGCGAAATGTTGGATATGGGGCATAATAAACTTGTTTAACATTAATAGCTAGAATGAATGGATCAAATGGTCGGTATCTTGAAGTCATTTGAATTTCTACAATATTATACCTAGGATCCACTCTTGTTCCATTCCTAGATGGATCAAACCATTGACAATAAAAAAGAACTACCCTCTTTGGAGTACTTGAAGTATTATACTCCAGCTCATAAATTTTTTGAATAATACCATAAAAGTCATCATAACCACCCTCAGTAAGGCCATTAACGAACACCCCACAATTAGTTGTCTTTTTTCCTTTCGACCATGCATCAGTGTGGAACTTGTACCCATTTACAAAATACGTGTGCTATTCTTTGACACATCTCATGGGCCAATTTGACAATTCCCGTAGATCTTGAATTAAGGGACTTAATGGTTGGTTATGAACCTACAAAGAAGTGGTGAAAAAAAATTAAGCTATAAGTGTTAACATCAATTGTTTTTAAAATTATGAAAAGGATAATCATACTTGATCTCTAAACCATTGAGGGAACTATGAGTGTATTATAGCAGTAGAAGTGAATCATAAGCATCTTTACTGACGACATTGTTGGGGTCAAATGTGGTAGAGATAGATGGTTGATGTCTGAATATGCCTCCTCTTCCAACACTATAATGAGAGGCAAGTTGTCCTACCCCAAACAATCGTCCTTTCTTTTTTCCTCCGACGGTATCAACCCAGCATTGGGTCCTGATCATTTCTTCGTCAGCATCTGCTCTACCATCAGGACCAGATGCACCCTCTGGTCTCGCCTGTGTCAATGTCGCAGAAAAATCTTCTTGTTAAATAAGATAGAAAATGTCAATAACATGAATTTAAAAGTGTGAAAAAAGAGTACAAAATTGAATGTTGTTAAAAAGTTTACTTACAATGGTCTTGCGAGACCTCTCATCAACATATTCGCCAGTCCCCTTGCGAATATGAGTCTATGTAAAGTTTACTTACAATGTTGTTAAAGTTTTTCTGAATTTGAGCTTCATGCTCAGCTGCCCACTTTACATTTTGCTGTTACAATAGATAATGTTAAAATAAAGCAAATGAAATTCCTATTTGAATATGGTGATGCAAGATGATTAAGTAACACATGGTTTTACCTTAAATATCTCCCAAAATAGTTTTTTGTCGTCGTCAGGGATTAATCCCCATGATGCCCAGGGCTGAAGAAATTGTTGCTTAATAGTCCTAGTGATGGCCTGTTGATGGGTCTCGCGGCCCACACAAATTTAATTGCATATTAGAAATGCAGTATAGCTAGGAATGATTCCTAGGTCGTCTCTCAAGGACCAAACTGTGGTTCGAGTCTCAGGTCAAACACTAAGTGGGGGGGTTTGTGAAAAGTTTGTGAATGCGGACGAATTAAATCAAAAGACGGATGCAAATAGAAATGTAAAAATAGAATTGCAAAACGAAATCACATACAGAATAAAAACGGTTGGTCATTAACTTAATTACAATGTTTCCAATCACAGATCAACAAAATAAAGTTG
>NC_028356.1:12186318-12187711 GCF_000741045.1 Vigna radiata var. radiata | reverse complement strand
GAGAGCCTAGGAGAGTGTGGTCGGCTATTCCAATCCAAATACCATCCAAGACTCTAAAATTGGTGGGGTCCACCTCTAAGAAACCCTAGGGTTTGGTGTCACATGTCCCACACATGGGTTTTTTACAAAAATGCCCCTAAAAGGGTCCAAAACACCTAATTCTAATTAAGGTCTTCTAGAAAACGAAATTACAACTTAATTAAAATGGAAATGGCTAAATGTTGGGTCTTGAATGATCACGCCACCTTCCCTAATGCTCCAAATGATGTTTCCCAAAAGTTCCCTGTAGCCAAAATGCACTTAATCAACTCAGAAAATCCAAATTAGCGAAAATACGAATTTCCAACCAAATTAAGCAGAATTCGGAAAACGGGGAAATAACAGAAAATTAAACACAATTTCCTGGTTTATTTAAGTGCAATAAACTAAATATAGTTCAAGAAATAAAGACTCATCACCCATACAAATTTAATTGCATATTAGAAATGCAGTATAGCTAGGAATGACTCCTAGGTCGTCTCTCAAGGACCAAACTGTGGTTCGAGTCTGAGGTCAAACACGAAGTCGGGGGGGGGGGGGTTTGTGAAAAGTTTGTGAATGCGGACGAATTAAATCAAAGGACGGATGCAAACAGAAATGTAAAAATAGAATTGCAAAACAAAATCACATACAGAATAAAAACGGTTGGTCATTAACTTAATTACAATGTTTCCAATCACAGATCAACAAAATAAAGTTGTGACTCAAACCTCTAATGCAACAAAGTTAACCAACTAAGCGAAGGTTAACCCTGTTTTCATAAAAGCGAACTAAGCGAACACTGTGTTAATATCAAATCTAAATTACACCATTCAGTTAGATCAACTAAGCGAAGATGTAACACCAATTGGGCAACTAAGCGTATACCCAATTGCAAGTGCAAAAATAGAATTCACATTAACCAAGCCAGAGTGCCCAGACAATCACAATTCAAGAATCTCAAGGAAACAGTGCAATATCGTCAATGATCAACATAGTTAATTTAAGCTAACATGGCAACTAAAGCAACAAGACCAAACATATTAGACAACATTAAAACAAAATAAAATAAAATACTAGACACCAACACTATGCAAGCATATAAAATAAATAAGAATTTTGATATATGAGAGTTTGTTAAGTCCCTAGCAAGTGTACCAGATCGTTATCAAGTAATATAAACGAGTAAGTCCGAGTATCGTTTTCCCAAAGGACTCTTAGACCTTAGTTTTCATGTAACCTAATCTTGTAAGACTTGAGAAAAGAATAATATTGGTGGTTGTATGCAAAGAACAAAAATAAACATGCAATGCAATTGATTCAATTGGTTTTGAGAACTATGGATGAATGGTGTTGTTGGGGTTTACAATTTCAT
>NC_028356.1:12160851-12185878 GCF_000741045.1 Vigna radiata var. radiata | reverse complement strand
AACAACGTTTATTGAATGAGTTAAACAATAAAAGCTTTGAGCGCAGATGAGAACCCAACAATTGATAAACAAGTATATGACAAGCATATGAAAATATATAAAAATTTCAATATATGAGAGTTTCAAAAGATTACATTGTTCCCCAAAAACAAAGGGTTTAGTTCACCATTGACATGGTGAAACTAGATGAAAAGAATGAAAGAATGGAAAAGCAAACCTTAGATTTGATAATAAGGAGCCTAAGCATCCAAGAAATCTCATCCAAGGTGTGTGGAATGGCTCTGGACGTTCTCTCTGCCAAAAGAATCCCTATCTAATTCGCACTGAGGCTATATATAAGCCCAAAAAGATAACAGATAGATAACAGAAAGATTTACAGAATCTAGCTAAAAAAATAGACAACCGCCTAGGCGCCTAATTTGATCACTCAGCGGTTTGCCTTTGGCCGCTCTGGCCGCTCGGCGGGCAGTTTTGCCGCTGAGCGGTTTGCCTCTAATCGCTCTGAGCGTTCAACGGACCATTCTGGCGCTCAGCGGCTTGTTTGACCCTTCTTTTCATCATTTTTCTCCTTCTTTCATTGGTCTAAGTCCACCTTACTTCACTTCCATCTTTAATTCATCCAAAAACCCTGCAAAACAATGCAAAACAAGCATAATATCTCTAAAACCAACTTTTGACTCTCAAGAGACTCAACTAAGTGTTTTACTTGATTTAAAGCTCATTCTAAGCCTCAAAGGGTGTGTTTTACTATCAAATTTAAGTATGAAAATAACGGTTTTTAGACCGTTATCACAACCCCAAACTTAAAACTTTGCTTGTCCTCAAGCAAACGAGAGAAAACCTGGCTTTCAACTTCTTCATCAAATAATTAACACTTTTTCAAAACTTCTTTTCTCATGACAAGTTATGATACAATTTCAAATTTCAGTGGAATCCTACAAAGATGTATACATGTTTTCGATTCAAATTAATTCACATAATCAATCTTTTTCCAACAGATGTTTTGTTCATGAATGATCAATCAATTAAACATAGATGTAAACATGGATTTAACAATTCTCACCAAGCAAGTGTTTGACTCAATCACTCAAGTGTTTAGGGAGGTCACTTTACTCTCTATTGTTCACATCACATAAAACAATATTGTCATTCATCTAAAACAATCAATATCTTTCACACGCATATGTCATCACAAGGACTTTTTCCAAGGCTTGTATTGTGGCTGGGCTAACAAGAAAATTTGGTTTTTCTGGAATACAAAATCCTTGAGTTAAGAGAGTTTAAATCATTATTCAAAGTTCAAGCACACTCTCTTTTTAACCAATCTCACTCATTCCCAACTTTTCCCTTTTACATTGAGTTCTTTTGCACATGCATTTTTCTTTTTCATCTTTTGAACTCAATGATTTCCTTTTTCTTTTCTTTTTCCTTTCACTTTCCCCATTCAACCCCAAACTTGAACCTTTTCAACACATATAATTATTCTCAACCCTAACTCAAGGTAAATCAATTCAATCAAGGGTTTTCATACTGTTTAAGGTCAAGGTTCAAAAAGGGTATATCAATTATAATTCTTTGGGTGAAAATTTGGCTAAGTAAGGGCTTTCCAAGCATGGCCTTGATCATATGACATACAAATGTAATTCAATCAATTATCAAGATTAAATCAATACCATTCATGATCCTTTGTAAACAGTGCACACAACAATAAAACTCTGAAGCTCAATACCTCACATAATCAAGCTTTCTCAGTTCTCACATGAATCTTGCTTAGTATCACAATCACAATCATGAATCACTTACTCATCTGTTCACATAGCTAGTGAATCATCAACCTGGATATCAATATTCACATATTCTCAATCATCATCCACAATCAATCATCAATAGCAAACAACTCATCATGCAATAAATTGAAACCATTATTCGAATAAGTGTACAAGCCAAGCATAAACTCCAACATAAATTTAACCTATACTACTAATTCAAAGTACAAAGAAAAAGAAAAAGATAAATCCCTATCAGTGCTTGGCATCCATCAGTAGATGCCATTAGCGAAGATCCTCCTTTGAGCTATCATCATCCTCACCCTCCTGGGCATCCTCAAAATCTTCATCATCATCCTGGTCATAACCTTGTCCTCCTGAAGTTCCAGCAGCTCCGGACCCAATACCATGTGCCTGTCCTCGAGGCCAAGCCATAACACTATGGAACTCATCCATAGTCCACCTATGCACTGGTGATGAGTCAATATTTTCTTGACTTTGCTTAGTTTATTGTGCTACAATTAATCAGGGAATTGTGCTTAATTGTCCGGTATTTTTCTCGTTTTTCCTAATTATGCTTAATTTGACCGGAAATTCTAATTTTAATTAATTTGAATTTTCTGAGCTAATTATTTGCATTATTATTTTCAGGGAAAATTTTGGAAACACAATTTGGGACATTTGGAGGAGACAAAATAAATTCAAGACTCTCATTTTAGACATTTTAAATTCTATTTATATTGTAATTTATTTGTTAAAACTTTTTAGACAAACTTTTTTCATCTTGGGCCAATTTTGGAAATATGAGGGGCCCAAAGATTGTAGGACACTTGGTACCCTAGGGTTTTATTTTTATAGGGTGGACACCACCTATATTTTAGGACACATGATCCTAGGGAGATACCAAGCTGCAGCCGTGACTTACCTTTCATTTTTTTTGAGCTGGAACGTTGTTTTAAAAAAAAGGAGGATGGAGATGGTGCTTTAGAAGCTAGCAACTGCGGACACACTGGATTTTTTTTTGGAGGAACACGGATGTCCATGGAAGGTTACGGTTGAAAGAGAGCATCCAAATTTGCTTGAAATATATTCTCGGCATTTTGAGACAAAAAAAACGCTGCAGTCACACACTTTTGGTTTCTTTTTATTCTCGGCAGAATTATAGAGAAATGGCACATAATGTATGGTGATGGTTTTTCTTTGCTTTCTTTATGTATCTCTTTTATTCCAGCTGCCATCCTCTGTTTTGGGAATTTATTTACGCTTATAATTTGATGACCATGGAAGAAGCACACATTTTTCTTTGATTGGAGATAAAAGTTGATTCATGGGGAAAGCTTATTTCCAGCCGCATGTTGATGTATTCCATTTGGAGATCACGGTGCATTTATTATCTTTGAATGAAGCAAGTGGTGATTCAATATTCAATTGGAATTTTGCAAAGTATATCCAGTAGAGAAAAAAAAAACGCTGATTGACTTTTTGGAGAAGCACATGGTGCATTTTGTTTATTTATTATTTTCCTTATTTTTATGTGGAGAATCACGTTGCACACCCTTTGCCAAATTGTTTTGAATTCTTCTAGAAGATTGCTGCACACGGTTTGTTCTACAAAGATCTCGTTTTTTTTTTACATCTTTGACGCATTGCAATCTTTCATGTTGTCTGTTATATTTTGTTTATTTTTATTTTTTTACCATGATATCTGTTCAGTTCAGTAGTGTTAATTTCATTGCGATGTTAGCTTAGATTAGTCGGGATGGTCATTAGCGATATTATATTGCTTCCTTGAGACTTTTGATCTTTAATTGCCATATTGCTGCTTGATTCTGCTCAATATTTAATCTGTTGTCTGCCTGCAATTAGGTATACGCTTAGTTGCCTAATCGGTGTTTAATCTTCGCTTAGTTGATTAGACTGTATGGTGCATGACTGATTAGATTTGTGCATTGCATTCGCTTAGTTTGTAATTCTGAAGACCGAATTAGCCTTCGCTTCGTTGGTTGATTCGTGTCGGATTTGGATTAGAGTAGTGTGTATTTGTCGTGGATCTAGGATAGGAAGCATAGTAATTGAGTTAATGACCAACCGTTTTTATTCTGTATTTGATTCTGTTTTAACATTTCTATTTGCATCCGTATTATTCACAAAAACCTTTCAACCCCCCCCCCCCACTTCGTGTTAGACCTAATTCTCGAAACACAGTTTGGTCCTTGAGAGACGACCTAGGAGTCACTTCCTAGTCTATACTGCATTCCTAATTGCATATTAAATTTGTATAGGGTGCGACACCCATAAACTGGTGGCTGGTCATATAGTCCTATGATCATCTCGGTAGTGGCCTCCTGCCCTCTGTAAATGGACTCCATCCTCGCCTCCATCAGAGACATGTACATGTCTCTCATTTGGAATGGCTCAAGCTGCTCTGCTGATGCATCTGCAGGCTCATCCTCCTGCTGTGCTGCTGCTCTCCTAGGACGTCTCCTAGGGACTGCTCCAGCTGGCTCATCCCCTCTACAATACTAACGAAAATAGGAGGCATTAATAGCACTCCTCGGCCTCTCGAATGGTGGAACTGAAGTCTCCACCCCTGCCTGCTGGCACAAATAGGTAATCAAGGACGAATGTCCTAGTGGCATCTTGCTGCTCGCAGTGTTGGCGCAGCTCATAATCTCACTAGTGATTATCTTCCCAACGTTCACGTCCATCTGCATCAACATACAGTAGATGACCAAGATCCGATGCAAAGTGATATCAGAAACATGAGAGCAGGGCTGGATGTTAGCATGTGTAAATGCCATCCAGTATTTGGATAGGGAAGTTAAGTCTACCCTCAGGATGTTCACTGGTGCTCCGTTTGGGTTGCTCTGAAAGTGCCTCCCAGGGATGCAAATAACCGGCTCAATCTCCTCACAATCTCGGGCCTCCCACAGTGTGGCAGCATACATGCACTGCTCTCCTGGCCACTCAGTCCCCAGAAAAGCGTTGATGGTATCAGGATCATAGCTGATCAAATGTCCACGTACATAACTCATGTACCTTCGTGCAGACACTCATCCTCTCGGCAAGGCATTTGCATAAAACTCCTTTACCAACTCAATACTGGCTAGTGCTGGATAGGTTGTCAGTCTCTTTGATGAGTGGTTATTTCTTGAACTATATTTAGTTTATTNCACTTAAATAAACCAGGGAATTGTGTTTAATTGTTTGTTATTTCCCCGTTTTCCGAATTCTGCTTAATTTGGTCGGAAATTCGTAATTGTGCTAATTTGGGTTTTCTGAGCTGATTAAGTGTATTTTGGTTGCAGGGAAATTTTGGGAAACATCATTTGGAGCATTAGGGATGGTGGCGTGATCATTCAAGACTCAACATTTAGTCACTTCCATTTTAATTAAGTTGTAATTTCGTTTTCTAGAAGCCCTTAATTGGAATTTGGTGTTTTGGACCCCTTTAGGGGCATTCTTGTAAAAACCAAATGTGGGGGCCATGTGGCATCTCTTTAGGGCTGACTTGTAGTGTGCAGACCCCACCAAATTGTAATTGTCGGTCATATAGGGTGTGAATACCGAGCCACACACTTAGAGACCGATAGCTCATGGTTTTTACTTCTTTCTTCTAGGGTTTCTCTTGTTTTGAACATGCTCTCATGGTGCTTGTTTGGTGCCACGGTTTTGAGCCATTTTCAATGATATGATGCAGATTTTCTTATTCCCTTGACTTACCCTTGGTTGTCTTAACTCATTGGTGGTGAAAATCCGTTGGACAAGAGCTGGACAGTGTTGGAGTTGAAGGTTGAATTGTTATTTTCGTTTTTGCACAAGAGCTTGAAGAAATGGAAGATTGGGTTGAGTTGAAGTAGTAGTAGTAGTGTGTTTATGTTCTTCAATGAAGTTGAACTTTGAAATGGGGTCTTTTAGGTGAGTGTTTTCGGTGTGAGGAAGAAGAAAGAGCTGAAGGTGTGTTGGTTGAGAAGAAATGCCGAATGGGAGTTGGAAAGGAGGAGAGATGATGCCATTAATTTTTTACCATTTTTGGGTAAACCAAAAAAGATGCTCAATTTCTCTTATTCACAATATCTCAACTTGTTTACTGACTTGAGAATCAAAGTGTCTTTTGTAAGTGGGTCTTCCCTTATGTCCTAAATATCAAAAGTATACGTCAGAAACTTCAAAGTCATTCTAATCACGCCATTTATCCAAAGGTTCACGTTTGAACTCTTTATAGCAAAAATTGTTATAACTTAAATGTCATCATTGACTCGAACTAATTAAAGTTCAATCCTTGTTAATTTTGTTGAGACAAAATGATGACGAAACTATAGTGTTTTTTAAGTTTCAAATGATTGAAAATTTGATTGTTAAATTAATATCATCTAGTCATAAGAGTAGGACTTTCATCTTAGTTGCACGAGTAAGAGTCCTAATTTAGAACGAATTATAGTCATGTATGTGTTTCTTAGCTAATCTATTAAATTACATATGGCACAATAAAAGGTTAGTCTTTATATCTTATTCCAAGAATTTTTCTTCTTTTCTTTTCTCAAATTTTAAACATGCGAACATGTTTGCTAATATGTTTTGTTTCTTTATTGATAATATATTACTGCCTAAACTTTATGATTTGTTAAAGGGGTTTGACCATAAAACGAGCTTGCATAGCAATTATGATAAAATGATATTTACAATGTTCTTTAGCCAAAAAAAAAAAACTAAGGATAGTCTAAGGGAATAGATCTCATAAGGTTCCTACAATTGAAACAAGGATTGCTCATAATTTTGATGTTTAGAAGGATTTGTTTACCATTTCACATGATTTGCTAAAGAGGTAAAGGTTGTACATAAATACAAGTAAAATGAATTGCAATGTGGTTAAGATGATTAAAATATGAAGTGGAGTATTTTTTGGCACAATACAATTGATTCAGAGCAATGGGCATTTTATGTGATTCTCGTTATGAGGCGAAGTTTTTTACTTGTTTAATTTAGATTTCATATTTAAAGATGACATACACAACATAAAACGTAAGCCTTTTTCCATTTACTGTTTAATTTGTAAATTTAAAATACTTAGTGGTTTTCTTCAAAGTTAATATATTAATGACTTAATATCACTGATGATCCCTATTTTCGTCACGTGCGTTCGTGTTGGTCCCTTTTTTTTATTCAATGTTGTCCTAAAGAATGTAAATTTCGTTCAATTTGGTCCCTTTTGCAAATGTCGTTTAAATCGTTAACGGCAGATAGTCTAGCTGTGCACAACAATGTTGATGTGGCATTTAACTGCCCACGTAAACTCCTTCAGCCACATTGAGGTGGATTTTGAAATAAATGCGATTTATTTAATAGAACCCAATTTTTGACGAGGATGGAGAGTGAAATTAGGGTTAGGGATTTTTACTTTACTTCAGTGAAAGCGAAAGTGAGGTTCATGGTTAACCAATCTTGTTCCTAATCGTGGTGGTTGATGAGCCATGTCTCCTTCCCAATCTTCTTGTTGTTGTTTCAATAGCTTCGGCCACCAAAGTTCTAATTCATCACTTGGTGGTGGTTCAATGGGGGTAAGGATAATCCCCATTTGCAATTGTGGTGAGCTGGCCATAGTAAATATGGTCAGAACTTCAAAGAATGTTGGAAGATACTTTTGGGGTTGTCGTAACTACAAGGTGATGTGCATAAAAGCATCTGTAATTAAAGCCTATTTTCTTTGTGTTTGAAATTAATGTTGCGTATGATGAATAACAAAGTGCAACTGGTAATATGATGTCTTGTAACTATTTCAAGTGGTGCAATGAAGAAAAGGTTGATGAAAGGGATGTTATCATTTGTAGTCAAAGGAGGAAGATTTGTGATATGGAGAAGACAGTGAAAGCTTTGAAGAGAAGGATCCAATTCTTAGTAGCAGGGGTGTGTGTTCTTAGTGTACTAATCATAGTTATGTTGTGTGTTTTTAGGTTGATGTGTTCAAAGTGTGTTTTTAGGTTGATGTGTTATGTGTGTTTTTAGGTGGTCCCAATGTACTTTACTTTTGTGTTTTGAAGTATGAGGTTGTTAGGTGGTCCCATTGTTAGACGACTGTGTTTTGTATTAAATCAAGAAATGAATTGTGTTATAACATTACTTGTTCAAATTAGTCCACATTTCAGTTAAATATGTGCGCGTGTGGTCCTCACGATGATGACTGAGTGATGTGTGCATAAAATGGAAGTGGTCAAAATCAATATCAAAACATGGGTACATAAATATATGTTCACAATCAAAAGTCAGTTCATGGGTACACCATCAAGTTACATAATAGCACATCATTACAGATCTAGTGCCAAATATTTCAAAACATTATAAAGTATTTCAAAACATTACTAAGGACATGAAGTTTAAATTAGTAAAGTATTTCAAAACAGATACAATGTCAAGTGCACTAAATTTATAACATTATAAAAGAGATGATCTCCTAATTGGTAACTTGCCCCTTCTGATTGGCTGAGTTGGTTGCTCTGTGGATTCCTGTGTTGGTTGGGGTGGTATTGCTTCAGATGGCTGTGGTAGGTCTGGTTGATCTTGAGGACGTAAAGGGCATTGATTTCTATTATGCCCAACAACACATTGATTTCTTGTGGTGGCCACCTTTGGTCATCTGGGTGTCATCCCTCCATAGCTCCCAACTCTCCATCCTTCTCTTTTTCTTTGATCTGCCAGGTAATTTTCTTTTAAATGGTGGGAGGAAATCTGGGCATGATGTTCTTTCCCATAAAAGGTGTCCATTCAATGGAAATATGATTGAAGCATATGTTTCATCATACGTGGACCTTCTGAACCAAATGGGTACATAATCTTGTGGATCTAAATTTAAGAATCTCATTGTTGTAATATCATGGCAGCAAGGCATGCCACTAATGAGCCATTTCCTGTAGGTACACTCTTGATTGTCCAAGTTGACTGCAAACTTGTTTGTAATCACTGCACAATGTCTAACTTCAAACTTTTTTTCTCCAGACCAACTGCCATCAAGTAAGACATGATTAAAAGTTAAATATTAAGTGATGAATATCAACAACTTTATCATAGACCAAGTGACATGAATTAATACTGGGAAAGGAAATGCTTACCTAGGGATCCAATTTTGGATAAATTTGATTCTTTTGTAAGTCTTTTTCTAATCTTGGGACAGATATCAAAGTCCATATTACACATCTTGATTCTGTAGGTTGCCCTTTTTTTCATGATTTAAACTCTAATTTCCTCTAGCATGGTTACAATGGGTTTTCCTCTAGCATCAACAATAACACTATTAAAAGCTTCACTCATGTTATTTACTACTGTATAAATTATTGCTCGACCTGTAAATCTAGATCTAGACGAATACCTATTACAAAGAATAAGAAATTGTTAGGAAGCTAAAAGTATATAAGAGGTTGCAGTAAGGCAGAAGAAATAGCTTGGGGGAATAACAATAAGGTATTTGTAAACTTCTACATTGACCTCTTTCATATTCAACATTTCTCTTTCCCAAGCTTGGGGGTAGGTACTAGTAACAGCCTACCATATCAGAGTCTTCAAGGTGTGCCCTCTGAACTTTTTTTCTGAAAACTACCTCCATCGGTTGAATGAAGACGACCTGAAGGTTCATTTCTCATATTTTATTATAAATTGTTAAATTGTTAAGGGGAAATGGAGATATGTAAATTTATGGATTGCATGAAGAAAAAAGGAGTGTACAGAAAGAAACACCCTTAGATCCAATAGCCCAACATTAATATCAAATTGGGTCTTTACATCCCTTCTAATTTCAACCGATATAATATATGCTCTTTTTTCTATTATGAGATATTGTAACTTTTTTTTTTTTTTTTATAATCCAGGCAAAACATTGTTATAAAAAAAGTACTTCTGCATGAGTGGTCTCAGCAAATTCTAAAACACAATATTTAGATAAAAAAATTTAGACAGAATATAGAAAGAAAAGAAATTATCTTTCCTTGTCTTTATTAACAATAATAAAATTTAATTAATAATAATAATAATTTAGTTATTTATTTATTTATATTATAAGATTAATAATAATAAAAATATTATTTTATCATTAATAATTTAAGCTATTGAATTAAAATTTAACATTAATATTTTACATCTATTAATTTTCTTAACGTCACCACCGTAATTTAATAAATATAATTAATTTTGAAATTTTATTTAATCTAATAAATTAATTTAATACTTTTTAATTATATATAATATTACAAATTTTAAATAATGTGAATCAATTTACTTTAATAAGTTATACTTATATTTTCAAAATAATATTTTAATAATTATGAAAAAATTTTCTTTTAAGCAAAAAATCGTGTTCAAATTGGAGAATTGAATTCTATTGTTTTTCGACTGCCATCATCGTAATCATGTTCATAATTTAGACACGTGAGAGATGAATATACTCTAATTAATTGGTTAATTTTTATTTTTCTTAATTGACTTGGAATTTTTTTTTTTTTATTTGAAATGACATTTTTTTTTCTATCTTCTTCAAAAGAAACACTCTTGTTAAGGTGTGAGGTCGAGTCACTTAATCCCTCTACAATTTTTTCTCTTTACCGACCGTCTTCTCCGTTCTCCTTCGTCCAAGTCCGTCTGGGAGGGTACTTGCCAAAAGTCCTCCGATGCTAAAGTTAGTTCAGAAATCTGTTTGGTAATCAGAATGCGGTATTACATGTGCAATAAAATGAATCTACTTACCTCGTACCTTTGACTTCTATATATAGTGTTGACTATGGGCTTAGCATTAAGGTGTTCCTAATCACGACCCAATCATAATCCAATAATCTTAAACCTCATCTTTCCTAATTAAACTCATCTTACCTTAATCTCGTTGCACTTCATCCTATTTGACCGTGCGATTTTCTGCATTCTTGGAGATTGGCCATCCGGCGGATCCCGGTACACCAGGCCCCCCAAGCCCTAGACAAACACTTGTCGTGGGGTTTCAAAAAGAGAGTTGAGTCGTTTCGTGTGCCTGAAGTTTGAATTTTTGGGCGGGAAGACGTGTGTCAGATGCCTATAGTTGTTTGTTCTCGGGTAGCGGAAGAGTTCCTTCAACCTGGGCCCTTCGTCATGCTTTTATTCAACGGTGGGGATACGTTGGCAGTTTCGAAAAGTTTTGCTATAAATAGGAGTGAGCGATGTGTCATTTTCACCTTATTCTTCTTCCTTTTTATTGCAGTCGTTCGGTTACGATAAACTCAGGTAAATAAATGGCTACCATTCCATTATCCTCTTCTACTAGTTCAACAGCGCAGACGGCGGGGGCTCCTCCGACGACAGCGGGACTTCTTTTCGTGGTTCGGGATCATCATCCGGGTCGAGAAGTCTACTAGGGTAGGGGATCTCTTAGGTCTTCGGAGCTGATACACGGGGCTCAAGCCCACTTTCTTTAGTTAATATATTTTTGATGTATTTTGTATTGTGTTAGGCATGTAGGACCTTTAGTCCTATAAATAGTCATGCCTACCTTATTGTACTTCACTTTTGAGCTTAATGAGAATAAACTTTTCTAATTCAGAAAATTATTCTCTCTTGAAAGTCATTGGCTAGAGAGTCCAAAGACCTCTAGCCTCCTTTCAAAGCACACTTCATTATTTTCCAATTTCCAAATCATCCACCGTGCTTCTCTCTCCTCTACATCAGCCAATTATCTCACGCCACTCGTTCCAATCCAAAGCTTCCGCGTGGCTTGCGTCTGTCACGCTACATCTTCAGATTTCTCACACCACAGACTTCATTCATCATCTTCTCATTCGAAGAAGCCTCTCCGCTAGGGTTTCTCACAACTTCAACACAGAGTGCCATCTCCAACCAATGAATCACGATCTTTCAACCGGTAAAACTGTTTCTCTTGCCTAGATCTACCTTATCCTCACCATTTCCGTCCCAACCATCGGTTGATCTCCGGTTTCCATCATCTTCACCGATAAAAGCCACATTCCACCGATTAATACTCCTTTGTCAACATTTCCTTCCGATTAGAACCTTTCTTACTCCAAACCCTAGCCTTTCCTTCGGTCAAATCATCCGAACCTAGGATTTTGTCTTCCGCTGCGTCTCTCAACCGTTCCTCCGATCGATCCGCGCCAGATCCATGGATCCTTTCCGAAGTCGAGCGTATCAAGTGGTAATCAGAGCGAAGGTTCTCTTCCTCGGGTTAGGCACGCTTCAAAGCTAAGTATCTCGATCTCTGTTTCTTTTTGTTTTCTCTGTTTCGATGTTGTCGTGATTCTTGTTCAATGTGATTCGTGTTTCTGTTTCGGTCATTGTCTCTGATTTGTTTTGTCTGAGTTCTTTGATTCTGAGTTTTATTTAGCTTCCGCGTTGTTCATATTTTCCTCTAATGTTCTGTGCATCTGTTTGTGTTGATATGTGCTTTGAGTCTTATTTCATCATTTTAATTCGGTTCACCTTATTTGATTGAGTCTTGTGATTTCTACATCATTTCCAGTTTGTCGTAGTCTTGTCCAGTTCAATTTGCTTTTCTGTCATCAAATCTGTTTTACTCTGCTGTTTGATCCTGGATATATTCTTACAATCTGAACCAGTATACATATTGACTGAGCATGATTTTGCATTGCATTTAATCTGGTCATACTGTTGAAAAGTCCATTTGCAAGTGTTAGTTGCAGTAAACCGATCTGCAGAGTTCTTTTTGTAGTCAATTCTGTGTGTTGAGTTGGATTGAGCATTAGATCATTGCCAATCATCTAATTGATAATTCTGCCATTTGGAGCAAATTTCTTTTACTGTTTTAAACTCAGTTGCATTGTGTTCAATTTGAATTAGTTGTGATTGCAAAGTTTGGCAAGTCTAGTTGCTTCAAAGTGCTGATTGCAGAACTGGTATGGTCCAAATTTGATATANTTGGAATTTTGGAAGCAATTGAGGTCAAACAAGTCTGATTTAACAATTCAAATATGTCTGAAACTGTTTGACTTAGCCAATAGTTGTTCTGCCAATTTTGCATACATGANTTGCTGACATTTGAGTCAAGAGTCGTAACACTGCAGTGCATCCAGATTTGTTTCAATTTTTTTTCTTAAAAATTGCATTTGAATGATTGGATGAATTGAGGATGTAGTAAGAGTCTTGGTTCCAAAACAATACGACTTGAATATGCAAAAGAAATGAAAGCATAGTAAAAGGCTGTAGGAACCAATACATCCGATTGAATATTGATCAGCAGATTTGAACCAAGTTTTCTGCATCAGAAATAGCCAATTCTCAGTGGCATTTTCACAAAAAGTTCGGATCCATTGCATTGAATAGCTAATTCGAAGTCAATGTACATTGCTAGTCTTTTATTGCTTTTCTGAATCTAATCTAGAGTTGTTCTTAAGATTCTGTTTGAGTGCCTCCTTTCTTGAAAGCTTTGTTTATTGTTTGTCTTTGGTTGACAATGGTTCTTTGTGAACTCGTCATTCACCACCCGGTGTGTTAGTTGATCGAGCGGCAGTGGTTCTTCATGAACTCATCGTTCACCGCCCATTTATCAGTTGGCCAGGTGGTAGTGGTTCTTTGCGAACTCGCCGTTCACCACCCGCTGTGTTAGTCGGTCGGGCGGCAGTGGTTCTTTATCAACTCGTCGTTCATCGCCAAGAACACTAGTTGGACCGGTCAGTCGCGATTTAACTTTGCAGTTGAAGAGGAACCCCACCATGTCGTATTTGCATATCAATAAAAAAGGAATATCAGTACATAGAAAATAACTAACTGAAATAAAACTTTAGGTGCGATGCATTCCAAGTATTGCAGAGCAATTTTCCATCCGGTAAAGAGAGACGATATGCTCCATTTTGCAAGTCCTTGGCTATTCTGAAGGGGTCGTCCCACTTCGCAGCAAACTTTCCATGCACGGAGATTTTGCGGACATCTTCGGTCTTTCTCCACACCCAAATCGCCTTTCTGGAAGCTCTGGGGGCGCACCTTCGTTTTGTACTTTCTTTCCAACATTCTTCTGTACGCTTCCGCATGGAGAACGACATGATCCTTTCGCTCGTTGAGAGTGTCTAGCTCGAATCTCAATTCCTCATTATTGACCTGTAAGTCTTTGATTTGTCACCTTAATGATGGTTCTCCTAACTTAATGGGCAACATGGCGTCTATGTCGTAAGTTGTATTAAACGGAGACTCTCTAGTAGTGCCGTGTGGCGTGCACCGGTAGGCCCATAGAACCTCTGGAAGTTCGTCCAACCACGCCCCCTTCTTATTTCCTAGCCTTCTCTTGAGCTCAGCCACTATCACCTTGTTGGCTGCCTCGACTTGACCATTAGTCTGAGGGTGTTCCACCGAACTTGTGACATGCTTTATTCCCAACCCTTGGTAAAATGCCTTCAATTTCTTATCTATGAATTGTCGACCGTTGTCCGTGACGACCGCCCGTGGAAGCCCGAACCTACATATTATCTTCCAAAAGAAATTTTGAACTTGTCGGGCAGTGATGGTGGCAAGGGCGTCAGCTTCCACCCATTTCGTTAAGTAATCAACCGCGACTAGGATAAATCTCTTATAGGCTCGATCAGCTAAGAATGGCCCCATAATATCCATTCCTCACTTAGCAAATGGCCAGGGAGAGACCAGAGTATGCAATTCACTTGGGGGGCATGCAAGACATTGGCGTGGGCCTGGCACTTTTCACACTTCTGTACAAAAATTTTAGCGTCTTCTTCCATGGTTGGCCAGTAGTACCCGGCCTGGAGGGCACGCGCCTTCAGAGTTCGCCTCCCGGTATGAAATCCGCATATCCCATTATGGAGTTCGTTCATTATGTAAGAGGCCTCTTGTGGGCTTACGCATTTGAGTAAGGGAGTGGAGAAGCCTCTTTGGTACAAGTCGTTCCCGATGAGGACGTATCGAGCAATTTTTCGAGCATCGGCTGACTTAACCAATCGACCGTCGTCCTGATCTTTCATAAATTTCAAATCTCCCCTCGCCAGTCGAGCTCTTCGGGGTTGTTTATCATTAGGCATTCCACCGACGGTTCCGCTAGCACCTACTGGATGATGGTCGTCAACTGTCCTTTCTCCTTGTAGTTGCTAAGCTTAGACAACATGTCGGTCCGGGCGTTCTCTTCTCGACGGATGTGCTTAAGGGTGAATTTCTGGAATTCTCTAACTAAAGTGATGGCTTTATGAAAGTACCAGAGTAGTTGATCATCCTTGACCTGAAATTCCCCGTTCATTTGGCCTACCACCAATTGAGAGTCAATTCGGCAAACCAAAAGACGCGCTCCCATTTCTTGGGCCAATTGTAGACCTGCAATTAGGGCCTCATACTCAGCCTGGTTATTTGAGGCCTTAAACTTGAAGATGAGGTATTGTTCTAATAAAAAAACTGCCAGGCCCCTCCAAAACTATTCTCGCGCCTGCTCCGACCTGACCGGTCGCTCCATCCACATACAAGCTCCACTGCTCGCTCGGCAGAGCCTGGGGTAACTCCACTGCAAAGTCAGCTAAATGCTGACCTTTGATAGATCCTCGAGGTTCATAACGCAGGCCGAACTCGAACAATTCTAAAACCCACCCTACCATCTGCTCGGCCAGATCGGGTTTCCTCAAAATCTTTGAGATCTGGTAGTTGGTTCGGACGACTACCTGATGGCTCTGGAAATACGGACGAAGGCGTCGAGCAGCATTTAGAAGGGCCAAAGCGACCTTTTCTACTTTCTGGTAACGTGTCTCCGCCTCCTACAACACCCTACTTACGAAGTACATGAGCCGAGGTTCTGGGTTTTCCTGCACCAACGCGGCGCTAATAGCTTCAGTAGGTACCCTAGGTATAGTTGTAAATCAGCCTTGGGGAGCGGTCGGTTCATAACCGTTGGGTTGGTGAGCACGATTTTTTCCTCCATGAATGCTTGATCATAGTATGTATCCCACGACTCTGCTATCGCCCCCCTCTTCATCCGTTTCACGATTGGACGGAAGCGCTCCGCCAATTTGGGAATAAAATGAGAAAGGGACGTCAACTGACAGACCAACCTCTGAATTTCTTTCAGGTTAGTGGGGCTCCTCATATCGAGGATGGTTGCGCACTTGTCTGCGTTCGCCTCTGTACCCCGCTCGGTTAACATAAATCCCAAGAATTATCCTGCAACTACGCCAAAGGTACATTTTCCAAGATTAAGTCGCATGTTATAGTGTCGTACTTGCTGGAACACCTCCTCCTAATATTTGAAATGGTCGGTCGGGGTAGCCGAGCGGACTACCATATCATTAACGTAAACATCCATGCAGCGATCGATCTGGTCAGCGAAGAATTTTTCGATTAACCTCTGATATGTGGCCCCTGCGTTTTTAAGCCCGAATGACATTACATCATAGCAATAATTTCCCCTATCGGTTATAAACGTTGTCTTCTCCCGGTCTGGCGCGTGCATAGGTATCTGATTGTAGCTCAAGTATGCATCGAGAAAACTCAGCATCTTGTGACCGGACACTCCATCAACCAAGCTATCTATGTTGGGAAGTGGATGAGGATCTTCAGGACACGCTTTGTTAAGGTCGGTTTAGTCAGTACATTCGCCATTTGCCATTGGTTTTCTTGACCATTATTATGTTTGCCAACCATGTGGTTTAGGTCACCTCATGGATGAAGCCAATCTCCTTTAATTTTTTTACCTCATTATTAATGGTCGTCGCCTTCTTGGCCCCCGACCTTCGCTTTTTTTGCGCCACAGGCTTGGCCTCCTTAAACAGGGTCAGTCTATGTGTCATTATTAAAGGGTGAATGTCGGGCATGTCTATCGCGGCCCACGCGAATAAGTCGCGGTTCTTCCACAGAATCACTTCCAATTCTTTCTCCAGAATCAGGTCCAGGCCGCTCACTGCCATGGTGGTTTGGCCACCTTTTACCCCTATCCGAATCAGATGCAACTCCCCATGGGGTTCGATTCGATCCATCGCCACCTCCGACTGTGCAACCTTCGCTCTGCAGGCTCGAGGATACAACTTCAACCCGACCGCATAACACTCCTTGGCCGTCTTCTGATCTGCTCAGACTGTCATCACCCATCCCCGATCGGT
This sequence comes from Vigna radiata var. radiata, assembly GCF_000741045.1. Classification (NCBI taxonomy): domain Eukaryota; kingdom Viridiplantae; phylum Streptophyta; class Magnoliopsida; order Fabales; family Fabaceae; genus Vigna; species Vigna radiata. The sequence continues at coordinate 12,169,053 of NC_028356.1, read as the reverse complement.
TGGGTATTTTAAGGTCAAGTGGGGGGTAGATACGATCGCGCTGTATGCGTTGAGGCAAGGGCGACCCATGAGCACATTGTACGAAGTATTCACATCCACTAATAGGTATTGAATTTTCTTATCTTCACCTTCTCTGGCAGTGCCCAAGCGCGTGCGCAGATCAACGTAACCGCGAGTATCCACTCTCTCACCAGCGAACCTTACTATTTGCTCATGGAAAGGTACGATGAGATTGTCCGACAGATCCATTTGTGGGAAAGTCTTCCAATACAGGATTTTAACGAAGCTTCCTTGATCTATAAGGACCTTGCTGACTTCGTAGCGGGCGATTTCCGCCGTGATCACCATGGGGTCATCCTGTTCCAGATCTGGGGCGTGGAAATCTTCGTTTGTGAAGGTTATGGGTGGCATCGATTTTCTTACCGTTCGGACGTTGTTGACCGACCAGAGTACCCTGACATGACGTTTTCTTTCTGATGAGGATAGGCCCCCGCCAGCGAAGTCGCCAGATATGGTGTTGATACGCCCTTGGATTGGCCGGTTGCCACTTCGGCTACGACTTCTATTGAGTCGCTTTTCAAACCTGGACGGTCCTCCTGTAATGTGGCTCGCGGTCCCTACTATGATTGCGGTCATCTCTCCTCATCGGGCTCCTCCTTAGACTTTTTTGTCGTTATGATGGTATGACACTCTGAGTGGTTTGAACGTATTTTTTCAACTAACCGGCTCTAATCAACTCCTCTATCATGTCCCTTAGGGTGACACATTCCTCAGTCGTGTGTCCCAAATTTTGGTGATACAAGTAGTGTTTATTGTCGTCTGCCCCAGGTGGCGTGGGGCGCTTTTTCAGAGGTGGGATGAGATCGGCGCTAAGTGCCTCTTGCAAAATCTGTGCGCGAGGTGCATTAAGGGGAGTATATTGTTGGAATCTACGCCCCTTGGGGGGCTCCCTCTGCTTGAATCCTCCGGTCTTTTCGTGTTGGCCCTCCGACTTTCTGTTCTTCGCTTTCTCCTTAGCCTCTTGAGCTTCTTTCCTGTATGATTGTTTCATCTCCTCCATCCTCACCTCATCGGTCGCACGCTCTCTCAACTACTCCATCGTTTTAGGGTGTCTTCTACATATATTGTCCTTAAACGGTCCCAGCCTCAGTGCCGACATGACATATTGGAGAGCTAGCTCAGTGTTAAGCTCTTTGACCCTTCTAACCATCTTTTGGTAGTGGTCCATGAACGCCTTCAGTGTTTCCTCCTTCCCTTACTTAAGGTTCGAAAGTTCAAATATTGTCAAATCTTGCATCCGGCTACTAGCGAACTGTTTGCCAAATACAACCTTCAATCCCTCAAAACTCTCAATGGAATTCGGCGATAATGAATTAAACCATTCCAGGGCCTCCCCTTCTAGTGATAGAGAGAAAGACCGGCACCAGATGGCGTGGTTGCCTGTTTGGAACGCCATCCGTGGGGAAAAGGCCTTGATATGATCGTCGGGATCGGTGGTCCCGTCATAAATACTCAACTGGGGAGGGGCAAAGTGCTCGGATATGTTCACGTCCATGATCGCCTACCCAAAAGGTAACTGGCCGGTTGTGTCCTCCTCCTTAACCACCGGCTGTCTACTTGCGACGGTATCTTCTACCCGGTCGCTTTTTCCTCTACTCCTGTCCGCTCTTAACCCTTCTAACTTCCACGTTCGGTCGAAGGCGTTGCTGTGTTCACTCGTGCCCTCCCGGTGAGTCTGGTTTTGCCCTTCGTCGTCCTTTTCCCCGCCTCTCTCTCTTCTACTATATTTTCCTTACCACGGCCTTCTGTTCCCCTCTCCTTATTTATGCGCGTTGCACATTCCACCCTTACCGTCGTTAATTGTTCTTCATGATGTCATTACATGTCCTTCATCTTCTGTTGCAACATCCTTATCATCTCCATAGGGTCCTCAATGGTCATGTTCCTCGTGACTACCATTGGACTTAGATACTCGGCCCCACGGTGGGTGCCAAAATGTTCCGGTGTGAGGTCGAGTCACCTAATCCCTCCACAATTTCTCTTCTTCACTGACCATCTTCTCTGTCCTTCTTCATCCAAGTCCGTCCGGGAGGGTACTTGCCAAATGTCCTCCGATGCTAAAGTTAGTTCAGGAATCCGTTCGGTAATCAGAATGCAGTATTAAATGTGCAATAAAATGAATCAACTTACCTCGTACATTTGACTTCTATATATAATGTTGGCTTTGGGCTTAAGATTAAGGTGTTCCTAATCACGACCCAATCACATCCCAATTATCTTAAACCTCATCTTTCCTAATTAAACTCATCTTACCTTAATCTCGTTGCACTTCTTCCTATTTGACCGTGCGATTTTCTACATTCTTGGGACCAGCCATCGGACGTATCCCGGTACAACTCTTACTTTTTTAATATAATCATACCTCTCGACATTATTTTTTTTTTCTTTCACCGTCTCTTCCGTCTTGTGATAATATTTTTAATATCATAAATTGTTTATTATTAATTAATTAAAATAATTATTATTAGATTAAAAATTATATTAATTTATTTTATTGTACAATAAAATCATAACATTAACTTCATACGTAATGAGTTCAGTGCAACAATAAAATCGTCATTACACGACTTTATTTCTTTATTTTATTTTTATGGAAATATTGAAGTTATGGAAATATTATCAAATAAAATATAAATAATTTTTAGTAAAGAATTTAATTCAAATTTGGAAATACAGCAAACAGCACAGCGGTATCGGATAAAATGTAAACAATTTTTAATAAAATATTTAATCCAAATTTGAAAGTACAAACTTATTACCAAATAAAATATAAATAAATGTTAATAAAAATTTTAATCCAAATTTAAAATTTAAAATAAATTGAGTAAATAAATAAGAAAAGAGTAAAATTACACTGAGTTTTATACTATTGTCCTTAAATTAATAATTATATTATTAAGGATAAAATATAAAAAATAAAAGTGTACATGAAATAGGTACATTCTTTTTAATTTAGGTTTAATGTTTTCGGAGGTCCTTATTTATGCGGATTTGTATCAATCGGGTCCTCGTATTCTAAAAATGCTCAATTAGTACCTATTTTGGTAAAATTGAACCGATAATGCCCTTGCCGTTAATTTTAGTCGACAGCGTTAAATTTTCTGCCTTGTAGTATGGTGAGCTGGCATTTAATAACACGTGGCATAGTAAAGTCTAGTTGCGTGGAAACATTCTCCCTTTTCTCTTCCTCACCAACTCTAACCCACCTTCTCCCTTCTTTGGGAAATCTTCTCACCCTGCCACACCCACCTTTTCAACATCTACATCCATGCCCAAAGCTGAAACAATTTCAATATCTAAATAATAGATTCAGAATACCCACAAATTATCTTTCCTTTCTCTTTGCATTTATTCAACCACGTCTGCAGTTTTAAAGAAAAGGAATCAGAGGTGAAGTGAAAAAGATGAAATCTGTATCCACACACATTCATCTATCACAACGAGGAAGCTTTTGTGTGATTCAACCACCGTTGCCGAACCATTCCAAGGTCCGTCTCCGGCAGTGCTTCCATGGTGGGATCCCAAATCAAAGTCAATTGCAATCGTAGATCTTGTCATTTCAGCTAGTGTTGGTGGCACGACCTTCGTCGACGGTTAGGAAGATGTCGTCGTCTAGAAGAGCAGCAGTGGCGCCACCTCCAAAAACTCCACACCAAAGGCGCCAATCCCACCAGAGCTACCTACAATAAAGGCACCAATCCCACCAGGCTTAAGAACACGTTCAATCTCGAGAACCAACATAGCAAGGACAGATACATTGTCGAGGTCCCTAGAAAACACGAAATCGAAGGAAGAATCCTCGTACAAGACCTCCTTATGCTTGAAATTGCGCATTTGCACGGTGCTGACGGTGGAGAAACCTAATTGTTTCGTTGCCAAGACGACCATTGAAGATCCTTCTCCAACAAAGAGACTTTTTGCTTTGGGGTAGAGCAACCGGTTACCGGTGAGCTCGGAGACCACGATGAGGGTCAAGTTGGTGTCTTTCTTGCAATTGACCGGGACCCAGAAGTGGGTTCGGAGAAATTGAGAAGCGGGGCGGAAAATGATGCCATGGAAACCGGAAACGCAGTCTAAGTAGGTCGCGATGAGAGAGAAATTGAAGAGCGACTGTGCGCGGTAGAGAGAAACGATGGAGATGGCGCAGGCGAGGAGGACGGAGCGTAGAAGGACATGCTTGGCGATGGAGGCATTGAGGATGTGGAGATTGAAGAAAGCTTTGGTGTCCATTGAAGTTGTTTGATGAAGAGAGATTGATTTCAATTGAAGCCAAAAGATGAGAGAGAGAAGAAGATTAGCGAGTGCAAAACCTGGAGGAGGTATGATTCCCACCCACGAGGACTCCCATTGATTTTTAGAAGCTTAACCAGACCCTCCTAGGAACCCTTTTCCCCTTTTGCGTCCGGTTGAACCGGCCCCCACCCATTTTTTCCATTCCCGGCTACCTCCCCTGTTATTAAATGCTAGCTCACCATCTCACAAGGGAAAAAAATTAACGTCGTCCAGTAAAATTAATGACAAGGACATTATTGGTTCAATTTTACCAAAACAGAGACCTAATTGAGCATTTTTAGAATACGAGGACCCAATTGATATAAATTTGCAGAAATAGAAACCTCCGAAAATATTAAACCTTTATTTTATAGTGATTAATAGATTAATATGCTTGAACTATTACTAAAAGTTTATTTACTAAAAAAGAAAATTATACTGGGAGACATAAAGTGAATATGATACGATGTTAACAAAATCTATTACATCAATCACATACGATTACGTATAAAAACAAATAATACTTATAAAAATAAAAGATTAAACATCGTACAAAAAAACTAAAACATCTTCGACTTTCAAAACCCTTAGATCTAACGTTTTTTAGTTTGTTTGTTGATTAATTATTCTATAATTTAAACTATTTAACCATTAAACTAATTAAATTATATTTTAAAAATCATATAAATAATTGTACAACCCTAGAAAATGGTATTTTAGAAGTAGTGGTAGTCTAAAAATAGTGAAACTCGATTATTTTAATCTTAAATGGTTTATTTATAAATATTTTTTTTTATAAATGAGTTTCATTATTTTATAATGTATCATCTCTCTATATACCACATTTCTAGAGTTTTCTACCTGAGTTCTAACTCCTGAGTCATCTATTCGACGATTAGGAGGTACCTAATCAACCATGTCAACGATGTCTACGTTTCAACCCGATCAGTTTCTTCAATATAGCAAGTAAGTTTTGACTCATTTTTTCCCTTCCGTTCCTAAATCCGTTTTAGAGTAGTATTGTATTGTTGCATGTGTAATCATGCATCTCCTATACGCTATTGATTCATCTAGAGTTGTCCGTTTTCAATTTGGTGTTTCGTAGGTTTGTCTAGGTATTCCTTGCGGTTCAAGTGATCGGCAAAGCGTTTTTAGAGTTGTGTAGTTTCTTTGAGAGGTAAGGGAAGCTAGAATTTTTTATTTAGTATGATTATATTAATAAATTGGGATTTCTATCAGTGGTTGTTGATTTTGAAGAAATTACTATGATTGGGTGTTTTATATGTTTGTTAATTGTCAATTTGGATGGTATGATGTTGAGTGTAACTGAAATTGTGTGATCTTGATGTGTTATATTGTTATGAAGATGTTTGATGAAGTTGTGTTGTTATTAGAAAGTGAATTCAAAGTGGTTGTGATGAGAAATGGTTACCTATTTAATTTTAAGTCTAAAAAGGAGAGGTTTGCATGAGTGAATTTGATAAATAGAGGCTTTGGAGAGTGAACCATTGTTTAGGTACCGTCATGAGGTAGATTGGGACTTGTTGGATGTACAATGGGGATTAAAATTTGAGCTATATTGAAAGTGAAGTTGATAATTGAAGTTTAATAGTGTTTTGAAGGAAAAAGGAGGTCTTAAGTAGTGAAATTGGGAGAGAGGGATGGTACACTGGTTTGAGGCATTTGGGGTCTGTTATGAGATGTTTTATGACTTGTTTAAGCATTGAAATGGAGGAAATCTGGTGTAAGAATATTTGGTGGTTGATGAGTAGAATTTAGTTTGGTTCAAAACTAGTTTTTAGGGCTTTGGACTAGTGATAATTTGAATTATGGGTTCTGTCCTTAAATGGTCTTTTTGGAGAGTGTTAGTAAGTTATTTAGGACTTGTTAGAGTCTCTAAGTTGTTTGAAAATAAGCCATAATTGGTGAAATTCAATTTGGGTCACTAAAGTGAGGTTTGATAAATTTTAGTTTGAAATCTTGTGTTCAATGAGTTTAGAATGTGTTTAGGTTGGTTTAGAAACATTTATTTAGATATATTTGAGTCTAGAATACTATCTAGGGGTGTTAGAAGTTGGAAAATATGCATACGATAGGTTGAGCGAGAGATGAGTGAGCATAACCCACTCTTTATGTTTTCCCATAGCGAATTCGGTGCGTTGAGCGACTAGTCCAGAACCTATTTTGAATATTTTTTGTTTTATGATAACTTTAAGCTATGTTTTGAATTTGAGAATGATGTAGAAATATTGATACGAGAGAGCCTCGAAGGAGATTGACCGAGAGGTGATGCAGACTCCTCGAAGCTTATTTGACGATGACTGACGCAGCGGAATGGTTTATATTCGAAGGAGAAGACGATCTAAAACCTAATCGGACCGAATGTGAGATAGAACTCACGGAAACCCTAAATGAAGGGGAAAACCCTAAATCGAACGGTGAAACACCGATTGGACCGATTAAACGGGTAGAATGGATATTAAACGGTGGAAAAGGGTTTAGACAAGAAATCAATCGGTAGAAATGGTTGGAAACGGAGAAATGAAACTTACCGTGTTGGAGGCGTTGTGGATCTGTGAAGAGAATAAGCTTGGGACGAAACCCTAGCAGATGAAGTAATGGTGAGCAATGTCTGCGAGAGTTGAAGAGGACGTGGTGATAAGCGAATTCAAGCACTGATGTGTGTGCATGATGTGGCTATGGAAGATTGGCTGTAGTGTGATGAGAGAGAAAGCACAATGGTAAAAATGGAAAATGAAAGAATGAGGTAGTGTGCTGGAAGGTGGCTAGAGGAGGTCCCTTGGACTCTCTAGCCTGACTTTCAAGGGAGAATTAATTCTGGATTTCAGAAATCTAATTCTCATTTAGCTCAAAAGTNATTACAAGATGTGTTAGCATGCCTATATATAGGTCTAAATATACCACATGCCTAACACATTGTACACATGTCTATTACAAGTAAAAGAAAGACTATACTAAAGACATTGGGCTTGGGCCCCACGTATCAAATATCTATAGTATTCTATGATGGTTTATTCTTGAAGTTATGTATGTATTTGATGTATGATTAAAGATGATATATGTTGGTACTCAATGTGAAAGTAAAGTGATATATGTGCATGGTTTCAAAGGTGTTCAAAGTTGTGAAAGCAAGTTCCAAGGTGGAAGTTCTTGGTGAGAATTCATGTTTAGAATGAATGTAGGGAGCTTAGTCTTGGGGGTTATCCTGAAACTCTAATGGTTTTTCATTCTCCAGCAGAGAAGATTGACACGTGTCGTGAAGAGTAGCAGGAGGTCTTAGTCTTAGGTTCTTCCAGTATGATCCATGGCATGGAACAGGCTAACCTTGTGTGTATAGTAGGGTGAAACCCATTGGCAATGGTTTTGCAGAGCAGTAGAGGCCACCACAAGTGCACGACCTACCATAGCTCGACATTCATACTAAATTCGGATAGTCAGTCTAGGTCTTTGCATGCTAAGATGTTTGGGTTGATGTATGTGATATAAATGATTTATGTATGCTATGTTATAAATGTGATATGATTTCTTTGGTATCTAGCTTACCCTTGCTTTTCTGTTGTTTGTCTTTGTATATTATTTATCTTTTGCGATGATCACCTAATAGTGTGAGTTTAAGGATACAATCTTTTCAGTTATTCTAGTTAGAGGTAGGGGTGGGCAAAATGCAGTGCAATGTACTGCACTGTAAATAATTACAATTAACTGTAAAATAGTTCAAGTGAATTGAACCGAACTAAAAAAATAGTTCAAAGAACCTAAACTGAACTATTTTTTAGTTCAGTTACACTAATACAGTTCAGTAAACTGGTATTTACTGTGCAGTTCAAGGTTCAATCAATATACATGCTT
>NC_028356.1:12145230-12153851 GCF_000741045.1 Vigna radiata var. radiata | reverse complement strand
GACTCCTCGAAGCTTATTTGACGATGACTGACGCAGCGGAATGGTTTATATTCGAAGGAGAAGACGATCTAAAACCTAATCGGACCGAATGTGAGATAGAACTCACGGAAACCCTAAATGAAGGGGAAAACCCTAAATCGAATGGTGAAACACCGATTGGACCGATTAAACGGTGTAGAATGGATATTAAACGGTGGAAAAGGGTTTAGACAAGGAATCAATCGGTAGAAATGGTTGGAAACGGAGAAATGAAGCTTACTGTGTTGGAGGCGTTGTGGATTCATGAAGAGAATAAGCTTGGGACGAAACCCTAGCAGATGAAGTAATGGTGAGCAATGTCTGCGAGAGTTGAAGAGGACGTGGTGATAAGCGAATTCAAGCACTGATGTGTGTGCATGATGTGGCTATGGAAGATTGGCTGTAGTGTGATGAGAGAGAAAGCACAATGGTAAAAATGGAAAATGAAAGAATGAGGTAGTGTGCTGGAAGGTGGCTAGAGGAGGTCCCTTGGACTCTCTAGCCTGACTTTCAAGGGAGAATTAATTCTGGATTTCAGAAATCTAATTCTCATTTAGCTCAAAAGTGATTACAAGATGTGTTAGCATGCCTATATATAGGTCTAAATATACCACATGCCTAACACATTGTACACATGTCTATTACAAGTAAAAGAAAGACTATACTAAAGACATTGGGCTTGGGCCCCACGTATCAAATATCTATAGTATTCTATGATGGTTTATTCTTGAAGTTATGTATGTATTTGATGTATGATTAAAGATGATATATGTTGGTACTCAATGTGAAAGTAAAGTGATATATGTGCATGGTTTCAAAGGTGTTCAAAGTTGTGAAAGCAAGTTCCAAGGTGGAAGTTCTTGGTGAGAATTCATGTTTAGAATGAATGTAGGGAGCTTAGTCTTGGGGGTTATCCTGAAACTCTAATGGTTTTTCATTCTCCAGCAGAGAAGATTGACACGTGTCGTGAAGAGTAGCAGGAGGTCTTAGTCTTAGGTTCTTCCAGTATGATCCATGGCATGGAACAGGCTAACCTTGTGTGTATAGTAGGGTGAAACCCATTGGCAATGGTTTTGCAGAGCAGTAGAGGCCACCACAAGTGCACGACCTACCATAGCTCGACATTCATACTAAATTCGGATAGTCAGTCTAGGTCTTTGCATGCTAAGATGTTTGGGTTGATGTATGTGATATAAATGATTTATGTATGCTATGTTATAAATGTGATATGATTTCTTTGGTATCTAGCTTACCCTTGCTTTTCTGTTGTTTGTCTTTGTATATTATTTATCTTTTGCGATGATCACCTAATAGTGTGAGTTTAAGGATACAATCTTTTCAGTTATTCTAGTTAGAGGTAGGGGTGGGCAAAATGCAGTGCAATGTACTGCACTGTAAATAATTACAATTAACTGTAAAATAGTTCAAGTGAATTGAACCGAACTAAAAAAATAGTTCAAAGAACCTAAACTGAACTATTTTTTAGTTCAGTTACACTAATACAGTTCAGTAAACTGGTATTTACTGTGCAGTTCAAGGTTCAATCAATATACATGCTTCTGAATTGTGAAAAGTACACCATGAATTACTACACCCGATAACAAATTCTAATCTGCATCAACCTGCAATCATACCAAAAAGAAAGGAATCATTATATAGTCAACACATGAATAATAAGTAACAAAAATGTGTCTTTCTTTATAATAACTTAGGTGAAATCAATCACTAAATGCCCCAAAGATTGCATATTGTTATAAAAACTGATCCAGCATCCAGTTTTCATGAAAAACTGGCTAAATTCAATGAATGAATAATTAAAAACTACTCACAACTTATTAAAAACAAACTTTTAATTAGTGAAAACAATTCAAAACAGCAAAGCTATCAAATCAAAATAGTTCAGAAAAAAAAATAGCAAATGGAACTAGATTAAAAAAGCACATCGAATGTTTAAACTAAACAAAACACCAAAAACAAATAAAACAGCAATGAAATAAAATTCGAACAGCAGCTTCTGGAATATAAAACAGAACAATAAATAGCTATCTAAACTAAAAACTTCAAACAGAAAACATCAACAACAATAGTAAACCTTGGCAGCAACTAAACTGAAAACAGAAAATAGGTAAACTAAAACAGTAAAAGCAACAAACTAAACAACATGCTAAAAAACAACAGAACACTCTCCTCACATTTGAACTAAACATTGTCCTCAATGTGAGTGAGAGTCGAAAACAAAGCAAAACAGAAAAATCAGAAAAAAAGAACAGCATCGATATGATCAATATGACCATCAACATCTATAAAATCAGAGTAAACTGCAGTTATTTCATTAAAATCAGTGTGAGTATCAACCACAGGTTCAACCATACTTTTAGAACAATAAGAAATATTATTATGAAAATCAACAGCTATAAAATTAATGTAAAAAGTGGGTACATCATTAAAACCATATTGAACTGTAGGCATAAAGTCAGAATCAACATTATCAAAATTAGAAGCGGAAATAACATTCAAATCATCAGAAACAACATCATTAAAAGAAGAAGCATCAGCTTATCCTGTTTTTAAGCAATATACAAACAGAAAGAGGTAGTATAAATCTAGTCAACCACTCTTTATAAGCAATATTAATAATAGTGTAAGGCCAAATATCGGTCATTTCTATAAACATCCCTCTTACATACTACATCACAGTGAGCTGCAGCATAACAAAAGTTGCCCATTGCTATCCACAATTTTAAAGATTGGGTATAGAACGCCTTTCAACATAACACAACGAACAAAAATAACAATACCATTTAAAAATAGATAATAAGCACAAGTTTTTTATCCCCATGACTTGACAGCCAAAAGTGATTTATTTTCTGATATTAATCATCAAAAGTGATTTATTTTCTGACATTACCTCAATATCGTAGTTATATATTTCACAAATTTGAAACATCAACCTCCCTATTGCACTAGTAACGTGAAAATTAACTCAATTAAAGGATAAATTCAATATTGTAATTTTTTGGCTTTGGAAAAAGGCACAACAGCCACTCAGACTTAAACCAACCAAACGAAGTGTTTGACAAGAATAACCCGGATGCATGATTCTTAAAATCAAAATTATCAGGTTAACTCACTGGTCATCATCCCACCTTAAAAAGTCATCATGTCACAAACCAACAAGTAATCCATTTTTCAATTTTGCAGCTTAAATACAATTTTTCATTTCCCAACATGTGAAAAGAAACACTGAAATNGACTCCTCGAAGCTTATTTGACGATGACTGACGCAGCGGAATGGTTTATATTCGAAGGAGAAGACGATCTAAAACCTAATCGGACCGAATGTGAGATAGAACTCACGGAAACCCTAAATGAAGGGGAAAACCCTAAATCGAATGGTGAAACACCGATTGGACCGATTAAACGGTGTAGAATGGATATTAAACGGTGGAAAAGGGTTTAGACAAGGAATCAATCGGTAGAAATGGTTGGAAACGGAGAAATGAAGCTTACTGTGTTGGAGGCGTTGTGGATTCATGAAGAGAATAAGCTTGGGACGAAACCCTAGCAGATGAAGTAATGGTGAGCAATGTCTGCGAGAGTTGAAGAGGACGTGGTGATAAGCGAATTCAAGCACTGATGTGTGTGCATGATGTGGCTATGGAAGATTGGCTGTAGTGTGATGAGAGAGAAAGCACAATGGTAAAAATGGAAAATGAAAGAATGAGGTAGTGTGCTGGAAGGTGGCTAGAGGAGGTCCCTTGGACTCTCTAGCCTGACTTTCAAGGGAGAATTAATTCTGGATTTCAGAAATCTAATTCTCATTTAGCTCAAAAGTNATTACAAGATGTGTTAGCATGCCTATATATAGGTCTAAATATACCACATGCCTAACACATTGTACACATGTCTATTACAAGTAAAAGAAAGACTATACTAAAGACATTGGGCTTGGGCCCCGCGTATCATCCCCTCCCTCTTGGAAAGGATTTGTCCTCAATTCTGATGGTTCGCCTGAGGACTTATTGTTGTAGTCTCCATGGAAGTTCCTCCTGGATCAAATATTAATCTGCAATAAGCATCAAACATATCTCTAATTAGTTTTATTTGACCCAATAAGATGTATGAGGAAATATGGTTAGAAGAAGGTTTCCTAACTTTGAAATTTTCAAGTTTGACTAAAAAGAAACCTTACTCCATTTGAAAATATATTTTTGTCTTGAATTAGTGATAACTTGGAAGATATCTCTAACTCAAGTCTTTGATTGCCATATGTTAAAGATTGCAACTTTTGAAAAGGTTTAATGGCAAATTCTTGGAAAGAAAAGGTAGAATTAAAGCATTCAATAACAATTGGAAAGTGAAAAGATAGAAAACCTCCCCTTTTGGGTTCTAGATTAGGATATGTTGTCATCAATTTCTTTTCTTCCCTTCCCTTCATTTCAATTTCTTCCTTCTCTTTCTTTTGTAGTCTCTCTTCCTGCTCTCTTTGTTCTTCCTCTTCTTTTTTCTCTCTTTCTTCTTCTCTTCTCACTAGTTCTCTTCTCACTCTTTCTTCCTCTTCTTTTCTCTCTTGTTCTCTCTTTCTCTCTCTTTGTCTTTCTTCTTCTCGTTTTCTCTCTTTGTCTTTCTTCTTCTCGTTTTCTCTCTTTTCTTCTCTCTTGTCTCTCTATTCTTTCTTGTAATTGCCTATGTTCTCTCTCAAATCTCCTTTTACTTCCCTTATTCAAGAACTTCATGAGTTTTTCTCTAAACTCTATTTCCCTACGATTGAATCCACTTAATTTTTCAATGAATGACTTGCCTTCTCTAAGAAACTCTCTCATATGTTCTAAGTTACTTTGAATATTTGAAGGCACAAACTTTCTTCTCATGCATGATCTCAATTCATACCAATTTTCAATGGCAGATTTTCTACCTTGATGAACCATATATTGCCTTTCATCCCACCACTCTAGTGCATGCTTTTCTAATCTAGAGAGATATAAACTAAGAACTCGAGATTCACACTCTCTAGAAAGAACAATTGTACTATAAGACTCAAGTTCACTTTGCCTAATAAGGACAAGATGCATTTGATTAATTTCTTTTTCCCAAACTAGATATGTTAAGACATTTGTATCTTTACCAAAGAAGGGAATTTTTCTAGCTTTAGTACACAAATTATCCTTAATGTATGAACTAGACATCCTAGATGAATAACAAGACTTTTTTTTTTGTTTAAAGTCAAAGTACAAGACTCAAAAGAAACAAACAATGAAAACGGACTCTAAGACCCCTAATACGTTCGGACTCTAATGTGACAAAGGTCACACCTACACGTGAAAATCAAACACATGCAAAGACAATCCAATTCTACTCTTATGTCTAGCTATGCTAAAATTAAAGCAATTAAAGTTGCCAAGATTTGGAAAGAGCACCAAGGACTCTTCCAAATACTTGGACTTATAAAAGGCCATTTACAAACCAATAGAAAAAACAAAAGAAGGCTAACAATGACAGTGGGCTGCAAGCCCATCAAATACAAAGAAAAAATGAAAATAATACAAATGAAACTATCCTACTGCTCTGGTCTTGGTTCCACTCTGCAGAAAAAGAAATCACGACCCAATCTCTTGCTGCTACGGTCTCAGCCTGGTCCTAGTCTAGTTCATTCATCTTGAACAAAATCTTCAAGTGTCCAAATCTTCCCTTCAGCTCTCGGTCTAAATCAAGGATGTCCAATCCTGCAAACACAAATAATCACAGAACTGTTGTCACTTACACCCTTTAGCTAAAGAGATTGCACAAAAGATATAGGTAGTAAAACTTCCCTATCGTTTGGTCTCGTGCACTTATTCCAGCTAATATAATTGCTTTGGTCTTCATTTACAATCTGCAACCAGAGTATGCCAACATCAACAATTCACTCCTTGCAAGCAATTACAAATTATTCAACACAGTGCAATTAAACAGAAACAGTTTAGGGAAGAAGACTCCCTTCAAATTCAACACTACACCCAGAGGTGTTGCTACTGAATGGCTAACTAGGTATTAGTTTCTGAACAAGCCTACAAACACATATACACAAAACTGTTGTGAGGATTCACTTAATTAAAGTAGAGGCAGAACAAGATATAGGCCAGTAACTTCCCTTTCTCGGTATGGCACAATTGTGCAGCTACGAGGTTCCTTTTTGCTATCAAATTGCAACCTTCTGTTCAAAGCTTTCACAGATCAGCTCTGCACACATAAACCTCAACAAATTCCAACAACCAAATCCAGCAAGTGTAAATGGTCAATGAGCTAGAATTATAACTTGATACTCAACGGATTATGGCAAGAGATTGGTAGTGTCAGAACAATGTTGGTGCACTTCAGAGTATGGAAGCAAATCAGAAATTGATAGGTTCAAAACAGATCTTATTAACTCAAGATTCAGCAGGCAATGTTTGAAACTAAAATGAGTGCAAATGACAGTTTAAACATTCACAAGCACAAATAGCATCACCAGGAAATCAGTAAGCACATTCAAGCAATCAATATCTCACTGAATTCAGCAAACAATTTATGAACTAAATTGATTTCAAAAGCTTCTTAAGCAGTCACAATTGTTCCAATCAAAGCAACTCTGCTCAGACAATTATTCCAGATTCAACAGAGTATATATTGCAAACAACTACAATCCATACAAGAGCAGTTCAATCACAGTAAAAATATTTGAAGGTAGAAGAAACTCCCTTCAATTTAGATGACTGCTTTTGGCGTGCTCCAACTAATCAAGTATGCACACTGTTGCAACTACTGATAATTCAACTTCTGGACAACATTTATACCTGTAGAGATCAACCAAAAAGAAGACTGCACAACTCTAAATAGTTAGAACAGTTCAATTTAACACTTATTTCAGGTCTTAAACAAGAACACACTCTCAACAAGAAATTTGGCTCTTAGATACAGCCATACAAAGCTCACAATAACAAGTTCAACTCTGGAAGCTCAAAGCACTCAAAATAGAAAGGTTGGGAAGGGAGATTCTCCCTTGACAGTTTAAGGTTGGAGAGTCTTTTAGACCACCACCACCTAGAATGCTTCCAAGCACACAAACCTTCTTTCAAAATTCCAAAAAACCAGAATGAAAGTGCTTCTCAGTCATGAAAGGAAATGGCTAGGCAAAGATCAAAATAATGGACAGAACCAAACAGGACAGCTACTAAAGCACAAAAATGACAACACCATAGAACAATAGACTCAAAACAACACTAGACCAGATTACAAAAACAAAGAAAGCTCAAATTAAGAACAGCAGAATAGATTGCACTTGTAATGGACAAAACCAGATTTAGCAATTAAGACAAGCAATGAACAAAGCTATCAAGAACAGCTGGCACACAATTCAGAATCCTAACAAAGCTCTAGAGTGGATTAAAAAAAACACAAGAAAATGCAGCAAAGAATTGCAGAACTAGTTATTGAAAACATGTTTCAGATGCAAAATTGATCTTGTCCAATAGCTATTTTGTTAATTCAAGGCCAGTTTACACCAATTCATAGGCTTTTACTCAAACTTCATGTGTTTAGTTCCTCATTTTTCTTTTCATAATTTGCCTTTTTTGACTGCTTAACTCAACTCTTATGCCTTTATTTCGTTTTGGACCAAAACAGTGATTAGCAAGCATTGAAACAACTTAGTTATGCAGTTTAGAAAGTGTAAAAAAAATGGTTTTCAATTACTCAAGGATTGGATGCACAGAATTCCAGCAATGATCTACTACTGAAATGAACAAAAACAAAGTAAAAGACTCAGAACAAGGAAAGATGCAGTTCGGCCTACTGCTTATAAGGAATTTCAGTTGTGACTTTCACACTAACAACCAAGCTAATGCTGAACATATCACGGCTTTTCTGGTTGGCACTTTGTTACTAGTCATCTCAGCATTCCAACTCAGAAATTAAACACCAAACAACTTCAGGTTTTAGCTTCAAACAGTTTATCAAACCAAAATTTCACAGCAGACTAAGTGAATCTGTTGTTCAATGACTGCATCCGAGTTCCAAAATTGGCTTATCATGGCTCATATGGAATGCACTTTGAACATTCAAACAGATATTCACATAAACCAGATCAAATCATAAACGCTTTGGATTTTTCTGACAAAATAAACAATTACACATGACTTAGACAAAACATGATTCAGATTCAAAATTAAAATGACTCAAACAAAGGAATAGACCGAAATAAAAATGATGAAATCAGACTCAAAGCACAGTGTAACGCCCCGACAACTTACAAGGACTGTTGACAGCCCCCACACATCAACACGAGGCTTTCCAGCGTGCTTTGTCCTCACTCACACACTTTCTGAGAAAACTTCCCGGAAAGCTGTCGTTGAAGCTATCAAATTAATACTACTTTTCAAGGCAACTTCAGTATTGCCTAGTAGTATTCAAGAAAATAGATAGGGCTAAAGTAACCCTAAGTCGTCTCCCAACGAACACGGAATTTCTTTCGAATATCTGAAACTTATGAATGTTATGCTATGCTTAAGAACAAAAGTGAGGATGTTTAAAGGTTGTTGTAAAACAAATAGAAAACTTAAAAACAATTATGAAGAAACAGGCTAATT
>NC_028356.1:12114127-12140997 GCF_000741045.1 Vigna radiata var. radiata | reverse complement strand
TATCAAAACAAGCACTAAGGCCACAAACAATAACAAATCATCCCCTCTGGCCTTTTAAGGATGGAGAAGTAAAAACTTAATAAAATTAAGAATATGTAATTAAATGACAAAGGTTCAATTATTTATTAGGTTTGGCTCCTAAATTACTACACTGTTGATCTCCGTTCACAGTATACAGCTCAAAGCTGCCACCTGAGTCTAACTCAACAACTACGAATCTAAAAGCATTGCAAACAAGATAAAAAAAAATGCGTTAGTACAGGGAGAAAAGCTAGAAGAAGCTTCAGCTAACTTGTGATTTAACCAAAACTATCATCTACTGATCACCCTCAAACTGAAAATAACCTAAAGTAACCAAAACTAACCCCATAGAAAAACTATTATACAACCTTTTTTATAGAAAAACAAAAGGAAGGAAAAAGGAAGGGAAAGAAAAACCCAGCTCCTCTTCGAGTGACTGCGCACCAGCTTTAACAAAGGATTTTGTCCGCGCCCCTCAATCAACCTCTTTTGTAGCATCAATCTTTTGTAGGCAACCTCTGATCCATTGAATCGAGCCTCTTAGTGCATTTTCTCGAAGGAACCATGGAACTCTCCTCGCCTTTCTCTCAATCCTCTTGAACCCTAGTTCGAGGGTTTTCAATTTGGGGTTAAATTCTCAGTTAGGAAAAGAAATATGTGTTTCACAGTTAACTGCACCGAACTAGTACTGAACTAGTGTAAAGTTCAATTTTATTTACTGAACTATAGAATAGTTTAATTAGTTTTAAGTTCAAAGAAGTTTAGTTTTTTTAGATATATTATAGTACGGTTAATTGTAGTTACAGTATAGTTCATTGAACTATGTCCAGCCCTAGTTAGAAGTGAAAAAGAAACATGAGTTGTTAGATAGATCTACATAAGTAGATCTCCTCTTTGAAGGTTTGTTTTACTTAATTATTCTTTTAACATCTATATAAAATTTCATTTTAGTAATTTTATACTATTAAAATAGAATGTTACTATAATATTGTTCACCACAACTAATAATAGGATTAACTTGTTGTTTTACATGTGCACATTTTTTTACCCTTTTACCCTTCATATTCTTACCTTTATTAACCAGTTTTTCAATCTTTAATAGTCATATCGATAAATTTAAAGTTTTTATATAAGATAATTACAATGATTAATAAAATTGAAATATATATATATATATATATATATATATATATATATATATATATATATAAATAAAGACAAGTGTATGTCCCATTCTCATTAAAATAATCAAGTAGCATGATGCGTAATCAGAGTGAATAGTTTCCATCAATATTGGAATAAGTCTAAAATTATTTATCAAGTCTAAGAAATATTTTTCTTCAATCACATCTTTTCAAGATAAATTGTGTAAATTATATATTTATTAGTATATTATCTTACAATTTATTTTATTTTATACTAAATAGATTTAACTTGTGTTATGTATGGAACACACATTTATTAGAAACTTAGATATTAAATATTTTGATTATAATAAGTATAATTATGTTAGAAATTTAACGCGGACCAAATTTTATTTAACCTTACGTTAAAATGAGTATAAAAGAACTTTTACAATTATTTTTCAAAAAAAATAAAACTTTTCTCATTTTTTTTTCTCTTCCATGAAGTAAAACGATAAAATCTTGCAAATTTCTAGTTACATTTTCTTTTGGTCAAAAGATACAGAACAAACAAAACAGCAAAATGAGCAAGGTTGTTAAAAAATATAAACTGGACCATACTAAATGCATAAAAAATTGCCCTGCACACTAAGTTGATAATAACTGAACTATTGCTAAATTAAATAACTTAAATTGTGTAATCCCTTTAATCAATGTTCTTTTCGGAAGACTGGCCTAGTGAATTTTAGTTTAGTCGAACCAATGTTAGAATTAAATTCAACTTATGCATCTTGACCATTTGAGATGATCTAAGCACAAGTATGAAGGAATGCAAGGGAAGAGAGAGCATAATTACAACAGGTAGAAGTTCCATTTTGTCCATTTCTCTTATACAAAAAAGCATGAAACTCTCTCCAGGACATCATAATCAGATATCTTCAACACTAAGCATGGCATGCAGTGCCAGGTACTTCTAAAAAACTGTCCTAGATGCACTGAAAGGCTATCTGTCATGTTTTTGTTTACCATATCGAATGCTTTATGCCAAGGCCATTGCAAGTCAAGATAAGGCCCTTGTAACGATTAAGATAATCCTACATGAAAAAATCTCAAATCAAAAACACAGTTATTCTTTGAAAATAAAACATTGTTTCAAAACACAAGTCCTGTCTGATGAAGACAAACTTTGCTTACAATGATATTGTAATCATATTCATAACGCATTCCGTTTATGTCATATTCCCTCCTTTTGACTGGATCACTCAAAACTGTGCAAAAAGCCAAATAGGTGTTACATTATGACTTGAAAGAACTCATACAGTCCCATCTACTCAACTGACAGAAATAAAGTAGGGTAATAATCAAATCTGGATGTGGTAATAATCAAGTGGTAGGGTCACATTGCAAATGCATTCATAAAGCTTCAAACTTCAAAGCAGTAGCACGCTTTCTGGTTAAAAGCAGGAAGTTTCCAAAACAAGCATATAGGAATTTGAGCAAATTAGGGGAGATAAGATGAAATGCTGTAATTATAAGGAAAAGTTAAATTTATTCCAATCCTTGTAACTTCCAAATAAAATTCCGAAATAACTACTTCAAATTAAATGGAAACATTTAAAAGTAAGTCACTAAAAATTCCTAAGGTCTCCCAATATCTCGTTGTTCTATTTATCACAAATGTAATAATATCTACTCCCATATAACAACACAAGTTATACAATCATTGCAACACACAACAAATAATAAGGATGAGTGACCCAAAAATAATCCAACAAGAAAGTGGAAACAATATCCAGTATACATCAAACTAATGCAATCAACATATCACACCAATCAGATTAGCTCAATCACATGCCACACCCGAAATATACCAATACTAACTAGTTACAACCCACATGTCGTTCTCCCCCATACCTTACTATACAAAACCCGTTCACCAAAACAGGATAGTTTGAGTAATCCTCCACCATAGCTTCGGACCTATCTTCTCTGCTCTTTCAAGACTTATGAGTAAACTCTGCCACTAATCACAACGGACACTATACTCAATTCAAACTAGAAACCTACGAACGAGACATCCTTCCCTTTCTATCCCATTGAAAAAAAAAATGATGCAGTACTCATCCTTTGTTAGGTTCCTGGGTTTGGAACCTAACGAGAACTCACTCAAAAGATGGAAACAAAAAGAAAGAATGGGGTTTGTCTATTATTCGCTGTGAAAGTACTCTTTTTACAAGAATGGGTTTGGGAGATAGCCTCCCTGGTTGAGAGCATAATAACCTCTCTACACAAGCTTAAAGCCTGACTTTACACAAAAATATACTCGATACCCCCTTGATAACCGAGTTTTATTTATAGAATTCCTCCACCTTCTATTCTAACCCATTAAGTCCTCTCCCCCTGTATCCTATCATCACACACCGCTGCAAATCAACCTCGTCCTCAAGGTTGGAACAATGAAACTTGAGCCCATTGCATTGTGATGTGATCTTATCATAGAGAGAGAACCCGCTAACTACTACTTGCAACTTCAGGTCTGGCGACTTAGGAGGTGGCAACTCCTCCTCCACTATCTTCCATTCTTCCTCTTTCCCTATATCGCCCCAATACCGTTTGGTTTCGTCCTATAATGGTCAAAATCGTTCGATCCCCTATCGCTTTAGGTTGAATAGGGCCTCCAGCCAAGAGAGTGGACAACTATGTCTGCTTCTGCTTCTGGTCTAATTCTGTCTCGGACCGGTCAACAATCGTACCACGCGTTCGTCCCCCAAATGACTCGTCTTCTACCCCGCTCCCATTCTCTACCTCCTTGGCATTGATTCTTCCATCCATTCTTCCCTCCGAGTCCGTCATTCCTTCTTTCATCAGGCTTCTCTCCCACTAATCCATCCCTCCTGTTCCTTCAGTCCTCTTCCTTGCGGGTCCGGCAGTAGACCTCTCACGTTCGGTTTCGGCAGACCTATTACGTTCGGTTCCTTCAATCCTCTCCCGCTCGGTTCTGACAGTTCTCTCATGTTCGATGCTGGAACGTATTCTTCCGCAGTTCCTGATTGCTTATTGGCCGCACCCTTTCAAAGATGGTGCCCCTTTACGTTCTCCAAATCGCACCACCACTACCCCCTTCAGGCCTTCCCAAGAACGATTCTTGGTTTTCTCCTTCCAGGCTTTAAACTAGTAGCCAACGCTCCCCTCCATACTGAATCCCGCTAGGCGCACCCTTTCCTCCTCTACCACACCTTGCAACTCGAAGAACTTCTCTGCCTTCGAGACCCACCCAAACGGATCAAACCCTTCAAAAGTAGGCAGTTCTACCCTCTTCTTCTCGTTGGGTTGCAGTTTGTGGCGTTCTCCCGCTCCCTCTCCCACGTTCTCCTCTTGCGTCCTTTTTTTCTCGTTGACGGAGGCTTGGTCCTGGTGGCTGGTTTGCCCATTCAACAATCTCATAATTTCTTGTAAATCTTGGCGTATTGCTGCATAATCTTGGCGTATTGTTGCATACTCTTGTCGTAGCGCCACTGTCTGCGCCTTTCTTCTATCAACCGCAATTTCCATCGCCCCCATAGATTCCGGTAGCGTCTCAATACGGCAGTTTCTTGACTACTTCTTGATTCTGGCAGCTTCCCGAAACGACAGGTTCTGGAATCGGGCGCCCTCACTTTGAAACGACAAGTTCTTGGTAACGTCTTTTTTCCTTTCTTGACTCGCCAGCCCTATTCTCGAAACGACAGTTCTCCTATTTTTGGTAGCCTCTCGATTTGGCAACTTCTTGACCCTTCACCGCCACTTCAATCTAATAGGTCAGACCAATTTGTTAGGCTTCTTTAGTCAAGAAGTCTAACTATCACTCAAAAACAACACTCACGCAATCACCAGATTACTGGAAACAGAACAACTGTATTATTATTGTAACCAAAGAATACAAGAATAGGAGAGCACTCCCTCCAAGGGTTTCCCCTTCACAAAGAGACAACTCAATCTACAAGATTATCAAAAGTAAACTAGAGCTCCTTGCCTTCTTATAAAGGCCCCCTAACCAACTAACCAAACTCTAACTAACTCCTAAATTGTTCCCTTTCATTCTGCACACACTACCCATTATATCCTATTACCTTATATCCTAACAGTAAGTAGTGATCCACTGTTTCTGAGTTTGATTTGGAAGGAATAGGGACACAACTGCACATGAGTACAACTTATCACCCAAAGTTGGATGGCCAGATGAAGGTACTAAACAGAATCTTGGAAGGGTATCTTAGATGTTTTTGCTCCGAACAACCGAGAAGTTAGAGCCCCATCCTACTTTGGGCGAAATACTGGTAACACCAGTTACCAAGGGGCGACTAAGTGCAACCCATTCGAAATAGAGATGAGTGGGGAATTATTTTCTGGGTTTTCAAAAGGATGTTTGTTTTGATTTATTTAAACAAAGTATAAAGAGTTTAGTATGTTATTTCAAGTTGTAATTGGATAATTATTATTCTCGCATGTTTTTATTTATTTTCACAATAACTTAATAAAGATTAAAATTTTTACTATATCCTGATGGTATGAGTTTTATTTTCCTAAATAATGGATGTTCTTTTACTTACACTAACATCCTAAATCGGGACCTTACATAATTCAGATAAGAACAAATTCATTTCCCGCAACCCAATAATGTCTACTTTCAATCACCCGCGAAGAAGGAGACATTTGGAGGGATCGAAGTTAAACAGTTTGATGTGCCGCGATGTATTTATATAATTTGACTTTAAATTTTGCCAAGTTAGTATAATTGATTCTAAATAATAAAATTTGTTTTTAAACTTAAAAATAAGAAATAAATATATTTTTAAACTAACATAATTAATTTTTTTAATGATATTTAGATTAATATTTAAATGAAAATATATTAAATAATATAAACAAATTGATTATTCGTCTAATCGTCTAAAATGATGTTTAACACAAAAAGATATAACACAAAAATTGTTTATTCATCTAAAATAATATAAACAATGGTTTAGTTTTTGTGGTCTTATGTATTTATTTAATTTTGTTTCTAAAATAAATTCTAGTGTTTTTATTCTATTATACATGAGGTGATCTTTAGTTCATATACACAAAAATTAAAAAAAAAAAACTATAATAAAAAATCTAGTATTGTATTTTAAACTTTTGGCTATTTTGGTTAACAATTTTATAACCGCTTTGTTGGTGATTGGTCCGTTTAAAATATACAGACCAATAAAATAGTGATACATTGTATTTTGTCAAGAAGTTGTTAACATATCATGATCCTTAAAAAAATGTTGGTTGTGGTCGAATTCTGCCTAATTTCAATCATGACCTGGCNTGGCNGTCTCGACTATGACCTGGCCTGGCCGTCTAAACCAATAACCAAAATGCAAATGCATATTATGACTTCCAAAGTGGCTTCATATGTATTTGGTTCCATACATACAGGTATAAATGTTTAAGGAACCTAAGAAGTTGAGAAGAAAGTCCAATGACATTAGGTTGACCTTCATCTTATACTTATGTTAGTCTATCTCGACCTTTAGTCTGAATCACCCATCCAAACATTCATGTAGGGTCAACCAGTCTGGACCATTAGTCAAACTTAACCTGCCTTAACCTTCGACCCAACCCATTGTGTCTTAATTTTTGGTCGAGAACGGTCTGTCTTGACCTTTAACTCACGACGACAGTTGTACTTCGATAAAACCTGGCTATTCTCGATACACACTGTCTCTTCTCAATCTTTAGTTTGGTTTTATGCATCTCAGTTTTTAACTTTGTCAATATTTTGTACTAACCATCCTATATATCTCAATTTTTGTAAACAATAATATATGTTAACCTTGAGTTTATCACTGAACTTAATCGTTTCTGAAATTTAAATTATTATTTTTTAAGAATCAATTAAAGTATTTTAGTATAATCATACCTATCTTTATCCTAAAATCAATACACACCTAGAAAGAGACATTGAATACTTGATTTATGCTTTATCATACCTATATTAGTCATAAAACTTTTAAAAGGAAAAGAAAGAAATATTAGGTTTGGGAATGTTGTTGAATCTAATAAATAAAATTATTTCTCATACATTATTATTATTATTATTATTATTATTATTATTATTATTATTATTATTATTATTATTATTATTTTTAACATAAAATTAAAATAATATTTAAATATTACAAGATAAATTTACACAAAATCTTTTTTAAATTTCATCGACAAATATTTCTTAAATTATATAATATTTAAATATTATAAGATAAATTTACACAAAATCATAAAATAAAAACATTAAAGAATACATTATAGTACCAGCTCCTTTATTGGTTCTATGCTATATCACTTTTCGGTTTGTAGAAAAAAGCCAGAGAAACTCTCTCCGTATCTGAATTTAATATCACTGTGTTCCACACTCTTGTAAATTGCATTGTTTAGTACCTACTAAAATAGACCCAACCAAATCATTAACCAACACCATCTTATGATTTTGTAATTAATCACCTAAATGGCATCTGCAAGCGAGGGAGTCACAAGCCTACTTGAAAGGTTTATATTTCTTTTAAATTTCTTGTTGGTGGAGCAAATGCAAGTACTGGTAAAGGAACTAAGGAAGCTCAGCAGATTCTGTATGTTATTGATGCCTTGAAATAATGTCTTCCTTTTTTTTGTCACAGAAATCTAAGACCAACATTCTTAATTACTTCAAATATCTCTTAGATCTGCATCAACCCCTAATCACAAGGCGTATTACAGATGGTCTGAGTTTTCTCTGTCCCTATCCATTTTCAGAAGTTTCCCTTGAAGCGCTACTGGAGTTGTTAAACACATTGGCCCGTTCTATCGAATGAAATAAAATGTTTGCAGACAGATTAACATTTACTGCCCGCCTACTTGATGCTGGAATAAAGCTTATTCTCTTAACCGACAAATATGTGTTCTCAAGCTTCCCATTGTCTTTAATACCCTTGGGTGGGGTGTGTTCACTTTGGAGTGAGTCGGAAGATGATCTGAGGAAGAGTGATTGAGTGGATTTGAGAAGATTTGAGGGTGATTTTTTTTGTAATTACTTGAGTGGATTTGAAGGTAATTGAGAGTGAATTTGGGGGTGAAGTTTGTGAGAATTAGTGTAAGATTTGATTGATGTGACAGTTTTAAAAAAATTGTTTAATTGGTAGAAATTGAAGATTACCAATATACCCCTAAGTATTAAAGTAATATAAAATTATATTTGTTAATGTTATATTTAATTGTAAAAATATTTATTAAGAGTTTAAAATTTAGAATTATTATTAAGAATAATTTTAAAAGTTTAGTTAAATTATACTTTAGTGAAATTAATTTTTTTTTAGATGTAGTACTTGTTTGTGATATAATTTATTTTGAAGTAGTATGAATTTATTTCTTATGAAAGTAAGATTTATTACATAAATATAAGATTAAATAAATATATAAGATTAACAACTATAAAATAAGTTAAATAAATATGAGATTAACAACTATAATCAAATATCAAAACTATATATTTCATGAAAAAAAAAACATAAAAAAATATTGTCTCACCTACTAAAACACTATAGTAATTAACCATCATCTTGTTTTGAGTTTCACAGCATCATTGTTTTAACCTTCCCTATTCACTTTTTCATTATTATAATATTTTCTATTAAAAAAAAAATAGACCTGACTTACTAAAAAGTTAAAATATATTAGATTTTTTTATTTTTGGTTATGCAAAGTAATCCACCCTACATTACCCAGTTTTGTTGGAGTTAAGATAAACTTAATCATGCATGAATTTCTTCCACCTTTTTATAGTTAAAAAGATAAATATTGTAATAGTTAAAATAAAAAATTTAATTAAGTTTTTAATCATATAAATTTAATTTTTTTTATTAAATCTGTATTAAAAACCCCAGTTTTGGCATTAAAGTGTGTCAAGGACTTCCCAACTCAAAAGAAAACACTAGTGGAAAAAACGCTTTTTATGACGGATAAAAATGACCTATTATGACGGATAACCTAGCATCATAGTTCTGGGCGTCATAATAGGTCTGGGTATTTTATAACGGACAGAAAAATCCGTCATAATAGGTCCAGTGTATTATAACAGATTTTCTGTCACCTATCATAATAGGTCTAGTTTATTATGACAGATTTTCACTTATCCGTCATAATATAGCGAATTTATTATGACGCAACTAGATTTACCTATCATAGTATGTAACATTTTATGATGAATATTTTTTTCACCTATCATAATATGTAGAACATTTTATGATAAGCAATTGTTCACCTATCATAAAATATACTTTTTAGAAATAAGTTCTTATTACATACATTGTTCACCTATCATAAAAACTTGTTTTCTAAAAAAAATTCATTATTACATTTGACATATCCATTCAATTTACAATTAATTTCCTATATTATAATCTCTGATCAATCAATTTACAATCAATATAATATGAAAGGAACATATTCAATGAAACTAACATAATAAAATCTATTTCAAACATTAAATTGTGTAATAATATTTAATACATAATTTGTAAATCAAACCATATATTAAATCCAAATATAACATCAATCTACACTACATTGTAGTCAAGTTTCTACAATTTACTAACACTTAAAATAAAAGAAGCAACTTAGTTCTAAAGTCTTCAATGTCTGGAACTTTCATTGGAGATGAATCATTAAAAATCTACAAATAAAATAATTAAGTTAGGATAATTTTGTAATCAACAGTTAGATATATACTTTAGATAATAATTTTGAGGTAAGCTTTTGATAGAATAAAACTAGAAAATAAACAATTTATAGGAACAATCTCAGACAAACCTTGACAAAAATGTAGCACCATTTCAAGAGCACTTTATTGATGCACTTATTCAAAATAGAGCCTGAAGGGCTATATAGAAGGAAAAAAGATACAGAACGTAAGAGGGTGATTAAGGGGCTAAAATGTCTAAAGACTATACACTTGTCAATAATTTGTAGACTACACTTTATAGTATGCAAAATATCATCATAATGAAACTCTGGATACTAATCAGGACGAGCATCACATAAGTAAATAACATAAACTACATAATTCTAGATTTACCACATATATTTGCTAGGTTGAAACACATCAAACAAATACTCTCTTAAATATACTAAATATCAGTACATGCCAAGTAGGTTGGTTAAACCGTGAATCGATGATGAACCGAATGAGAAATGTTAAAGAACGAGTGATACAATCAACATGAAAATGAAAGTAAGATCTTTTAAATAGGCTCTAAATTGTACCAGGCAACTTCTTTGGTTTCCTCAAAGGAATGAACTTTTCTCCTATAGCCAGTGCAATGGAAGGACCAAAAATAAAACCTCGAGCTTCACTTCCTACATAACATAATTATTCATCAGAACCACATAAGCGACAATACATGCGCTATTGCAAATGACATGTAGTTCAACACCATCAGAACCTCTGCATATGTTATTTTATATATATATATAAATTATATAAAAAGAAATTGTGATGTTCACCATATGCTTAAAATTCCTCAAACTCATGGTATAACACTTTAATGGCGTGATGTCTAATATTTAGTTTAATGAAGCTCAACCTAATAAGAGTAATTTGCTGACTCTTAACAAATACTCGATATATTATCAAGTTCAGAGTTAAACAACTATTAGTCATCAGTTCCAATAAAAAATAACAAGTAGCTCAAAACTCATTATCTCTAAAATAGGTTTTTTAAATGTTATAGATAATGGATAGGGACATACCACTAAACAGTTTAATAGACGTGGGAAGGGTTCTTCGTTGAGTGGTCAATGCTAAATCAAATTTCTTTGATAAGTAAAGGGCAGGATCAATAATGACGGGCCTTGCTCTTTGATTCCTGCATAGAATAAGTAATAAAAGTCAGGGAAGAAAAACATGCAGAATATAGTCTACAGAAATTTTCAGATGCATAATAATCAAATTCACTTACAATTTCCAACCAGCAATGTGTGTATGCTCAATGAAATTTAGATTCCTTGACAGATTCAAGAAAACATAAAGCAAATCTGCAAAAGCAGAAAACAATTATCAAATGGGTTCATGGAGTAAACTTTTTGCATGTTTGACTTGATAGATGCTTAAACTAAAACTATAAACAGCATGGAATGATCTATACGAATATGGATTTATGCCAAATGATACACTATCAGACTGAAAGAAGATGCTGAAACCAAAAGACTAAAATCATTAAGTACAAAATACCATGAAGCAAATTGTTACGCAGTTATGCAGGTACTATAAGCTTTCCTTCTTTGTAATAGAATCTATTTCAACAACTTAAAGAATAGAAGAAGAAAAAAATCAAGCAACCTCAAAGAAAAGTGAGACAAATTCTAAGATAATATATTCATATGTACAATAATCATATAAACTATATACTATGAAGCTGCAAATTCAAGTGCACAAGTCTCATTACTATAAAGCATAACTTTCAGGACTAACTCTTGACTCTGAATCAGCATTTTCAACTCCAACAGTACCTACCTTCAACATCAATAATATATAAATATTGAAGAGCAAACAAAAAGAAATATATAAAACTCAAATTTGGCAATAAGATCCTTGCACAATAATAAGATCCTTGCACAATAATAAGATCCTTTATATATAAATATAATGATGGCAATGCTGGTAATTGCGAATTTAAATATAATGATTAAAGAAATAAGTTGGAGATTAAAGATAAAGAATTCATGGGAAACGCTTTCCTTTCAGAAAGACATGTTTGTGCATACGGAGGCAAAGTGTGACGCACTTCACAAAAGATTCTCGGATAAGGTTTTTCCTCTAAAAACTATATTTATTACTTCAAAAAGCTACTTCTTTAGTATTCTATAATCTAGTTTTATAATGAAAATGTATTTTTATTTTTGATTAAAGTTTAAGAAGCAAGTGAAGGCATTTAATATTTTTGCCTCGTATTCCTCTGATAGTTATCCATTTGGTTATCTTTCCAAGGGCTTTCTGCAAAATCTGAGGGAACTTCTGTGGGAAGCACGTGTCTTGTGGATGAAATTTCACGTGGAGATGGTGACCCATGTGTGGATATATACATATTGGTATGCATGTGTAGCTTAAATTTCAATGAATTTATGGGCAACAAGGCCAGCTTAATAGGGGTGTGATTTCATCACTCTTCTGCTTAACTCAAAACCTTTCAACCAATAATGCATCATACTCACCAAATTCAAATTCAAATTTTCAGACACACTTCATATGCTTCTGCTCATTTTTTCTTTATTCTTTATCTCTCTCACTAATCATTTACTCTTTTTTAAATGTCTATTAATTCTCTGAATCTGTCAGCTAAACATTTACTCTGTTTTCAACTTCAAATTTAAGGCTTTGAAGAAAAAAATAATGCTTACAGCAGCTAGCAAGTCACTCGCAGCCATGATAGATCTTTTACCAAGCTGGCACCCCTGTGAAACCACAATTCAAAATCTGGATTAAGCAGGAGTGCTAAAACTAACACAGAACTTAATCACTCAACAAGAGTTTTAAGAAGATACGCACTCACAACTATAATTTCATCATCCTTCCTAAAATGTGAGGACACCTATGTAATGAAGTTGCCGTTCTTCGTCATCCCTGAATACATAATGGAGAATCTATATTGAGATCATGGAATATAATAATACAAGAAAAAGACGAGCTTTTCATATCATAGTCAGGTTAAATTCATCAGATGCATAAGACAGCCCTCGAGAACAAGCTTTGGCAAGGGGTTAAAAAGTTAATAGAAGAATCCAAATCTAAAGAACAATAAGCCATTGGATCAGGTAGCTATCTTTTCTGAGTTGCACATAAACTTTTACTCTGTCAGCCAATTAGCAATTATTTATAAAAATTAACAAGTTGATGTCANTTTGTGATGGAAATACAGTGAAAAAAATACTTTATATAGCTATTTCGTGTATCACTCCTTTTCTTTTTGTATTCAGAACAAACTTTAGGAATCAACAACGTAGTTACTACCACTAGTTCACCATCACTCAAATGATTACTATGAATTGAATTTGAGAATTGAAATGGAACCTGATCCAACTCTGAACATGTAAGGTATGTTTATTGCGCCAGGAACGTGTCCTTCATCAAATTCTTCTGGGGTCCTGCAACAAAATAGGAGAAAAAATTGATAAGATTTGGGTTCATTAAACAATATCATTCCGAAAAAGTTCTGTACTTTTACTGTTACTGTTAATTGTTGTAAGTAATATTGAATCTACCTCACATCCAAATATCGATGACAAGCTAGAAGAAGTTCATATGCAACACGCACAGGCACCGAAGTTGGAACAACAGCCTCCAAATCCCCCTTCAGTGCAACTTCCATCCTTCAATCACCCAAAAACCACGTTTCATTTGATGAAAAGATCAAATAAAAAAAAAATGAAACGAAATTTAATAATATTTACATTCTATTTCGTCTTTAGCACGCTATCTGCCAAATATAAACATGATCCTATTTTATTTAATATTGTGCTCATCGTTTTCTTCTATTTATGAGAGGTACAAAGGAGAAAAAACAAGACAAAACAAAAAGAAACACTCATTTTTCGCAGTTCACACTTATCGGAAGTTTGGAAACTTGGGTGGAACGTTCACGCTTATCCGTCCCCTGTAAGGATTCAAGGAGTTCAGAATTGAAAACCTGCAACAACACTTTCAAGTTTTTGAAAAAGTAGAAAGAAAAAGACAAAAAATAAAAAGAGAGAGGGAAAATTATGACTTTTGGTATGAAAGAATGGAGAAATTATTTCACCTGGTGTGGCATGGATTGCGTGAGAAACGAGGAGAAGACGACGGAGGAACACGAAAACAAGCGGCGGAGACATCAAAGGTTGTTGCTGTCGTCGTCGTCGTCATTGTTTGCTTACACTATTTTGGAATGGAATCTGCTACCAGATGCAAATAAGTGGTTAGCTTTGATATGGATGCAATACAATGCAATGGATACAAGAGTTTCCACAAGATGTCAAAATCAACCTAAACTTTTCTCTTGCCAAACATCTACAACTAACTAAACTCTGCCCAAATCCCTTCTTAAAAGAAACAGTTCTAATGAATATAACAAAACAAACAAATTTACCATTCATCTTTGTAATAATGTCAGTAACCTTTCTTTGGCACTTTTCACATTGCATGTCTGCAAAGAGAACAACCTCTTGAACCTGTTTCAACCATATCAAACCATCACCTAAAAATTCTAGAAATCCATGGCCAAAAGCCAAAACTTGACCAAGCTAACACACAAACCTGAGGCATGGACAAGGACTCCATAGAAGCTAGACTAGTTCTACTCCCACCAAGAGACTCCATAAAAGGCGAACCCTAGTTTTGAAGCTTTCTTCGAAGGAGATTCTAGGGTTCGAGATAGGAAGGGATTTAATCGGTGCAAAATGTTCGAATGAAGATTTAATCGGTGTAAATAGATAGAAATCGCAAAACAATCGGTCAAAAGGTGAGAGATGAGGAAAACCTGGCGGAAGATGAGGTTTGGTGTTTGAGGCAACGTCGGGGCATCGAAGAAGATGTTTAAAAAAACGTTGAAATGAAATTAGGGAAATCGGAAGTTTAAAAAGGAGGAGAAATTATAACGGATTTCTAAAACTCCGTTATAATAGGTTATGAACCTTGCGTTTCATATTATAATGAATTTAGAAAAATACGTTATAATAGATCTTATATTTATTTACAAATTTGTCACCGTTTTTTATATTATAATTGATTTATAAAAATACGTTATAATATCAATCTATTATAACGGATAACTTTTATCCGTTATAATAGAGTCGTTATAAAAGGCTCTTTTTCTATTAGTGAAAATCTCTGGAGAGGATATTAGATTCTTAAAATAAGAAATCTGGGTATGTGCAGAGTAACTCCAATCTTCATTGTCGGAGAAGCAATATAGCCACTCTAAATTAATTAAGGTGCTTGAATCATAAGCCTTGTGTTGTTAGTTGCATATACAGATAGATGCACTCAACTCAAACCATGGATTTGGCCTTTGGCCTTATCAACAACATTGAATATGTTTTCTGCTTACTGTTTTGGCTTAATGTTCCTCAGCATCTCAATTGGTACAATTCTGATATAATAAAGTTTCTATTTTTTCAAAGCAGCAATGTAATGTAACTACTAGAAATTGGAAATAACAATAAAGAGTAAAAGGAGTGTGAAATATATTTGATGACAAGTTTAATCTGAAGTGAATACATATAGAATGATTATTGTAGATATATTAAGAAGGATGAACCTTTCCAGAAGAGAGACCTTTCCAAGCTGATTTCATGGAAGCAGTGGCTTAATTGAGAGCAGCCTCAATATACTTCTTGGAAGCAATAGAGGCACATTTTTCCATCATGTTTCCCATTTTTCTGGCTCTTTCAGCAGTTTGAACAAGGTTTTCCATTTCATCTTTCGCCATCCTCTCAAGCTCTTCTTCAAAGCGTCTGAACTCATCCATGGCAGTCTCCATGACCGAGTCAAGGTACTCCTCAGCTTCTTGCATGCCAGCTTCTGCTTTCTCCACCTCTCTGTCTTGCTTCAGTTCAGCAGCTACCCATGCCTTCTGCATCCTGATCAGCTTGCTTCCACACACTCCGTCCAGTATGGTACATGGACGTCCTCATCCCCGCCTCGTGGATGTACTGCTGCATGCAGCTGTGCTGTTACGAACCGGACCAACATCATAACATCAACAAAAGGAATGGAGAAAGCATGGAGGAAGCCTGACACGTGCGGTAACCGAATCAAGCAACGAGTAACCGAGTACACAATATTCACTGATACGCTATAACCAAATACGATGAACCGTAACCGGATACACCACCCAACTTTCCATTAACGTTGCGAGTACAACAAAGTGTAACCGGATACACCACCCAACTTTCCTCTCACGTTGCAGCTTCCACGTCCACACATCTCAACTTCTACAACTGAAAACGTCACGCTCTCCATCTTCAATGCTTCTTCATGGTTGAAGCTGAAGTTCCCCATGATCAACGCATTTTCATTATCAACAACGGCACCAGCCACGGTCCACGATCAGCACACACATCATTATTAAGCACGTTGGAATACCCAGGCTAGATTCGAAAACCATCTCTGCATGCGTTTTACTTTTTCTCAGCTTTGCACTAAGAGCAACAAAGGAAATTCACTATAATTCATTGTTAATCTTCCCAGAAGAAGTACGGGTGATGAGAAAAAGTGATATCCCGCAATTCTCTTCAATCACTTCCTCACTCATCAGCGCTCAAGTGAACACGATTAATCCCGCATTTCATCGCTTCCTCATCTACATGAACAGTATTTCACCCTCAAGTGAACAGAGTTTTAAAGATAAGATTAAGATGTGAATTCTGCTGTGCTTTTGAATTTTGTAAATGTTGTCAGAAGGCAATTATGAAAGTGGTATACTCATTATTCTGAAAAAATGCAGATATTTTGACATCTGAACATGAAGAGGCTATATATGCCGCCACTGTGCACTCGAGCATGATAAGTTCTGATAGATGATTTTCTTATTTTTTTTAATTTTATTTCTAACCTTAAATTATTTATGATTTACAATAAGAAACAAATTATGACAAATAATTTGATACCTTTTTATTGTTAACTTAACTATGAAAAATGTGAATTATTAGATATTTTGTTTATTGAAATAGACTATCGTATAATCTGTTGTCACATAACATATCCAAACAATTTATTTTATAATAGATTGTAACAATAATTTATTATAAATAATTTTTTTTATAACTAATCCAAATACGTTATATATTTGATTTTTTAACTATTAATTTTTTTTGTTCGCCATTGGTGACATGCATTATATCTTGCAATTTGATTAAATTGTGTAAATCTTCATTTGGTCTTTTATGATTTCTTTATTAGCTTCTCACTTAGAGTCTCTTTGTAATATTATCCGATAAAGAAAAGCTTGGTATGAATGGTTTTATACTAACTTATGAATTTATGTTCAATATACAGAAAACCAGCCACCTTATTTTATGAGAAGGATACTAAAAAACATGGAAGAAGTGGAGAAGCTTCCAGTTGAAGATTTTCCATTTAGTGAACATGTTTCTCCTTAATCTGTATTTGAATAATATCATTTATATTAAACAATTACTTGTATATGTTTGTAGTTTATTTTATCTAATATTTAATTTTAGTTTTAAATTATTTTATTATGTGTTTTGTTTTTATTATAATATTTTTTTTTTATCAGAATCAACTAAATATTATTAAGAAAATAAACTAATCTGGCATATATTTTCTATGGTTTTGAAACTCCTGTAAGTATCGGCGGTTTGTAAAACCCTTGTAGGTTTTGGCGGTTTGTAAAACCCTTGTATGTTTTGGCCATTTATAAAACTTCTGTAAGTTTCGGCGGTTCGTAAACTCTGGTCAATTCCTGATGACTTGGGCCCAATTTTAAGTATCTATTTTAGTATTTCTTGTATTTGCATAAACCATGTGTAAAATGTGTTAGGCATGTGTACAGAAGTCACAATGTCATCACGTGAATCATTTTCTACAGAAGTGGACCGAATTAGCATAGTGTCAGCAACACTTTTATTTATTTTGAAATTACTTTGAGTCATTTGATTTGTAATGTTCGTGTTTTAGATCTCTTTCAACTTTCATTGTAAAAACCCAATTAAGACCAAGTGTTTGGAAGGGTTCTTGGTGCTCTCTCCAATCTTGGCAATTTTCTTTGCTTGCATTGATAGTAGACGGTGAGTGTGTCTTGTTAGCCAAAGCTACAAGCCTCACCTAGGATTTGTCCTTTGCTTTATTTCCTTATTTAGGCTTTTGTTACATTAGAAGTCCAAAAATTAGAAGTCTGGGTGTTTTAACTTTCATTTTTAGTTGTTTGAGTCCATTTTTAAATTCAATAGTGAATCTTATTTTGAAAATGGTCAAGTAAGTAACCATAGGCATTCTGGTTAGGTAAGACTTGGTATTTAAGCAGCATTTGGCTCACCTCTCTTAACTGTGAATTGTCTCTTGAAGAAATCTTAAACCTTTCTACAAACTAAGAATCCACTTTTAAAATTAAAAGATGTCAAGTCATAAGTCATCTAGGATTTCTAATTTTGATAAGCCAATTACTTTTAAAGACATTAAGAGAAAACTTGAAAAAGCTAAAAGAAATTGTACATTTGAGGAGTTTGATAGGATTGAGGATGATTTATATAATCAAGCTAAGAGAGAAATTCCATTTTTTGGTAAGGACATTGGTGCTTTAACTTACTTAGCTTGGGAAAGCGAAATTGATGAAATGCATCCATTCATTGCTATAAAAAGTGAATCTGAATCCTATGGATCCATTTTCCATTCTAAAGAAAGTGAATCTTATGTTCTTAGTTTATACACTTCTAGATTGGAAGAACATGCAAGAGAATGGTGGGATGAAAGGCAATATAGAGTTAATAAAGGTAAAAAATCCTCCATTTGTGATTGGTATGAATTAAAATCTTGCATGAGAAGAAAGTTTGTGCCTCCTTCAATTAAAAGAAACCTAGAACTAATGAAAGAAAGTATTGAAGGGGGGAAAATATTTCTTGAAAACTTAAATGGTCATGGTTTTCTCATATATAAATTGAGTTTGGAACCAGACTTAAGGAACTTATGGATAAGAAAATAGAAAGAGAGATTAAGAGAAGAGAGGAAGACAAAAAAGACAGAGAGATAAGAAAAAAAGAGAAAAGGGGAAGAAAGAAGAGAAGAAGAGAGAAGGGAAGAAGAAAACAAAGAGAGAGAAGAAAAAGAGAGAAGAAAAAGAGAAAAGAGAAAGAGAAAAGAGAGTAAGAGAGAGTAGAAGAAGAAAAGAAATTGCTATTGATGGCAACTTCTACTCCTACAATTAAAGAGGAACCCAAAAGGGAAGTTTCCAATCCTTTAATTCTTCTCCAATTATCTTTAAGTCTTTGAATGATAACTTCTCTTTTAAACTAATTGTCATACTAATTTTCATTATACTACCCTCTTAAAAAATGGCAATTTAAATCTTGAGTTATTATTACCCTTAAGGATACAAGAATCTCAAGATAAAAGAAATGTGACTTGTGAATTAGGACTTTCAAATTTCCTTAAAAAAAAAATATAGAAAGTCCTTATTCTAAAGTTACTTCCATAAAAAAAAAAATTCTTATTTGGATTGATACTAATTGGAGATATATTTGATGTTTATTGTAGATATATATTTGATCCAAGAGGAAAACAATAAACCAAAGTTGTACTTCTTTATATCTTCCCAATTTGAGGACAAATAGTTTTTAAGGAGGGAGGGAATGATGGAAACTCATTTAGGGAATTCCATTCAAAGGAGTACCAACTTAAGCTAAGGCTATGAAAGTGAGTTGAAGAAGAACTTTTAAAAGCTCTTTCTTGATTTTCTTTCTCTAAGTCTTAGAGGATTCTCTTTAATATGTATATATGTTGTTTTGTAGGGACTAATAAAGGTAAGAAGTCATGGAACAATCAACAAAGGAGCTTAATTAGCCAAGAAAAGCAAATGAGCAAAATCTAGGAAGAAAAGGGTTGAATTTCGGATTGGGAGCTTACCTTTTGGATTAGAGTTGTGAAGCAAAATGGCTTCCGGATTAGGATTTGCCTTAGCCTAAACCCTCGCGTGCCCAGCCTCTGCGTGACTGCTTTACATTTTGTAATGTTTTCCATGTTTTCTTGGTGTGAGATGCATGATCCAACCACCTAGCCTCTCCAGCTCGACTTGTATTTGAATTTTGGAGGGAAATTTGTTCAGAAAGAAGGCTCTTCTTCACCTATAAATAAGAGGGTCATTTACCTGGTAAAATTCACTTTTGGATGTAATGAATTATTGTAGAATTGTTTGCTCAGCTTATTATATCCCTAATTCACCTCTAAATTTTGAATTCAGCCACTCTCCTCTAGCTTCCTTCCCTGGTAGGAAGGCTTACTAAGCTTAGAGTCTTTATACACTCACCATTTCTTCATTCACACTTTCATCAAACATCTTTCATGCACCATCTTCCATTGTTTCAATTTCCATTCCGATGCATTTTTTGGTTCAAGGAAGTTATCCTAGCATGATGCTTGGACGTGCTTCCATCACATGTGGTAGGCATAAGTGGGACTTTCATCCCTATAAAAGCTTGCTAGCACCTTGTGTAAAATCACTTTTGAGAATAATGAATTTTCATTCTCTAGAGATTACTCTAAGCAATTCTACCTTAAAAGTGAAGGCTAAAGAATCCTAAAGGATCTCCTTTAACCACCTTCCATTCACATTGTCATTCTCTCATTTCCCATCAGATTTTTTTTCCTCCACTGAATCCAGTTCTCCACTAATTTGCATCAGTCTTCTATGGCACGCGTCAGTCTTTTCTTTGCCACATCCTCCATCACATTCGCTCTCGAAGAAGCCACGTTCACAACAAGCTACATCATTCACATCCTCTTAAGATTCCTCCATCAGCAATTGCACATTTACTTTCTCCATACTTCTTGCGAGGTAACCACACCAAAACCTAGTCTCTTCATCTCATTCTAGAAACCTCTCACTGAAAATTATTTCTCCATATACTTCTCTGCTTCGTGAGCTTCCTCCAACCCTAAACATGACCTCCGTTAGGTTTTATCCCTCTTTTCACCTTTTTCTTCCATTTTAGCCAATTAAATCTTCCTTTGCTCCATTTAAAAGCTTTTCCGCCGATCAATCTCTCCTTTCCACCGTTTAATCGTTCTATTTTTGGGTTTCTGCTCCATTTAGGGTTTTTCATCGAACAAACCCTAAGTTATAGAGTTCTTGAGAGTTTGATGTCTGTTTTGGTTTGATTACAGTTTCTTTCACTCTCCTTGAGTTCTCTGTCTTTCGTTGCGTTCATATTTGGAAAAACACTAGTGCAAAAATGTTGCTTAACGTCACCCAGTAGACGTCGGTTTCCTGATAACCCTACGTCTATGACTACATGGTGGCATTATCGTAAATAGATTGGTAAACTAGAAGTCAGTGTCAAGGTAAGGCGACGCCTATGACATTGTAGACGTCGGACCTACCGCAAATCGACGTCTAATTGCCTAAGGTAGGTAATAAGACAGTCAATGGACGTCGGTGTTCACGGGGTCCGACGTCTACTGGGCTGCAATTAATGCTGATCACCTAATTCCCAGGTTCTTAGACGTCACTTAGTCAAATGACGATGTCTAAGGCCTGTTTGGTAGGCGGGAAGACAAAAAATTCTTAAACGTAGACGTCGGTAATTATGGCAAGCGACGTCTATGTGCCTGTAATTGATCATGCACACAAAACTCGAGGGACTTAAACATCGACTAAGAAAGGCACCGACGTGAACTTCCCAGACAGGAAATCAAACGTCAATCGGTTGATCTTCTAGACGTCGAATAGAAGTCGGATCCCTTGAAACCCGACGTCTAATGGGTATTCAAAAAGTCAGTATTAATGTTAACTTCAACGTCATATTAGTTAGATACCCGATGTCTATGTGACTATAGACGTAGGTTGTCGTAGCAACCGATGCCCCATTTTATTTTAAATAAACCTCTAACTCTTCGCGGCATTCAGTTTCTGATATCGTGTCTTCCTCTTCTCCTTTTTCTCTTGCTTCACCTCTTCTTTTTCTCGCTTCGCAGCATTGCATTGTTGTTTTCTGATAACGTCATTGTCTTCCTCCTTTCCTTTTTCTCTCTTGCAGCATTGCATATCAGGTGCGTGGTTTTTATTGTTACCATTTAATCTTTGTCAGTCTTTCATCGATTATATCTTCTGGTTCAACTGATTAAAATTTGTTTTCTTTGTATTGTGTTTTAGTGCAGTTTTGTTCCTTTCTTGAGGTAACGTAGTAACACATTCTCCCTTTGCTAGCTGCCTCCCGGAAATAGCGGCGTCTTTTGAATTTCTTTTGATCGTTTCAACCCAAAAACGACCCTGGGTCGTTGTCTAGTTTTCGTTTCACCGTGATTTTTTCCTCTTGCGGATGAAAAATGGAATTAAGCAACCACCCAGGTTCGGTTTTGGGTTGAAGGGACCATAAGAAATTTAAAAGACGCAAGCTTTTTTTGGGGGGAAACTAGCAAAAGGAGATTGTGCTACTAGGCTATCCAAAGAAGGGAAAAAAACTGCACTAAAACACAACCACTGTATTAGACGTCGGTTAATGCAAAAACCGACGTCTATATGTGCTCTTAGACGTCGGTCTTTGTCATGTTCGACGTCTATATGTGCCTTTAGACGTCGGTTAATGCTTTGTCCGACGTCTAATTAGTGCCTTTAGACATTGATAACGGTTGAAAAACAATTATTCTCATATGTCATTTTAGACCAAATTACACCCTTTAAGACTTAGAATGAGCTTAGACTCAAGTAAA
Organism: Vigna radiata var. radiata; assembly: GCF_000741045.1. Taxonomy (NCBI): domain Eukaryota; kingdom Viridiplantae; phylum Streptophyta; class Magnoliopsida; order Fabales; family Fabaceae; genus Vigna; species Vigna radiata. The sequence goes on along the minus strand of NC_028356.1, from coordinate 12,118,398 downwards.
ACCCAATAAATGAGTCAGTTGAGAGTCAAAATTACACTCCTTGGAGAAGATCTCTTGGATGCTTACGCTCCTTTTTATCCTATCTAGAGTTTGCTCTTCCATTCTTCCATCATTTTTCATCTAAGTTCATCATGACAATGGTGAACTAAACCTTTTTGTTGTTGGGGAAACACTGTACTCTTTTGAAACTCTCTTTTATTGAAACTCTTGTTTATTTATATGCTTGTCATATGCTTTGATTATCAATTGTTGGGTTCTCATTTGCGCTTAAAGCTTTTATTGTTTAACTCATTCGATAAATGTTGTTTGTCTTTATTGATACGGGGACGTACGATACTGTCATGAACTGGTGAGAAATTCCTTGATTAAGCAATACCAACCTAGGGATAGGGGGTAGGATGATCAATTGTTTTTGCTTCTGTTCTTAACGCGTTATTAATTGCTAGGGGAGGCTAGGGATAGCAAGCCAATAATTAATAATAGGCTCTTTTCGCCGAGGGATCGGGTTAAGGGTACGCCAAGAAAGTTTGCATAACAATTAGGTAATCAAACACATTAAACAAGACGAGTAGATAAGAGGGAGCGAATAAGATGAAATTGTCAACCCCCAACAACTCCATTCTTCCATAGCCTTTTTCTTGTCAACTGAATCAAACACATTGCATGTTTATTTTGTGTTTTTTGCATCCACAACAATTAATTTTTCTCTACAAGTCTTACGATCTCAATTCACACGAACGATAAGGCCTTTCGAGTCTCTTGGGAAGAACGATATCAGGCTTTACAGATTATATTACTTGAACGATCTGGTAACCTTGCCAGTGAGTCAATTCAAACCAGTGCCGACGTTTATTGACGTCGTTCATGGGCACTAACTGACGTCATTATAGATGTCAATGGTTAGGATGTCGGACGTCCCGTTGACGTCACCGGTTTAGACGTCGGTTTATGAATAGACGTTAAAAGTCTAAAATAACCGACGTTAAACTTTTTCTGGTGCATAAACTTTAAAAACAACAGCATTTTTTATGACAAAAACAGAGTAAAACAACAACCATTTTTCTGCAGAATTTTATTTTAACACAACAAAGAATTTGCAGAATTTATAACAGCTAACAACAAGCCTTTTTGACAGCAACCAAAAAATGATTTAGTGCAATACATCATCCGGAAGAGCACCAAACATTAAGGTTTTCTAGTGCAGAAACAATAATTAAAATAGTGTAAAAAAAAATTAAACTTAGGCGTTCTTTCACAATTTCCACAAAACCCGTCTCATGCATACAAGGATTTCACATGGCATAAATAAAAAGAAAACCCAGCTCCCCTTACCTGGAAAGTTTCACAGTTTAACTTGACAGGAACGCTCTAAACAATGCTCCTCACAACAAATTTCAAAGACACCCTATAAATCACCCAATGATGATAGAAATAGCTTTTTAGGCTAGAAATTACCACAAATTTGAAATAGAATGCTTCTAGTGGCATGCATTCAGTAAAATAGCATGCCCTAGGTTTTAGAAACAGCGGAGAAAAGGGGAAAACCTTTTACCAGCTACGGAAAGTAAAACCAATTGGATGGTTTTGAAGCTATCTACGGGGCGGTCGCAAGGGTACCACCAAACAGAACTTGCATTGAGTTAGTGGAATGGAAGGCTAGAGAGAAGGTAGAGGTAGAAGAAGAAGAAACTGTTTAGAGAGAGAATGTTTTCAGGAAAATGGCTTCAGCTTTGGCAGGGAGTCCAGCAACAATATTAGAAACAAATTTTCTTTTTAATGAAAGACCCCTCTCTTTATTTTTATTTTAGCTTTCACCCCTTTCTTTTAATATATACATATACTATATTTTACTTATATATATACAGGTTCTTACATTTCACAAGTTTAGAAATTAAAAGTGCTTCCCTAAATTAAAGTTTTTGCAAAAAATCATACCAGTCGTTTCTTAAATTTGTTTAATGAATTATTATTATTATTAAATTTTCCAGTTGTTTCTGGAATTTATATGTTTCTTGCATTACTATTATTATCATTAACCTTTTCAGTTGTTTCTTACATTTATGCACTCATAAAGAATGGGCCAATTGAAAAAACCCTTTCTCATTCAAGAATGATGGTTGATGCCAGTTGCAAAGTTATATACAACTGTCATCCATTACTAATTATTGATTTGTTGAAAATGTTAGTTTCGCAAGTTGTTGCTGAATAGTTGACGGTTTGTGTGATTCCACAGGAACACTGGAACACTTTTATTGTGGAAGATGATTTCAAGTAAATAGCCAGTATTTTACTTACTGCTGTTAGAATTCCAATTGGTTGGTGGATTGCAAGGGATCCAAACCCACCACCACCATATGTTGGAGGTTCCTTGCAAGCACTAGACAATGCTTTTTTGTGGTAAGAGTAAGTCCATAAACTAAATCAACTTTGTTCTTATATGATTATAGTTTTTTTATTGAGAAATATTAGATGGTAGTATTTTATTATTGAAAATAATTGAACTCATAACTTCATTCATTTTCTTTTTTAAACTTTTCAAACTACTTTTATATTTCCTAAATATTAGCTTTTTATTAGAATTTTGTGACCAAAGAGCATATGGTTGAAAGAGTCAAGGTTGTTAAATAAAAATATTTATATTCTATTTTTTAGGAAAATTTTAGACATTATTTAAATTAATTAGTTTAGTATATATTCTTTAAAATTTGGTTACAAATTATGTAGTATAAATATTTATGCTTATACTTAATAAAAGATATCAGTTTCCCATTTATTATTTTGTCTCTTATACGTTAAAACTCAACAATTAGTATCAAGAGCAAAAAGGATCTTATGGGATCTGTGATATAATCAATAAACACCTACAACCACAAATAGTCACCACACATAAAATGGAATCTCAAACCTTGTTTACTATTGTTTCTATACCTGTATTTGATGGACAAAACTATCAAATGTGGCTTGTCAAAATGGAAGCATATCAAGATTCTCACGATGAATGGGAAGCGGTAGAACAAGACTACGAAGTGGCCCCCTTGCCAGATAATCCTACGATTGCTCAAATGAAAAATCACAAAGAAAGCAGGCTTCGAAAGTCCAAAGCCAAATCAATTTTGTTCACAGATGTATCTCAGTCATTTTCAACAGAATAATGACGTTGAAAATGACACATGAAATCTGAAAGTTTTTGAAGGAAGAGTATGAAGGCAATGAGAGAGTCAAAGGAATGCAAGCTTTGAATCAGGTTTGTCGACGCACCTTATCGACGGCTTGTCGACGGCTCTAAAGCCATCGGTAATTTGCTTGTCGGAAACGTTACCGACGGCCTTTTGGCCCTCGGTATTACCGAGGGCTTACCGAGGGCCTAAAAGCCCTCGGTAATACCGAAGGCCACTAGGCCGTGGGTAATACTAAAGGCCACTAGGCCGTGGGTAATACCGAAGGCCACTAGGCCGTGGGTAATACCGAAGGCCTTGAGGCCCTCGGTAACGCTTTTCGAAAGTGTGTGTATAGCGACGGGCTGGAGGCCGTCCGTAAATTTGACAGTCTTTTTTGAAGCCAATTTGCTTCTCTATTAAACCCAAAACCTGCAAATGAAAAATCAACAATCCCAAACATTAATTTATCCAGACAACATCAATTCAAATGTAATCATTCAACATTCATCAAGAAAACTTCAATCATTCTATGTTTCCAAAGATGATAAGTGTCAAAACAAAGTTTAAAATGCAATCCCAAACTTCTAAGTTTAAATGCAATCCCAAACTTCTAAGTTTAAAATGCAAAACAAAGTTTGATACTAAAATACTAACTTCAAAGTTTGATAAGTGTCAAAGTTCTTAAAAAAGAAAACCTAACTAAATTTTTTTTCTAAAGTTCCTAAATATCAAAACCTATGATAACCATCAGGATTAGGATCATCACGATCATCAGAATTATCACTATCTTCGTCTTGCACAACTGTGGTCTGGAAAGGAGGTTGCTGAGGTGGACATGGCTGCTAGATGATGATGGGGCGGTATGTCCTTTCTGAGGAACCAATGTCTTAACCAGATTTTCTAGATTTTCAAATCTGGCTAGAAGTGAATCATAAGCATCTTTACTGACGACATTGTTGGAGTCAAATGTGGTACAGGTAGATGGTTGATGTCTGAATATGCCTCATCTTCCAACACTATAATGAGAGGCAAGTTGCCCTACCCCATACAGTCGTCCTTTCTTTTTTCCCCCGACGGTATCAACCCAGCATTGGGTCCTGATCATTTCTTCAT
>NC_028356.1:12105939-12108827 GCF_000741045.1 Vigna radiata var. radiata | reverse complement strand
TACTTAAGGGTCAAATTTCGAGTTTGACCTTATTTTTTGATTGTGACCACATTCCTACCTTTATTAGACTAAGTTAGACTTGCTTTTGACCATTTGGAAACATGTAACGAGGTCTTGCCAACCTAGAATTGAAAATTAAAGAATACACAAAACAAAACAGTACTAAAATGGCAAACTGCACTAAAATGGCAAACTGCACTAGAAAATTAAACTTAAAATGAAACTTTCAAACTGAAAATTGAGTGGAGGTGTTTCAAAAACTCAAATGATGGTTCAAGCAAGTTTATATCATCAAACTGAAAGTGTTTAAGCACTAAGACAGCCAAGGAACACAATGCAGCAGAAAATCACAAGATCACTTCAAAATTTAAGCAAAATTTGGTGGTTTAATGGGTGATTCTGCATAAACACGTTTGGAAACATGATTCAATGTTTGGAGAAACTTTTTATCATCAATTTGAAGGTGTTTAGATACTAAGACAGTAAAGAATCACATTGCACTCGAAAATCACTACTTCACTTCCAAAATAAGGCAAAATTGATGGTTTAGGAAGTGATTTTGCATATGACCTCAAATTTGACCAAATGAACAGTGCATACAACTTTGAAATGGTAAAATAAACTTGCACAAATGGTAAGAATACACTGAAAATATCTGATTCATAAAATGGTAAAATAAACTTGTATGTATGTATATGTCTGATTGGCATTTTCTCAAGAGATCTCAAAATTTTAACACACAAAGTTGTGATCTTCATGTGAGTGTATGTACCAAGTTTGGGAAATTGCCATATGTTACAAAGCTAGCTAAGAGGGTTCTTACTTTTCACCGACCTAGGTGGTTATGGACCATGCTACTTAGAGCTGGGAGTTCCAAATTGTATAGTCTGGTGTGTTTGAAACTTCTCAAGTGTGACGAAACGTCACCATTCCCACATGATATAAAGAAAATATAGTGATAAATAAATGAAAAGTATGTATGGAAGCCAGGATATTGTGACTGATCTTTTTGGTGAGGGGATTTTTGCAGTTGATGGTGACAAGTGGAGGCAGCAAAGGAAGCTTGCAAGCTATGAATTCTCCACAAGGGTTCTTAGAGATTTCAGTTATTCTGTTTTTAGAAGAAATGCTGCCAAGTTGGTCAGAATTATCTCAGAACTTTCCCATCAGGGTCAAGTTTTTGATATGCAAGTGAGTGCTTATTATTTCCTAAAATATAGTATATGAGTGTGGAAGAATTGGAATTTTTTGTTTTGAATTTGTTAAGGTGCTTCAATTTGGTTCTTTTTGGAAAATTGCTTTTCACTAACACTTGTCTGCNNGTAAATGAATTGAGTTAACCAAGTGTTTCAGAGCTTAGTCTTTTATGAATGAAGAAAAGTGGACCAAAGATTATATATCAAACTGTTTTGTTTTGAACGTGAGATCAAGGTCAACCGTCTACAATTTTTTTTTGTCAATTACTAACATCATATAATCTCTCAGTTGAAAGCAATGTTTGTTACTTTTCTAGGACATGCTAATGAGATGCACTTTGGACTCAATATTCAAAGTTGGGTTTGGAGCAGAATTGAATTGCTTGGAGGGGTCAAGCAGAGGGCAGTTTAGTTTTGTGAATTGTTAGACTGTAACATTGTCCAGTGGAGGGTGGAAGGCTTCCTTTGGGGTGATTCTTTGTGTTCTGGTTCACTCATACATCAATAATACATTCTATTCAGTTCTGTTTTGTGCGTTCTTGAGAGAAGGAGAGATTTGATTGGCTTCTTGACTAAAGAAGCCTAACAGTAACTAACTTTGCTAAGCTGACAAGTTATTTTGTCTTATTTATTAGTTTATCATGTTTAAAAAAAGTAGACATTTTTATGACTAATTACATTTTGTAAAAATGATGATTGTGTGATGTACTGATTATAAATTTTTATCATTTGATGAAGAGCACAATAGACTGTTTACTAGTGTCAAAATTAGTTAGACCATCTACCTTCTACCACCTTTATTGGTGTTTTGTCTTAATTGTCTTTGTAGTTTTCTGTTCTTTTGTTTCCTTATTTCAATATATAGAGAATCTATGTATGATATACATATTGCATTGAGAACGTACTTCATGTATGCTACACGAGTTGCATTCTTTCATTCTTGTTCTTGTGTTTTTCTTGTTATTGTTGAAAGAACCCAACAATTGGCGCCATTTATGGGAATAGGAGGAAGAAAGTTAAGAAGAGCAAGGTTTGAAAACATGACCTTCCAGTTTTATATTCTGAATGTTTTTGCTGAGAACAACTTCGAATTATGGAGGATCAAGATGGATGCTATATTGATACAATAATGATGTGGTGATGCGAGAACTGGTGAAGTGAGCATGCCAGCATTGTTGTCTTAGAAGAAGACTGACATGATCAACAAAGCTAGAAGCGCCATAATTTTGTGTTTTGGGAATAAGACACTTAGAGAAGTCATGAAGGAAAGAACTATTGCATCAATGTTGATGAAGCTAGTGGCATGACAAAGTCTTCGGCACATAGATTTTGTCTGAAGCAACAATCATATTCCTTGAAAATGACTGAATCAAGAATAATGGTGGAGCAACTAGCAAAATTTGAACAAGATTATGGATGATATNGAGACATTGAAGTGAAGTTCGAAGATGAAGATAAGACTTTACTATTCTTAATGCCTTGCCTAAGATATTTGAGCATTTTAAAGACACTTTGTTGGTTGGGAAGGATTATATCATTCTTTGGAAAAAGGTACAAGCCTTAATTTTGATGAAAGAGCTACAAAAGCTTCAAGAGTCTAAGGTATACAATAATGGTTGAGATTGAAAAGGAGTAAGTCAAAACATTCATATGATGAAAGGGAGAATCAAGGGCTAAGGTATACAATAATGG
>NC_028356.1:12097782-12104654 GCF_000741045.1 Vigna radiata var. radiata | reverse complement strand
TCAACCCAAGTGATTTCACCGAATAAAATAAAAAATTAAACTTGAATTAAGGCATGAAACACTCAACCAAGAATAAAAAATCCTATTAAGGCATGAAACAGAGAGCATGAAGAAGAGCAATGTGTAAGCAAAATCAAATTCAAGAAAACTTTCAAACTCATCTTATTCCCCTGACCTCAGTAGATTTATTGATTCCAAACAAAAATCAGGCACAACACCATTGCCAACAACTCCAAAAAATCCAATGTAGAGAATAAAAGAGCAATGCAACGTAGAAAATCTTGTTTTATTATAAAGAAGCAATTTGGTAGCTAGGGTTTTGGTATCCCAACGAACTCAGCAAGCATCGTTCAATTTTGAAAAAAAACTTACCTCGAAAGCAAAATAGACGACGATGCCAGCCTCTGCAAACCACGACCACGAACTAGCTCCCTCCACCTCAATGCCAACCTCGATGACGCAAAAGCACAACCACCACCCTGACGGAAACACCTCTGGAATTTGGGCTTTGAAGGGTTTTGGAGCAAAGGGGAACGGTTTTGGAGCAAAGGGGAACGATTTTGGAGCGAAGGGGAAGGGTTTTGGAGCGAAGGGTTTTGGACGAGGAAGGATTCGACGAGGACTAGGGCTGGTGAGAATGAACTGCAGAGTGGGATTTTGGGTAAAATATTTCGAATACCTTACTGACGGCCTAAGGCCGTCGGTATTTAAAATCATCAAAGATTTACCGACGGCTCTAAGGCCTTCGGTAAAAGTTCGCTGGTAATTAGTGCCTTTCCAAAGACAATCAAAGATTATGCGGACAAGCTTCTCGGCATTGCAAACAATATACGTCTTCTAGGCACTGAGATTCCTCATTCTCAAATTGTTCAAAAAATACTTGTAAAAATTCCAGAAAGATATGAAGCCACATTAACTTCCTTTGAGAACTCAACTACAAAAATACATGAAATTACCGATAGAATTCTACCGACGGAAATAATTTCGTCGGTAAATGATGCATTATCGACGGATGTAAAAATTTAATTACCGACGAAAATTATCCTTTGGTAATTACCGTCGATCAAAATCCTTCGATAAATCTGTCGGTAATTCATCTTACATTTACCGACGACCAAAATCCTTCGGTAATTACTGTCGGCCAAAATCCTTCGGTAAATCCGTCGGTAATTCATCTTATTGTTACCGACAGACAAAATCCATCGGTGGTAGTGTGGGATATTTATCGACGGACTTACCGACGGATTGTTCCTTTGGTAATTACCGACGGTCATAATAATTCATCGGTAAATATTACCGACAATGTTATTACCGACGGAGTTATGACCTTCGGTAATCCATCGGAAAAATTCCATTATCGAAGGATTTTAGACATTTCCGTCAAATTTCGGCCGTCGATAATTCCATGTGTTTTTGTAGTTACCTTAGCAGAACTTTTGGCATCACTTCAAGCTCCAGAACAAAGAAGACTCATGAGAGAAGAAGGTCATATTGAAGGGGCTTTGGCAACTAAATTGCTGAAAAAAAGGTCAGAAAGTTTCAACCACAAAAATGATAACAAATCCTCTCATGTTTTTCCATCATGTCCTTTTTGTAAGAAGAATAATCATCCACATACAAAGTGTTGGTGGAGGCCATATGTGAAATGCCATAAATGTGGACAATTAGGGCATGTGGAGAAAATATGCATGTCATCAGAAAAACAAGAGAATGTACAAGCTGCAGTTGAAGATGGTGAAGAAGAAGAACTTTTTGTTGTTTCTTGCTTTGCTACTGCAAGATCAACATAAAGTTGGCTAATTGATAGTGGTTGCACGAACCACATGACTTATGATAAAGAATTATTCAAAAATCTTGATGCAACCTACAACACAAATGTCAGAATTGGAAACGGGGCAAAAATAGCAGTGAAGGGTAAAGTAACCATTGCGATCAAAGGTTGCACAGGTTTGAAATTAATTACTGATGTTTTATATGTTCCTAAAATTGACCAAAACTTGTTGAGTGTTAGCCAACTTCTAGAGAAAGGCTATAAAGTTTTATTTGAAGACAAAACCTGCATGATTAAAGATTCAGATAATAGAGAATTATTCAGAGTTCAAATGAAAGGCAAGAGCTTTGCTTTGAATTTGATTGATGAAGAGCAGTTTGCTCTACACAAGGTTGAAGATAAAATGCAGGTACAAGGGCTGCCTGAATTGGAAGACAAATCATCCGTCTGTGAAACTTTGCAATATGGAAAACAAACGAGATTGCATTTTCCAAACGACAAATGGAGAACAACAAACAAGTTGTAGGATGTCGGAGGACCTAAAAGAATACCATCTCTAAATGGAAAGAAAGCAAAGCTAGTGGGTGTTAACGTTGGTGAAAGTCAAATTAAATCAGAAAAACTAGAGGAAGAAAAGCATCCCAAGACAACTCTTCCCAAAGCAAAAGCTGAAAATGCGGAGCAATAAGGCAATACTGAAAAGGTGAAAGACAGAGTTAGACACAGTTCTTGAAAATATAAAGAAACCAGAAGTGGTCGAGACTTCTTAAAGTGGAGAAACTTTACATGATACGGTCAATGATGAAAAGACTTAAAGTATGCTGACTTTGAGTCAAGGAAAAGTATTAGAACTTTATGACTCAATCAGTATGTGGTTGAAAGAATCAAGGTTGTTAAATAAAAATATTCATATTCTATTTCTTAGGAGAATTTTAGACATTATGTAGTATAAATATTTATGCTTATGTTCAATAAAAGATATCAGTTTCCCATTTATTCTTTTGCCTCTTATAAGTTAAAACCCAACACTTTTGAATCTACAAACTGTTATATGACTATAGTTGATGATAACTATACGCAAAGAATAATGTTGAACTACCTGCAGGAAATATGGATTGAAAATCATCCTTGATCTTCATGCTGCACCCGGTTCCCAAAATGGTTTTGAGCACAGCAGTTCAAGAGATGGTTCACTAGAATGGGGAAAAACTGATGAAACAATTCAACAAACAGTTGGTGTGATAGACTTTCTCACCGCAAGGTTATCAATTGTGTTTTGATTGTGACATTCTACTTCCAATTTTGCATGCAAGAAGAATAGTGAGATCCATATATATTGGAGCTGATAAATGAGCCCTTGTCACCTGGTGTGACAGTAGAGACCTTGAACAAGTACTATAAGGCTGGTTAGGATGCAGTGCGCAAGCACTCTTCCGCAACTTATGTTGTGTTATCAAATAGGATTGGACCTGCAGATCCCAGAGAATTCTTCCCTCTTGCAAAAAGTTTTGAGCTATCTGTGATTGATGTTCGCTACTACAACCTCTTCCAAGATCTATTCAGAGGCATGACTGTGCAACAGAACATTGATTTCATCTACAACAATCGCTCATCAGAGCTCGCTTATGTTACAACCTCCAAAGGCCCTCTTACTTTTGTTTGTATGAATTACTACTTCAGCTTCTCTCATGTTTTCCTTACGTAAAACCTTTCACACTATACTTATTGTTTGATATATTAAAAAAGTTATAACAACAAAATTAATGAAGAATCTAAGTGCATATTTTATAGTAATACAAGTTCATATTCTTTATTAAGCTTTTGGAATTGTCCTTTTCTTGAACCTTTAAAATACATTAATTTTGTTATAAAAAAAGTTTTTAACATATTTTAAAATATAAAAATGAGTGTTGATTTATATATTATAAAAATTCGACAAAAAAATAACACTAAAAACTCAATAGACAGTTCAAATTTCATCATTACTCTTTTATAGGAAAGCTATTTTAAGGTAAGTAAACACAATCTGCACTCATTTCACATTATTTTTGTAATAAAAGTTAAACATAATATGTAAAGTTAGTCAATTTTTTTCTTATATTTTAATAGATTCAAAGTAGCTAAATATTCTTATGTTAAATTGAAGGTGAATGGGTGGCGGAATGGAAAGTCAATGGAGCTGCAAAAGAAGATTATGAAAGATTCGCCAGAGCTCAATTAGACGTTTATGGGCGTCTAGCTACATTTGGGTGGGCCTATTGGGGTTTCAAAAATGTTAACAACCATTGGAGTTTGGAGTGGATGATCGACAACGGTTATATCAAAGTATAGAAACTAAATACAAGTGATCAAACCACGTCACTTGAAATATGAATTAAATATATTCAAAATAGGCGTGTAACTTTAAGGATCACAAGCTGGTCTCACTTTCTAATATCACTTTTTGAGAAATACCACATTCATATCATTTTCTTCGGATTACGTGTTTTATATAATAATAATAATAATAATAATAATAATATTATTATTATTATTATTATTATTATTATTATTATTATTATTATTATTATTATTATTATTATTATTGTTGTTGATTAATCTACCCTACGAAACAATTTAAAGTGGGTTTGCTTGTTACAACTTGTCTTTTAAAGATAAATATTGATTGTTTTTAAATTTTACGTATGTTTTTTTTTTTTTTTAAGTTACAGACTCGTCACTTCTAGCAGAGTTTTCTCTCGCCAATACATTTATATTAAGAGAGTTCAATCTATTACCACTTAAACTAATGACTTATTAGTAATTTTTCATGTATTTATTAGCTTTTTCAAAATAAAAGAAAGCAAAAATATGATTAGGATAGAAAGCTATTCAAAATAATTTCTCCTTAAATAAGTTGAAACTTAAAAAAAACCATTTTGCAAAGCAAACTTGTCTAGCAAAAACAATTTTGTAAAGAATAAATCATTTTTTCATCCTAATAAACAGTAACGAAGGACATTACCGAAGGCCAAAAACTTTCGGAAAACTCCATAAACCGTCGATAAAGACCGATTACCGAGGGCCTGGCGACGGTCTGAAAGCCCTCGGTAAATACGTTGTCGCTATTTTTACCGAGGGCTTTTGGCCCTCGGTAATTACTTAAGGCTTTCGCCCTTCAGTAATTACCGAAGGCTTGTGCCCTTCGGTAAAGCCTTCGGTTTGGTGCAGGGAAAAATGAGTTGTATTTGTTTTTCTTGTCCAACCACAAGTACCTGCAATGTAATGTTCACAACATACACAGACCTGCATAACAGTTTCAATCCACAAACAAACCTGCCTATATATTGTCCATCCCAAAATCTTTCGTTCATTGATGAAAAATCATAAAGTACGAACATTATCATCATAATGTATTGACATCCAATATGTTCTAACAATATCATAATAGCAATATCATCCAATTATAAGCAAAAATAAATGTACCAATATCATAATATACTAACATCTAAATGTACTAACATCACTATGATCAATAACAAAATGAAACTAAAATTGTACAAACTCTTCAGACATATCTTCATCGTCCTGCTCATCTGTAGATGGTTGAACTGGTGTGGGCTGGACTGATCTGGGCTGATGAGGGACGGCGGGTGATGGGGAGGGTCGTGGCTAGGTCGGAGGGACAGTGGAAGGAGTGTCTGAAGTTTGAGGCAGCGCTCTCATGACTAGGGACTTGAAGCTTGAAAACTCGTTTCTCAAGTCAGTGTATTCTTCTCTCAATGCACGGTTTTCTTAGTCACGTTGCTCTAGTAGCTGTGTCAAGTGTTGGATGGCCTCGTCAGCAGAAGGGGTGGAAGAAGAAGAAGGTTGGTGCTTAAGTGTACCTCCTCTCGATGCTGTATAGTTTGCAGCAAGTTGTCCTACACCGTAGACTCGTCCCTTTTTCTTCCCACCAACGACATCGACCCAGCACTGTGTCCTACGGATGTCGTCATCTGCATTACTCGCATCATCCAGTATAGGAGCTGACCCATGTTCAGATCTAACCTGTGAAAGTCTCGTAGAAAATTCTTCCTGTTGAAACATTAAAAACAATGTCAGGGAATGATACAATAACATAATCATGTGGATTACTAATACTAGGAGTGCTATTTACATGAGTCTTGTGAGATCTTTCATCAACAAACTCATTAGTGCCCTTCCGAACATGGGTCTGTGCAAAGACCTCGTCAACATGTACGGCCCGTCCAAGAGCTTGTGCCTGTAACATAATTTAGACTTATTAGTGTATATGAAATAGAAAATACATAAGCTATATATGAAAGAAACAGAAAAGTAAAGAAATTTTACCATACGAATGGCATGCTCGTGAATTGTGATCGACCCGCCAGTATGCAAGGCACCACCCTTTTCACTCGTTCTGTTCCTCTGGTTTGTAGCACTCTTCTTGCGAAACTCTACTGAATTCCAATGTGTAAGCAAAGAGTTCCAAATGATTTCGCCCATCCAGTAAGGGCGCTCCCCTGCAATTCGGGCATCCCTAAACATCTCTGAGAGCCGATGAGATGCTTTCATGTGAAAATTTCTATGTATTTGACTTTCATGTTCAGCTTTCCACTGCACCTTAATCTGTATGGATGAACAAAACAAACATTGATTAAGACATGGTAAGATATGAATGATAATTAGTTTAAAGTGTTGTTCACCTTAAAATGCTCCCAGAATGGCTTTCTGTCGTCTATAGGTATTGCTCCCCAAGTAGGCCATGGAGTCAAATACTGTTGCTTAATTGATCGTGTGATGGCCTGGGAAGCAACCCTGGATGGAATAAACTTTGATATAAAGAAATAAAAGTTATTTCAAATAAGACAATGTTTAAAACATCAATCAAAGTTAAAAAAGGGTGTAAAGTCTTACCCTTTTCCATATGGCTCAATCCATGGTCGATCATGGAGGAGCGTGTCAACATCATCACCATCACCATCTGAATCTGGATCAGTAACTGGTGTGGCAGTCTCAGAAGGCGGTCTAGAAGATGAGGAAGGTATAGAAGTAGGGTCAGGGGGAGGAAGAGGCTCTTCTGCAGGGGTAGGAGGAGAAGGGTGTACAATATGAGTAG
>NC_028356.1:12090522-12094412 GCF_000741045.1 Vigna radiata var. radiata | reverse complement strand
GAGCCACAAAACTTGCATTCAACCAACAATGCATTATTTTTGCCACTGTCATTGTCATAGAATAACATACATCCATTAACACAACAATCAATCTTCTTGGCTTCCAATCCCAACATTGAAACACATCTTTTGGCTTGATAACAATTCTTCGGAATAGAATTGCTTGGTGGTGTCAAATCTAAAATCAGTTTTGTATAGTGATCCACTGCTTGATTGGGAACGTTCCAATTAGATTTACCAGCCAAGAGTCTAATGGACACTGACAATTTTGACTCAGATGAACCTTCAAATACAGGTAGATTTGCCTCTGTCAGTAATTTGTAAAACCTCTGAGTGGTTTCTTTTGGAGCCTCTTCATCATGACTATCGTTTGCTTCTTGTTCGTCATGTCGACGAAGAGCATTGTCGACCATCTCTTGCATATAGGCAAATTGATCTATCTCAGATGTATGTACAACCGTATTCAAACCTGATGGAAGCCGATTTTCAACTCTATTGGAGGTCGAAGGAATTTCTTCACCATGAAATGTCCAAACTGTGTAATTAGGCATGAACCCTTTTTGGTATAGGTGAACCTTAACGTCTTGTTCTTTCAAAATCCTTGTACATTCGAACTTGATGCATGGGCATCAAATCCCTCCATTAATTGCATATTATTGACATCGTCGAGCTGTCTCCACAAACATTTCAACTCCGATGACAAAAGATTCCTTCAAACCTCTCCTTCCGCTATGACAACGATCGTACATCCATGCACGATGGTTGAGAAAATGGGCCATGTTCTGTGACAAGCCAAACAAAGGTAAACTTAGCGAAATCAACAATACTCCATGTCACATAAGTAATAAACCTATTACTACATAAGTCGAACATGGAAGAAATTTGAACACTACTGTCTAGGCATACAATAAGGGCATACAAAGAGAAGTCCTTAGTATTGAAATGCCGTAGACATCCTAAGGGGTTGTGTATAAAATTTGGGGGAGAGAACTTATTATCACTGAAGTTCTCTTTTGAGTAGTGATTTTTAGCTACTTCATCTACTTTTTTAGGTTTCAAGTAGACAAACTTTGAGATTTAGCTACTTCATCTATTTTGACATGTTTCTTAGTTTCCTTTAACAACTTTAAACTTGTTAGGATTTTTGGAATACACACTCTTAGGTTACTTTAGGTCAATTCTCATTTCCTTACCTATTTAGTACACTTTTTAGGTTTAACTAGCCAAATTTTGAGATTTTCCTACTTGATCCAATTTGACAACCTTCTTAGCTTTACTTTGGTACTTTAAACTTGTTAGGATAACAACATTATACATTCTTAGGTTTCCTTAGGTTAATTTCGAAATTGTAACCTATTTAGTACACTTTTTAGGTTTTAAGTAGTGTAATATTAGGACCTTATTAGTCAAATCTTTAATTTCTTTGTATTTTCAAATTTTGCCCTTATTTTTATCTTTCTTTTATGTTTTAAGACTTGTGTACATAGTTTTTATACTGCTTTGGTTAATACATAAAGACACCATGCATTATGACCATTTTTAGCCTATTCTAGCAACTAGTTTTAGGTTCTAGGGTTGTCATATTTTGAGTTATAGGTTGTTTTTGTAGTGTGAGTTTCTAATTAGCTAGGTTTTACCCTTTTGCACATGTTAGGACAGTTTCTTACAAGTATCTTAGGCTAGTTTAGTGCAGTATGCAAATGTTAACCATTCTAGTGCTTTTTTAGTTGTCATTTTGAGGTTTAAGTAGTGATTAACTCAGACAAGTTTAATTATCATAATTAATCACTTCAGCAAATTTGTATTATGAATTGAAACATGTTAAAACTGAGTTGTAACTCAAAACCAAATTGCTACCAAAATTCACCTTTGTACTTCCCAAAATTGATTGAAAATATGTGGTTTTGGAAGTGATTTTGGTGCCTAATCCATTCTGACACTTTGCACTTGATTTCAAAACTTTTAGTTCATCAAAATACACTTGTTTGAACTCTAATTAGGCACAAAACAGAACTAGAACTCAGATTCACTATTTTTAGCCTATTCTAGTAACTAGAACTCAAATATGCTCAAGAATGTCAAATTTGGTTTAATTTCGTGAATCTGTGTTTCAGTGGTTTTCCTTTGATTCTGAAGCTTGGTACAACATTGTTTAATGGTTTTGAATGTGTCTTAAGGTGTAGCAAACCAGAACAAGCAATGAAATGCAATATGCATAGCTTGGTTGCTTAAAATCCTTAGCAATTCACTGTTTCAGTTTTAGATTCCAACTTTCACTGTGCTAGCATCTTTGATTTGGTCCAGTTTGAGTTTATTCATACTAAGCACTTAAATTCTAGCTTAGTTTTGTGTAATTACATTTCATTAACTCCTTTTTCTTTGCTGTCCAACCTTTGAATCCTTGGAAAACTGGTTTTAGGTTAATTATTGGTGCATTTTGCTGCATAATTTGGTACATCAGAGGTTAATTTCGAAATCTGCTATTTCTTTGGTGTTGTACAGCTTGAGCAAGCTTAAATTGATGGTTTAAAATTGTTGGCACTATTCATTTGGTCAAAACTTGGCCTATATGCAGATTTGCATTTGAAACCATCAATTTTTGGGTGAACATGGAAGTGGAATGATGATTTTAAGTTGTCAACAGATTTTAAGTCATTTTAAAGTTTAAACACACTCAAAATCATGAATTAAAGTTGCTTGAATTGTTATTTGTGAGTTTGAGACACTTCCATACAGTTTTGGGTATCAAACCACCAAAATTAGTCCATTTTTCTGGTGTAGAATTCTAATTTCAGCTAGTGTTTGGTCTTTAACTTTCATAATTCATTTTTGGATTGGTAAAAGTTGGTTCAATGTTTAAAAATGATATTAAATGATCAAAAGAAGTATAATACAGTGGTAAAAAGCATATAGAACCTTGCAATCCAGATTAGAAGCCCAGAAATTCAAGAACTCAAAATATGAAATTCATTGGGGCATTTTATCAAACACCTTTACAAAATATCAAACAGTTTGGGTCTGGAATTGGTTTAATCTGTCATTTTGATTTCTTTGTTTTCTTAATCTATTCTAGCACCTTTCTTTTGGGTCTGGAATTTCTGTGCAGATTTCTAATTTGTTTGGTGACTGTTTTGGATGATTTCAATGGTTTTGTGAAGTCTAATTGGTGCATTCAAGTTGCAGACCTTCTTTAAACCAATTCAGCTTTCTAAATTTAAGTGCAGTTTGGTGTTGCATTCTGGATAATAACCTAGTTTTTCATCCATTTCTGTTTTGACCATTTTGGTGCTTAAATTCAAGTTGATTCAATCATCAATTCTATACCAATTGAATAAATTGATTTGCGCAATTGGAGCATTAGTTTTTCTATGATAAACAGTGCAGGTCTAGAAATGAAATGATGATCTTCAAGGAGATGCAAATGGATCTATCTAAACTGAAGTGCTACTCATTTGACGAGAAAATCATCAAGCCTATATCTGATTGCATCACAAGGGCTGAATACAAGTTTTTCTAGAAGCTGGGAACTTCTTTGAATAGGGATTGAAGGGCGAAAGCAACCAAGAGAGCAACAAAATTTGATACAGCAGAGGACTATTTGAACTGAAAGCAATGCATCAATTTAAAGCTCTTGGTAGACCTTCCAAGCAATTAGACAGAACCAAGTCTTCAACACAGCAGACTCCATCTTGGAAACACGGCATACTTCTACTCAGTTTCTTCATAGCAAATTTTGAGGTTTGAGTGGTGATTTTTAGAAGTTGTCTTCGGAATCAAAACTTCACTCCATTCTTTGTCATTTCTTGTCCATTATAATTGGTGTAGATAGTTTTAGGTCTCTAAAACAGAATTGACATCTTCATCCTTATCTACCTCACCAATTCTAGTGT